>NC_135500.1:169778536-170078536 GCF_052857255.1 Amblyomma americanum | reverse complement strand
AGCGTTCAAATACAAATAAAATAAAATTATCTCATTGGCTGAAAGGAAGCTACGTCTCCAGGCCGTAAGTGACGGCGTCTGACCGGACGTGACGTTATGGTTTATGGTTTATGGGGGTTTAAAGTCCCAAAGCGACTCAGGCCATTAGAGACGCCGCAGTGAAGGGCTCCGGGAATTTCGACCACTTGGGGTTCTTTAACGTGCACTGACATCGCACAGTACACGGGCCTCTACAATTTCGCCCCCATCGAAATTCGACCGCCGCGGCCGAGATCGAACCCGCGTCTTTCGGGCCAGCAGCCGAGCGCCATAACCACTCAGCCACCGCGGCGGCTCTAGGACGTGACGTTACTTGTGGTAAAGGCATCAACAGCGTATAATGCTATCGCACTGCCAACGCGCAAGGTAATTTGGTGTCCTTGTGAATTATTTAGGGCAGTATTAATTACGCAAGGCAATAATTAACTGTGGTGTCGTTTTGGTAGGACATGATTCTGCAGCACGTAGAGAAAGACACTAGAACTTGCTGTCGGTGGGAACCGTACCCACGTCCTTTGCATGCAAAATGCGATGCTCTTACCAAATTCCTACTGCGGCGTGGTATCGCCTTTTACTTTTGAAGGCATATTGCCAAGGCTGTTTTTGCCTTTGAACACTATGGTGAAAAACCAAAGCTTGTACTAACGTCTTGATGGGCATAAATGGTTTCTCAGTGCATCTGTTATGACGTGCTACGCCGCCACACTTACAGGTGTTCAAAAGTCAGAAGGAAAAATTACCGAAAGGATGGCGAAAATGAATGTTGAATGCAACAGGTAACACACGCAGGACTGGGCCGTTCTCGATGAAGACAAAGTTCAGAGTTGACAAAGTTCACAGATGACGATGAAGTTCACGCACGGTGCTTGCGCTTCCCCCAGGAGGAAAGAGAGAGAGAGAGAAAGACGGAAAGGCAGGGAGGTTAACTAGGCAGCGCCGGGTATGCTCCCCTACACGTGGGAAGGGGAACGGAGGGAGAGATAGAAAGTGGAGAGAACAAATGGAGATGATCACTTTTCCACATGTCCGTTGGTCATTACTTGCAGGGTACACAGGGCACTCCCTGGTAGTTCACAACCTTGCACTCAGTCCTGAGTTCTTCAAGAACTTGAAAAGTGCCTTCAAAGCTGTCCTCTGCGATGAAGGCTTACTCCAAGGACCCAGAATTTTAGCTTCAGTAATGGGTCGAGGATCTAAACGGCGGAGTGTTGCAGCCAGAGTCCACGCTCACGCTGAAACCGAGGGCAGTTACAAAGAAGGTGTTTTATAGTTTCGGCGCACCCACACAGGAGGAAAGGATCGCACAGTGATGAATGGTGATGGGCAAAGGGCTTCAAACGCAACACGTGCAATGTCAAGGAGCCACGACAGCAACCGTCATTAACAAGAGGACCACGGGCGAGACAGTAGTGTACTGGCGATGTTCAATTGTTCCAGCACTATGCTAAGTTTTCTCATTAGACCGGTGTGCGCAACGGCCTCCAAAGTAAAAGCTCATCGCCAAGGCTGAAAGACAATGAAGCATGGGTGACGTCATAGCTTTATTTCAGGTAAGCCTGGCTGGTTTCTGCGTTGAGGCGCGCAAGATCACGGCATGCTGCGATACGAGACGTAAATTGTATGTAAGGGGGCTGCCATACACCACGAAAAATAGGGAATAGCTGGTTGCTCGTTGCAGTAACAAACGGGTGCTTGGAGCCCCGCTTTGTACGGTCGGGGTTACTTTAGGTGGAACACTCGTATGAAACTGTGCGAAGAACGCGTTCTATAAGGCCTTTGGCTCAGTGGTGAAGGGAAGATGTGTTTGCAGGCTTTGCTCGAAGCATAAAGAACTTGCTCGCTATATACAGAGAACGCAATGGCGATCATACGATGGGATCCTGGAAGTGTGCACTAGCAGTACTGTTTGCACATTTCGCTTTTACATTAATTGGTTTCCCATACTGCGATTCAATTGATTATCGCCATGGTTTTTGTGGTGCGGATGCTTCTGGAAACTGTTAATAATGAATGAAAGACAAGGAACAGAAGCAGTAAAAGACACTCACCTCTAGTGTGTGTATTTTACTGCTTCTCTCCCTTGTCCTTGCCTTGCGCTGTATATTTATCGTGAAGAACCAAATAGCCGGTCAACTCGCTCTTGTCCTGGAAAGTGCTTGTGGGAAAAAGAGTAATGTGGGTGTGCGAATTTGGATGGTGGTTGTAGTAAATGGGATGGATGTTTTTTTCTTGTGGTGGTCGCGCCACCTGAAGAGTACTTGCGGATTGTGGCGGTGAGTGGGCTGGTAGTAGGGGAGATGTCGGATGAGACACACATGCAGCACATGCACGCAAGAACCACGCCCACGCTGCGAATTTTGAGGGGAAAGGGAAAGAAAAATCCCCACAAGAAACAGAGCTGTTTGATTAAAAAAATCCGGCACAGGCTTTTTTTTTCCTAACAGTCTTCAAACATATGCTGCTCGAGATGAGAATGCTGTTATTGCCAGATCTGACCGCTTTTGCTATCAAACAGCTATAAAACTGCCGCACATCTTGTACTTTTTTAAATAAAAAAAATGTCATTCAAGATGTCATGATAACTTTTTGAGGTCGAAAGGGCTTATTCAGCCAAAAAATTAAATAAAATCTTCTGGAAGTATTATTTCCAAACAGCGTTCCTTACGAGGAACAGACACACATTTCAAGAAATACAAACTTGCTTGTCTTTGGGCAACATGCAGAGAGAAGCAGAGATCTTCAGCAACAAGAAAATAGAAAAACACGACGGAAGCAGAGTAGACATGAGCGCATTATGCATCGAAGAGCTCTTGGCTTATCTTCAACCGGGAAACGCCAGTACCTTTGGCTCAGGTATGCTGTATTGTAACCATAGTTTTTATAGAAAAATATAGATTATTGTCGTTATTACTATCGTTCGTTAAATAATCCCAGGCAGAGTGTAGTTTCTGTTTGTTATGTTAGTAGTAAAAGGTAAACGGGACAGAAATGAGCAAGGATATACTATTTTCTGGGTGTGTTGTGGTTCAAGTTGACTATAATAAAGCTTGCCTCAGGAATGCGTAACATATTGTTTTTTCATGAAAGCTATGCTGTCTTTCGTAAGATCACAAGCAAATGTGACTAGCTTCCAAATACTCTCTTTAGGGGAATTTTGTGGGCTAGATAATTCTTCTCTCGTACTCTTCTCAGGCACAGTCATATTTGTTGTTAATGAATGAAAAGTTCTAGAATCAACGATGGAGGTCGTCATGAACACTAGTACACCCAACATGCTTTCAAGCAGCAGCATTCTTACTAAGCTCGCAATAGGTTTAACTTGTGTAGATGCTCCTCTGTTTTATTCTATATTTTAGTTTGGCTCTTTCTCAGCAGCCTCACATAGGGAGTCGGATGCATCACCGTTGTAGGGGTTCTTTCGGTTCTTGTTTTGAATCCCATCAACAGGAAGAACTGTCTCCCGTTCTCTTCACCACGGTTAATTAGCCCCCAACCTAGCAACACAAGGAGACGTTGTCACGTCCGACAACGTCATAGCATTGCCACGTAAGGCAGTAAATTTCAATCATCTGAAGAGATAAGCAGGAAGAAAATTGTTGCTACCAGCTTTTGCACTTCGGAGTCAACGTGTCGTGGGGCACGCGCGCAGTTAACAGTGAGGCGGATAAAACACTCCATCTTAATTAGAAAAAAGCGCCCACTTCAGCGCTACACGGCTCACACCGGAAGTAAGGACACGAGAGCCTCCGCCTTCAGCTAGCGCTTTTGGGTGCAAGTGTATGTACATGGCCGTTAGCGCAGGGGGCAAGACCATGTAATCTTACTCTCCTGTTGCTGAGCAACAGGGTTGCTCAGCAATGCCGAACGTAATGAAGTGGAAACAAGCGCATCCAGCTGGCCGGTGGCACTCTTTAAGGAGGACCAACTGGTGGTTCTCCTGGAACGTATTACGAGCATAGATTTAAAAAAAAAGGCTGATAAATGTGTTTTCTTTTTAATAATTTCGCGCGGATCCAGGCGTTTCCTTGTCGAGTGTAAAAAAAAAAACACATCTGCTGCAGAGCTGCCATAAAAAGTCGACCTGAACAAGGCGCAACACGTACACACTTTTAAGCTCTCATGGTCTGAATGAAATTAAGTGTTATCGGTGAACAAAGCAGAAAAGCACGAAAGAAGGCTCCGAGGCACAAATCATCAGATTAAGAGATGCACTGCCGCAGAAAATCTCAACAATATTTCAAAGAAAGTCACATACAGTGCGCAACTTTTTTCTTTCCAAGGAGATAACATGTCAGGAAATTTTTTTGTGGTGGGCAATAAAAATAAATCCAACCTTTCGTGTGCATGATTGGATGTAGCAACAATAAATGTCGACCAATCATAAAGTCAGTTTTTATTTGTCTGTGTAATTTATTAATTGCAAAACACCTGCTCTAAGTGATAAGCACTCTGGACTCATGCTTACCGAAACAAGCTAAATGTTAAATCATTTTGAGGAAAATCCAAGAAACATGAGTGACAGTCCAATCGTCGTTCAGGGAGTGGAAAACAAGGTGAAGGACTTCATGAGAATCTGTAATTTCGGGCCACGGTCTCTTACTTTGTACTCATCGCTCTGAATCGATGGTGGACCTTCCACAGGCTTAGCCGACAAAGGATGTCGCTGATTACCGGCGTTTTTCGAGGGTGATGCTCAAGAAACGGGCATCATACCAAGACTTGGTCACTGCTTGATCGAACCGCACAGACCGGCGCCTCTTCATAGCCCGTATCGTGTAAGCTCGTGCGCGCTCACGAGTTCTGTACTTAAGCTGTATTGCAGTAGAGACAGTTTTGTGTTTTTGAAAAAAAAGGAAGCTACGGAAATTTCGCCACTGTTTACCGCGTTGCAATCATAGTTATCGTTAGCTACAGCTCATATCTGTGGAAATTTAACACCGTCTTTCTGAGGCCTTGTGAAGTTAATAGGCTTGCAAGTTCTTTGTGCGCCGCCCCTGAAAAACCTCCTGTGTGCTGCACAGAGGCTCTACCCGCAAGATATCTTTGCTGCAGCGTACGAGGGTGTATTTCTGGCAAAAGTATATTCGGAGATATCTGCTGAGGTAGTGAGCTATCGCTGTCGCATCATATGCTTGTGTGAAAGCGAAAAGCGTGTGAGTATGAAAGGTATTGTCGCATGCGCTGCTTTGTATGGGTTGAGCTCTTGAGCAGTGCCCTTTTGTCTTGGTTTAGATCTAATAAAACGTAAAAATGCTACATTAGGGACCTTTTATGCACAGATATACAGAAAGGGGAACTCTGTAAATCTGCGACAAATTTGGAAGCTCCCCATTGCTGGCAACGAAGCGTTCGGAGGGGCATAAAGTTGAGAAAATGAGTCAGCCGAACATTTTCTTTCTTCAGCGCCGCAGAGATTTACGACATCGGACGGTCTGGCTCCATGAAACCTTTGGAACGACCGGTCGTAAACCGTGGACTGCGAAACTGCGGCTTCACGGCCGACAGCCAAGTGCTTCCCCGCTTCGGAAAGGCTTTGTGCTGCAGTACAGTCTTCGCAACAGAAGAGGCAGCGGTTTTGAGCGTAGAAACTGCGGTGACATTGCCAGCAAACGGAGCCACTTTCTCGAAGCTGTAAACACAGGGCTTTTTCTCGGCGCTACGGAGTTTGTTTCCTATGAAAACGAAAGTCCCATCCTCCGACTTCAGGTATTTGGAAGTATATGAACTTTCGGTCATGATTTTAGTGGCCTCACAGGGAGTTTAGGAGAAGCATTAGATAGCGTCGGTAAGCTCAGTGTCACATCAACGCAACGCAAAAACACAGGTGTTTTAGCGACCTGGCCACCACCAGGACCACTCACGAAGTGGTTAAAGTTATATTTTCCAAGGTTGCAAACATGACGGGGTATATGATGGTATAGCAAAACGTTGAATTAGGCTAGTTGGTTCAGGTTCATTGTAAAATGTTTGTCCTGTGTTTTTCTTTCTCTTGTTCATCGTCTTTTGAGCTGTGTTACAATGAACCTGGCACGTGTGAGTTTTTAAATTCTTGAATGCTTAAAAAACAAGTCGTCCTGTAGCCGCCAACAGCTAGGTAAACGCGCACTTCTGCTCATCCGACAGGCATGCTTGGAATGTCTGAGCAGTTCCTAATCACACACGTTAGCAGTTCGAAGCGTGGCTAGGCCATATGATTTTGTTTGAGTTTAAACATAAATATGGGTGAGCATCGTTGAAGACTCCTGAAAAAAGTTTACAGTGTGCACCATTTTGAGTTCCTTTGGGCTACAGTATATGCACCCCGCCTTGGTTTCAAGTCCGGGAACAGCCGATGTTTGCTGAAGAAACATCGTTTTGTGCCAGTACATTTTTGCTATTAGCGCAACGGATGCCGTACAGCATTTTCATGCTGATACGAGATTTATCCGGCGCCGTTTAGCAGACCTGCTTAAGCTATGTCTATGCGATATCTCTGTGCTTTATAATTACTCTAAAAGGCGCTGTAAGGAAGTAATGACATGGAACTTTCAAGTTCCGTTTTTAACTGATAACAGCGCTTTGGGCCCCAGAAACCACAAAAACAGGAAAGACATGTGTAGGGTGTTTTGAATAAATCATTAAAGAACTGTTTTTCGCATAGAGTATACATGTTCTGGCCTCAAGACTTTGTAACTTGGGAGGCCAGGCCGCAAAACAGCTACTATTAAGAATACGTGAGATTACACAAAAGAAGCGGCTTCGCTGCACTGTCCACTGCTGCAAGGAAATGGAACTCGGAGTTGTTTGGTACAGTCGTCTTTTATGTCATGTTCAGCATAAACTCCATTCGAAACCCTATTAGAAAAACAGACACAAAGAGATCAGAAGCAATAAGCTGGCTTGAGCCGTGTTCCTAGATAATAAGAAGGCCTTTGACTGCGTGAACAACTCATTACTTGCACCGGCACGCATGTCACATGAGTGTGCCTATGAAGCTTTTTGGCAGGTTCACTGTTTTCTTAAAAAAAAGAACTGAAGTGCTCTTTGCAGTTGCACTATTCATTAAGGTTAGGAAAATCGTTTGGCTTTTCCATTTTTACTCCTCGAGAGTAAAATCCTTGAACACTTAGATGAAAGAGTGCAAGTTGAAGTAAGACGAATGGCCGTTTCCTTGAACAGCGCTCAAGGCACAAGAGCATTCTACTGTCCTTCGAATGCGAATCAAGAGTTCGAGATACATATGTAAAATATACATAAAAATGCCAGCGCAAGGTCCATTTTATCTGTTACTTTCTTCAGTTTTCAGCAGTGATCACATTTCAATGTGTAGAAAGCCCCCGCCCTCTCCTTCCTCCCTTGAAGAAAGCCTTTCCTTGGGCAGTGTGTGCCGCGTTTTTCTATTTAGTTTCCATCTTGAAGTTCCCCGGAGCTTGCAGTGAACTCGCAAGTGCCGCTACTGTCTAAGCTTTTTACCAAACCACTTGAGAGCAATGTTGACGGCTAGGAAAACAGACTATTTCAGAAACGCCAGCTTTTATCATCGCCCTGAACTTCACCCTAGAGAGCAAAGGTCGTCGGGATTGAATTTATTGAGTGCTGGTATTTACCATTAAAACGAATTTCTTGAAGGACAAAAAGCAGTACACGAAAACCCTTTTAGACGCATTGATGGGCACCTTTTCTGGTACGTTCGTGAAGTACGTCAAAACATGCGAAGTGAAAGATATTTTACTGTTTTTTCCTTCCATTCAGCTCAGAAGTGCGTGAGACAAAGGTAGTTTTTTATTTTACTTGGATATGGCTGCTGTTAAACTGTACAGCTGAAACTAAGAACAAAACACAGAAGCTTCAATATCGGTCAAGTTTCGAAACAATAAATACGAACGCAATTATTCATCTTATGAAGCAAGCAACTCTCTAAGAATATTCCTTTAAAGCACAGCCACTTTCAATACACATCGAAAATTGCGATTGGTTGGGTAGCCTTTATTACGAAATATTTTTGTTATTTTTCTTTTTGCTTACAAATAACTCTACTTAGCAATTACTTTAGATCAGTTGGCGAACTTTGTCCTCATGTTCAGCCCAAATGATTATGGTTGAACTTGTCTTTGCTAGCTGCTTGTCTGCCAAATACTATTTAGAAACAGTCACGGTCATGTAGAGTGATATACACGGTGACCTTTTCGTAATGTTTGCAGTTTTTATTTTAACAACTGGAAGAGGTACGTCGATGAGGTCTCTGCAGGTGAATCGTACAGCAAGGCGAGCATTTTGTGTATGATAGAGCACAATATTTGGACATATAGTTAACTAAAATTAAATAAGAAACTTTTTGTTGCAAAGTTTCCGGAAAAAAATTATAGTGAGTATTAGAAGGCCGTCGAAACCAAAGCTGGGCGTAATTTTATACTCTATTTATTGACAATGGTTTAGAGATGGCGAACGTCAAAATTACGCGTTTCAAAGCTTGTTGAGCTCTCTTTCCCATGCTGCGAAAGGATGTCGTTGTGCAGATCATTGCGGCAATAATGTTGAGTGATTTCACGACGCAAAATACACAAACGGCGCCTGCATTTGCTGCATTAGAAACGCCACCGACGTCGCAATGTAAATGTGTATGGCAGGAAAGCCAATTAGAGCAGTTTTCGAATGCATATTTCCGATATTCGATATTTCGAACCACATTGCCATTCAAGAAAATTTAAAAACTTGGGTCACCTTCAGTGTTGGTGGCTTTAAATTTCGCAATATAGTCTTGCCCGTAAAATCAAAAATGAAAAAAGTTTCTTTTTAAAATTTATTGACGAATCGCTAAATATTGAGCTCTATCATTCGCAGAATGTCCGCGTTGCTGTACGATCCACCTGAGAGACCGCATAGACTTATAATAAAAATCTGTAAGCGCTAAAAAAAATCACCCGTTATACATTACTTATGTACAACGTGCAAGCAAAATTTTCAGCTCTGGAGCCCATATCTCGCCAACGATACACGCATGCGTGAACTTCTTAGACAAGTTTCAGGAAAACCGCAGGAAAAATAAAAATACGAGAATTGCCGTGCTGCAAGTGCAGAATGTCATAAATTTTTGCACTGGCCGTAATTTTTGTGCAACACTATGTCGTTAAAAATGTAACTTCTTTGCCTCAGAGTATGTGGTGTCCATATCGTCGTTATATATACCAGGAGTATGAAAGAACGCGCAGACACAAGGCACACACAAGAAGAGACGATCAGCGTCACCGCGCTGTTTTCTCGTCATGTGCCTGAGTCCCGGTGACTCGCGTACATGATGACTCGGGACCACCGGCTGCGTAGCGGGCGCAAACGCGGTTGGCACATCAAGATACCAGAGCAAAAAATGGAACAAAATTCAAGACTTCTTAACTGCAAGCACATCTACTTTTAATCAGGGCTGAAAATGCTGGCAGAAAGTATTTTTTTGGTCTCAGGTTTAGAGCTCTGCGCAGCTATTGCGACAACACGTAATGCGCTCACATTTCTAGCAGTGGGAATCATAAAAAGAAAACCTGCCCCCTATCTCGGCAACGCAGTGGCAAAAAATAAATTGGATTTGAGATCTCCGCTCGTTACGCAGCGTTGTGCATATTTAAGGAATTGTACAAAAAAAAAAAACAGACTGCGTTCCCGCGCCATTGTGATGAAACTATCGTTCGTTGGTGTAGGTCCAGCGGCTTCAGACTTGCGATATGGCGCAACACTAATATATGCCGCAATAGTGCTGGCGAAGGAGGTATTTTTTTCAAAATTCTCCAGTCATATTCGTCATTGTCTCGCATGGGAAATTCTGGGGGAATCTGTGTAGATTAAAAATTTCTTTTTGCAAGGAATATAAGCTTATCGTGCTAATGTGTGATCAAAAAGACCGTTTATTCGAAACATGTAATGGCTTGCAGCCATCCTAATGTAGCCAGTAGTCCTTTGCGAAAGCCTCCTGCATAATTAGACGTTTTATCCGTTATGAGGTAGCTGGCTTACCGGACATCAATTGATGGGGTTTTGTTTTTATTAATTTTCTTCCACGCCTAGCTTAGACGACGTAATTTTTCCCTTGAAACTTGACCGTAAACTGCACGAAACATAGTAGCTAATGAGAAAAACTGATAAAGGAGATCAAATCTTTGTTTTTGTCCGGCATCAAAAGAAGCTGTCTGCTTTTATTATTAGATATTGCTTACCTGCTTGTTATTATATTAGGAAGTTTGGCCCATTTTAGTGCTAAAGAAGGCAAAAAATATCATGCACTGATGAACGCACCTAAGGAATAGGTTTTATTTACGGATGGAACCGGAATCACGGATGAATCCTTACCCAGATACCTGTTTTTTCCCGCTTGTGTGGACGAATTATCTCTTTTGCAGTGACTGTTGGACGATATGTAATGCTTTCCTCAGAAAGGCTTGTATGCATGAATTTATCCGACACGCTAAGGGTCGCGGTAAGGGCCCATGAAGGGATCCGAAAAGTGGCCTCTAGTTTGCCGCTCAAACAGGTTGTTTTGTTTTTCTACCAATAACCGCTTCCGTCTGAAGGGCATTTATATAGGCTTGAAATTGAATTAAGGCAGTCACTTCGGATTTTTTGTCTTTTAATGACTCGATTTTGTACCCTTTCCTCACATGGCTTATTTCCTGCTAGTTTCTGATTCGGAAATACAATAATTTGTTCTGCATAGAAAACTAATTTGCTGGCACTTGGCAATGTCTAGGTTCGCTTTTTCGTGAGCATTCGTTTTGAAGAACAGGCTGAGCGAGCCAATTAATCGTTGCCAGTCTGGTGGGACATTAAAAAAAAACGTGATTGCTTAGCTAGATCTCGGAGGTAAGCTTGTCGTTTTCTTACGGTGACAAATTTGTCAAGAATAGTCTGCCGGACCGCCTATTGTTTGCTGAGGCCGAGATCGAACTCCATGAATCGCGGTTTTTACGCCGCTTTTCTTCTGCGGCTGAGTCTAATATACAGCAGATGCTTAAACACGTTTATACCGATCTTAGCACTTCCTCCGCGTGCACTTTTCCCAGACGGCTATGCACTCGTGCGCCATCGCAAACATCACATCATGCACGGCTGCCATCCTAATGTAATATGCCAATAGAGTGCCATGTTGCCGTGGTAACATTAATAATCTCTTCTCCCTTCTCGCTAGTTTCAGAAAGAAATTACGCCGAAATTTGAGTTCAAGTTTCCCGCACCGTCCCCACAAAGTTTGACGACGAAAGTCGTGCATCTGCCATGAGTTCGGGCCAAGTCACGTTAGGTTTAGGCTGATACCGCAGCCGCGCGTAAACTTTTGAGCACTGTAATCGTCCTGCGATGTGCCCGCGGCTGCTGCTGCCATTTCGGTGTAGGACGAGTCAAAGCCTCGAGCTAGCAGTGCGGGTAGGACGCAGTACTGCTGAAAAATGAAACACGAGAAAGTTATCGCAACCTCGATGGCGGTGCTTAAGTGAGAAAAAGTAAAAAAGAAAAAAACTTCAAAGAAATGAAGTAATTCAGTCCGGTTTCGGTCGCGGCAAATTTGTTTTATATAAGTTTCGATTTTTGGAACAGCTATAGTGCCTGGCTCTTACCTCTCTCGGCATGGAATTGTGGACACTTTGTCGTGTACTGCTCAGTAATAAACTACGCTCTAATGTAGCGAGAGGAATATCTAAAGTTCTGCGTTATGCGCAAAAATCGAGAAGCTGTCGGTCCGCCTCTCGGGTACGTGACAAAAATCCGGAAATAAGTAGTAGTAGTTTCGGAACTGCGAATCAGCGCTCTTAGAACTGCGTTGCCTGGGTGTACATTCAGACATCTAGGCCAAAGTGCGCTGCAGTTTGAAAACCTGTAGGATTTAATTTTTTCTTTGTTACGACGACTAAAATGCAGCTCTGAAAGAACGCACGCGGCGGTTTGAATTTATTCAGAAGATAGATACATTTATTCAACAACAAAAATTCAGGCACTCCAGAGAAAAAAAAAATATTCCATGTAGTTTCGAGGAATGGAGGTCGCAGTGCGCGCGATGCTTCGCAGGTCTCGTCACTGGGCAAACAGTTGGTTATATCTTATTCTAAGCGACCAAGGAGAAACTCTTTGAAACTGCACTGCACTGTTGTTGCAACGGTCTCTTGGAGAACACAAAGCAGTTGTAAGTGGGGCTTTGTCCCGTTCCCTTCCTTGTGTTCTCTGTGTGTGTGTTCGCGCCTAGTACCAAAAATGGCTTGGAGAACACCTTCGCTGCACTGCACAGGGTTGGGGGAGGGGAGTTAAAGAGATAGCAACAGCAGTGCAGTGAACACAATTTTTCACCAGCAACAAGAACCACTTATCACCGCTGTTGCTTAGGTATACCTTCTGCAAGAATAATAAGACAGAAGTCTGCCAATCTGTACACAAAAAAAAAAATTATGACAGCGACAATAATTTTAGAATGGTACTACGTGAAGAGAAAATGCAGAACAAAAAGGGGATTTTAGATATAAAGCTTAACAGAGCGCTTGAGTAAGGCAAACTATACTTTAGAAGCGCGTAACACACCCTCAATAGAAAACAAAGCGCGATTGCATTATTATCTCTTTAGATTCACGCGTTGCTATCAAGATCTCCCAATTACATCCAACGATGAAGCTCTACATGTGAAGACAATGAAGGTCATGAATGAGGAAGCACATTTTACTTGTTTTCCGCTTAGGTGAAAACACAGACGCTGATAAGCTAACTTGCCGAAAAGAGAGCACTTCATCTAATAGTGAACCTGAGGCTACGATGTCTGCGTGTAGTGTGAAAATACAAGAAGAAAACACTTCTGTTTATTAAGCTTTTAAATGCCATTTTCCTATAATGAGTCTCATATTCCTGCTAGTGATTATGCGAATTTTGTTACTCAAATAAAGGCATACGTAGCCAAGAGGAGTGTTTTTTGTGTGTCTGAATTGACAAGAACTACATTTTTAGCAGTATATTATACGTAGATTACCACTGCAAATCACGGACCGAATAACCACACCTGTCCGAGTGACCGGGTGCAACTTCTCCTTCCTGTTCTTCCAGGGCACGTGTCGCATCTCCCCTCCTCTGAAGGGAACCTACGCTGGAGTCCGCCGTATCGATCGCAGCGCCCTAACTGCCTAACGAGAGGAGGAGGCATTTTTTAGGCAAACTCGTAGTGGTTTTCTAAGCCACCGTCCCGCCCGTATTGGCATGGCATGAGGTTCCGCGCTCTATCGAAGCTACACATGGTGTACGTCAGCAGTCTGCGCTAGGTCAAGAGAAGCAATAAACAGAATGTCATCAGTAGAACGCGGGCCTCTAATAATTCACAACGCGCTCTCGCGTTTGTGGTGGCCCAAGCGGTGGACGGCCGCAGTTTTCAGTGGCCCCGGTAAACCCTTTCAGTGCGCGTGGACTGTGCAGGTACCCTGTAGCATCACCGTGATACAACCTGCTTCCATGAGAACGGAGATGTGTGCGAAAGGTTACTCAGGAGTTAGACGCGATTGCCGCAACGCGAATAAGAGCTGCAGCCAGCTACCGGTTCGATGGGGCCGTCGGCCTTGCTAGGGTTTCGTCCGAACAACGTGTACCGCCGTTGTGGAGTTCTTGCTTTGTGATGAACGGGTTGCACTGGTGAGCGAAACTATGTAACCTCATTGCGAAAGTAATCAAGCTACGGTGTCTTCTTCGTAGCCGTACATCGAAGCACTGATGGCTTCCTTTAAGCCCTAAATCTGTGTGAGATTAGGGAAACCCTCTTCGCCTTCGGAGATCATTTGGTTTTTAAGGGTGCCACAAGGGTTTCACTATACGGTGTAGAAGCAAACCGCGTTACCTGGTTACTTTTGGCAAAGACCCTTCGTCACGTCACTGATGTGGTAAACGGTCTCGTAAAGACCGAGGTATCAGCGCGGCAACTTTTCAGAAAGTCAGCGGCTACGGAGGGGCGTCCAAACCCAGCTTAGTGGTCAGGGTAGTAGCTAACGAATACCCATCCGAAATTATGGCTACCTCCGTCTACCTGCTAAAGAGGGTGAATACGCTGGCCTTGACAATTGCCACGCTTCTTCACTACGATGAATAAAATGGTCGAAGTAGGTTAACGAGCAACATAGCATCCAGTGGTGTATACTTTGGTCGTCAAAGTTAGTGAAAGTACTGTAAGCAAGCGATGCGAGAATTCGAGGCCATGTTTTATGTTCCAAATCCACATGCAGAGAAAGCATATCGGCTAGGGTTCTTTTTGGCTGCTCCTTCAAGCTGTTTTTCTACGAATGGCATCACGACGTACGAATATAGTTTCTGTGCGTCAGATACAGCGTTGACTTGGTTAGTCGGACCGTGAAAGCAGTCTCACGGTCAGTAATGACAACTGGAAGAACAACATGAGGCACGGTAACGTTATGGACAGAAGACTGAGCTACTTAGACAGCAGTTCCACCTGCAAGTGGCGTAGTCTCGGTGTTTTGTGTTATCCATGGGAACAACAACCCAATGTTTTCCAGTTGGTGCCTTCGGGAAAGGACCACGTAGGTCCATTCCCACTTCGTGGAAAATGGTCCTCGGTGGCGCGGCAGGCTCAAGAAATCCGAACAGTATCAAGGGCGAAGTTTTCATCCTTAATACCGTGAAGACATCTGGAGTTTGCAGTCGTGGCATGTTAACGTAGATCCGTACTTATGGAATTAGCCTGGGCTTAGCTTTCTTGTGCCCAATCCATGCGTGCCTACGGCTGACTTCCACGTGGAGTACAGACAGTCAATTGTGACAGCACTCAAGATATCTGGTCGAAACTGTAATAGAACAACTAGAAAAGTCTGTTATTGTAAAGGCTGCGTTTTTGGAGAAAGCTCCAGAGTGGATGACTGCAACGCACGGAGAAGCAACACGCGGAAGAGCGCTGCGATGATTGAAAAAGTGGGCCTGCATAGCTGAGGAGACATGAATAGGTGTTTCAAGGCAAGTCCGTGGATTGACGGCCTTCCCTCAGTTTTTGGAGCCGGGTTTATTTCTTCAAGATATAATCTTGGCCTATCCAGATCATGATAGCGATATAGTAGTAATAAGATATCTTAGAAAATTTTGACTTATTTAAGTGAAAACGAACACACAAAGGGCTTCAGGCCGCGTCCCGTACTAGCCTATTTTTCATCAGACTCTTTCGCTGGGTGCATAACCTGCGACGATAAATATACTTATCTCTAATGATGAATGCAAAGTAACTGCACAGAGCTAAGGAAAACGTAATTTCCATTAAATTTACAACGTAAGGGACCAAGAAAGAAGGTATAAGTACAAAAAAGGCTCTGATCTGACCTTACTGAGAATGAACACTAGAATATTTTCTGATTTACATACACCGCAATGATTTTGCACGTTTTCCACAAGGGGAAACAGCTCGGCGTAACTACTATGCTACAAATGCTAGTGGCACTTTCTGAAAAGTTGAAAATTTCATAAGCTATAGAAAAATTCTCATGCAGCCAAATTCTACGCCACTAGCAACACATCACTGTACAGAAAAGCCCTTAGTTGGTGGAAAGATTCCTCACGCTTAAGGTGCACACATTGTCAACTGGTAGTGGATTCTAGTAGCGGATTCCTTAAAACAATAAAACAAAATTATAGCTAATGCCCTACTCTACTCAGTGGTACTTAATGTGCCATTGAAAGAGACACAAATAAGGTAAAGCGCGGACTGCCAGACCGAATGCGTGGTTCATACTGTAGTGGCTTACGCATACTTATGGAGACCAGACTTGTGTATTCTGAAACCCACACGCGAATCACATGCATCACCCGAGTCTGCTGTAGCAAGCATAAAATGCGTGAAAAAAAACAACAACAAAGAATAAGCTATAAAGCAGTTTGGTACCACAGAGCACGGATAATCATGGACGGGCTCTGTAACGCGAAGTTTCTTGGAGTCGCTCTCCACTCTACTCTGGCTCCCCTGCCTCGCGATAAAGAAACTATGGATGAAGGAGACACTTTTCCACGAAATCAGTAAAGTGTGGAGGGCGCCTGCACTGAATCCCATGCACCTGTAAATTCGGCGCGTTTTCGTGCTCACATCGATGGTCCCGCAAGAAGGGGTAAGCCAAGATTACCATGGCGTTGTCGCGAAACGCATGGTTTGGAAGCCTTGGTAGCACAAGTCTGGATAGCAACTGCTTACTGCAGTAGAGAGATGCCAGACACATCACCAGTGGCATAGTAGCCTCACACATTTCTGTGCCCGGAAAACGATTTTCTCAGGCTGGAGTCGAGTTGGTCTGGCGCATTCGTTACCGAAGACAGTCAGCACGTTGTCTGAAGAGATGTTAGGATGCAATTATGGAACCCGTAGCCGTAGTAGCCAGGTGTGCTATTGCGGGTTAGATAGCGTCCGCCATCCTAATGTCCTATATTCATGTTGTCTTTTGTAGCCTTGTAAGAGGGTACCTGAAGGATGTTGATTTTTATGTAAAGAAGTGCACCTGTCTAGTGTGAACGTGTTCAGGTCGAAATCATGCGCCGTTCAGAAAGTAATTCGCCGAGAGTGTTTTTCTGCGCTATATCGCTGTGTCTCTTCTCAGTTCGCTTAGTTCCTCTGTTTTACTCGCTGTATTTTCTGCTATGCCGCTGTTTTTTTTCTCTTCCCGAGTGCCAAGTCTATTCGAGTAATTGGCCATGCAGAGAACATTTGCCTGAAGTGGTGATTAACATGTAATGAGTCGTACGTGTACGTTATTGCTATTCTTCATTGTTTTTCTTTTAGTCGGAACTGTAGTGTACAGATCAGTTCTTCAATCTCTTAACCCAAGAAAGACATATAAAGAACGCGAAATCGTGTTGATAGCAATTTGAGAAGAGTGGTAGTGTCCACTAACTCTGATTAAAGTGGGCAGTAGCGCATATTTTAGTATTTCAGTTGCCTATCGTCGTTTCTTTGACAGTGACGCTTCATAATGTTTTCTTAGAAAGACCAGCAGTCCTGAAATATGAATTTATTTTGTCCCCGCTAGAGGCTGTCATATAAATAGCTTTTACGCTGTCTGCTCTGTTAGGGCTAAAAGTGATGATTCCCCGTCTTCCTGTTCTTCTGGAATTTTCAGCAGCCACTTTAAGCCAAATTTGAAAGTGAGAGAGCAGCTGTCGAAACTTATGTATAAAACCGGCTTATATTATCCCTTGAGGCAGTAAAAACTCACTGCTCAGTTGCCGAACAGCGCAGCTCACAATAGACTAAATGAAGTTTCGATAAGTCAACGTGTTAAATACCAGTGTTTTGAAAATGGAAGATTGCCTTTTATGTCAGAAAACATTGCAGCGCTTCCTCAGATGTTCCTTGCTTTTTTTTATATGAAACTGAAATAATTTACAGTTGTTTATATCCACAATTAGTGCCAAATCTTTCTTCGGACGTAATTTTATAGAGCTTTGAGTTCTTGGAATTTTGACATCAGGATAAAATAGCCCTGTTAGAGTATTCAAAAGTATTTTATGTTCTGTCTGCCCAGCATTGATATTGATGCCAAGGACGAAATTTCCTCCAATGATGCCGTGGCGGTGTACGCCTGATGCAATGCATCTGTGTACGTGTCATTCTTCTACATTAGTTGTCGCTGCAGCAGTAGGGAGATATGTTATGAAGCTGTAGTCTTAATCAGAGATCGTCTGAAATAAGCGAATACATTTTACTTTAATTCATACATTAGTTTACACTCATAAATGCAGCGAATGTTGAACCAGGCTTCTACCACAGTTAGTGTGGCCTGCAGGCGTTTCTTAAAATGTACAAGTCCAGGATTCTTGGACATAAGTTTCAATTGTGGGTGAACTGAGGAATATTGTAACGTACAGTTATACAAGTACTGACGGTAATGGTCCATTATTCAGATGCGTAGCATAAAGTTTCTGTTAAAGTTTGTCTATCGAGCAATTAAGGCAGCCATAGTAAATGAATGGTTAACTTATTTACGATAGAGAAAACGTTAAATAGTAAACAAATTGAAGACTGAGGAGGGGAGGTCTGCGGATGTATTGACTGTTGTAGTGCGATCTTACGATATATGAAAAATGTGCGTTAATAAAAGCGTTTGTCCAGAATACCATGGTGGAGAAAAAAATTGTATAAAAATCTTTAGGTCCAACGCTGAACTTTTCTTCACTTAGGCTTAAAATTATTTCCAATGCGGAGAAAGAGCTTCATCAAAATGATTAAAAATTATGATAAACGGCGTTGAAAACCGCATTGCCTCTTAAGCTCACTTGTTTTCTAAAGCGTATTGCAGGTGCTATCGATAAAACATTCGGAATAAGTCTCCATTCAGAATGCGCGTTAAATGCTACGATAGGTACTCCGTGGAACCGCATACAATTCTCGGAGCTTTTCCCTCTCGGTTGGTGAAAGGAAAGAACTTAAAGCCGCATCTGCTCATATTGCTTTTTGTGCGTCTCACCCGTTGTGTGAGAAATTGAGTGCTGAAGGAAAAACTGTGCGTGTCGATTCAGGTCCCAAAAGCGATAAGCAGCTTTCGTCGCGTAGGCAGTACAACAACGTCTGTCAAGCCGTCTTGGGTATATAGAACGTGTACCAGAATGGGAACGTACATGCACGTCTCACGGTAGGGCTCAAGCGGGTTAGCGCGGAGTATATACTTTGGCCGAAAGTGAACCTCGAAAAGAGTGTTATGGCTTTAGGCTGAAAGCTTTCCAGCCAGGGCGCTGTCATATAGATGCGCTGTTGGAAGAAAGAGAAAGGGAAGCAGTTCGATACCAGAGCTTTTTTTCTTTGCTCCAGATCGTAATCCTCGCCGCCATGCAGAAGCGAAAAGTACCATCGTCAACTCACAGAAAAACTCTAGTCTTGCACATCGCGACTAGAGCAGTTGTTGTGAGTACCTTTTGTGTAGTTTTGTTGCAGCTTTCAGAGGAATGATGTGTAACATGATATGAAATTAATTCCTGAAAAGGAATAGAAAATGCCTATCCTACCTACTGTATAATTATTATTTTTGTAAGAAAAATTAATCTGGGCTAGGCGTATACAACAATCTGAACACAGTAGCTTATGCTCTAAGTGCTCTTTGGACTAGTGAAATAAAATTGCCTGCCTTGTTTAGCACTCTGCTAGTAAAAAAAAACAACTTTCGGTTCATATACCAATATAACTATTATAATAGATGCTCAGCGACCATGATTCGGCACAAAATGTTGGCTGCGAACATCATTATAATTTAGGAGGAGTGAAAAGATGAACTAGATACTGAAAAAATGAAAAAATGGTTGAGAAAAAATAACGGAGCAGTGAAGACTTCGAGCAGTGATGGAATGGAGTTAAGCAGTGTCATGTAACGCCGGAAGAGTTACTACTGGACAAGTGCCTCTACTACAGCACGTTCAGCAGTGCTGCCGCTATTCTGACTGAAGATCTAGGGGCAGAGACACCGCTTTATTTGAGTGAACCTGCTCTTCACTGAAAGGAATCACGGTTCTTCGCATCAGGGGCTCTCTTGACTTAGAAGTAAGATACAGGACCAGCCAACACGAGCAACTTTCTCAAGCTTGAAATTAAGCAAGAAAGACTCCTTAAAAAACAGCGTTTACAGAGCACTGAAGCTCTGAAAATTTTAAGGGCGTTGGTGCGTTTTTCTTCATTTAGTTTCTGTGGCTCAGCCTTTAACGTTATTTTTTTTCTTGGGAGAACAGCGATGACATCCGGAACGAGCGTCCAAGACACGGTGCAAGTTTATGGCGGGATCAAAATGGTGTAATCCTTTGCGCTTTTGGTCCATACGGAAGTTTTCCGGGCTGCTCAGGAAAGAAATGCGCCGTTAAAACTGGTCCTCTTGCCCGCGGCAAAGGGAAGCGCCATAAAAACGCCCGTAAATCACTGATACCCCCACCGGCGTACCTATTCCTCCCAGCAGAGTCTTGCGAGCAGCGCCTTGTGAGCAGCGCGCAGGGATAAAAGGTCATCTCGGGAGGAATGTTTCGGCAGCATTTTTCAGAAGTAGACATTACTTATTTTGGTGATCTCCGTCTGAGGGGATGATTACAAAAATTACGCTAGAAATGTATATAGGACACAAATAACTTATTTAAGTCATATTTGACACTGCTCGTCTTGCGTATGATAATTTATTTGCAGTGTTTTTTTTCATGTTAGCGTGCCTAGTGTCCACTCAGCGAACTCATTCGCCTTAAACATGCAATATAAAACATTCGCACCCGCTGTTCGCGTGCGAAGATAAGTTGGCTTTTTACTCTCGCGTTTTTATTGTCTAGCAGCTAGTCCTGGAGGCCAAAGTTTACATTTAGCTGACGCCACCGGAACGCCACTTGAAATGTGCGATTTATGTTATTGAAAAAAAAGTAAACATAGGCGTTTTAACGACGGTCTCTTTTAGACAGCTGGAGGTCGTATAGTTTTCGAATTCTACTTGCTCATTTCTCATTAAGAACACGACCATCATATATTATCAGTTGGCGTAAACATGACAGCTCTGCACCGCTTTTACTGGAAGCATAGTGTAAAATAAAGATAAAGCGGAGTAAAACTGAAGTAACCGAGCAGAACAGCAAAGCTGTACGCGTCCATTCCAGGCGAAAAGGCTTGTTCAGCGCTTTTGCCGGTTCGTTCATATTCGATCATCACCTGCATCCGATATTTTTGGGAGGTTTACAGTATTACTAAGTTTCTTTTGCTGCTCCGTACAAAAAAAAAAGCTTCCAAGTTGATCTAAGAGACAACTTTTTCGTGAACAAAAACAACTGCGCGTTAAACAATGCGCGTTAAACATGGCTACCACCTGCACCTGGGCAGACATCGATCGACCGGTTCCAGATATCAGTCTGCTAAACTTGTGGGCTGCTCGCCGACAGGCCGAGCTGGCAGCCTCACGTGATCCCACATCTGCACAGGCACGTACAAGACTGAACTATATTACTGCTAAGGCTCGCTAATACGAACGCGATCTATCACGAAGGCAGTGGCATGCGTTGTGCGAGCAGTTTTCTGCGAAGTCGCCGAATCCATCTCTCTGGCGAACTTTCCGTGCAATGGAACACGGTCACCGTCGCCCCGACGCAGCTAACACCGAATGCTTCGCAGCTAACTTGTCTCCGGATGATTTCGTTAGAGAAGCGGCACAGAAATTCTTTCCAAAATATGATGTGTTGCCACCCTCAGCTACCCCATCTAACTTGGCAGGGATTCCAGCTCACGTAGATAAACTGCCATCAGCACCAGATGCCGAAGGTATTGCGTCTCCTTTTACCATGCCTGAGTTGCTTGCAGCAATAGATGAGGCTAAACGAAAGACATCGCCCGGTCCGGATGCCATTCCATATGAGGTGTACAAGAACATGAGTTGTGCTGTCCTCCCTCAACTTCTCGACACCATTAACACAGTATGGCTAAACAGCTCTGTGCCTCAGACCTGGAAATTGCCCACTGTGATCCCAATTCCAAAAGCAGGGAAGCCACCGACGAACCTTGGCAACTTCAGGCCTATTTCTCTAACATAAACACTGTGCAAGCTGACAGAGAAAATGTTAGCCACACGACTGTCGTGGTCGGTGGAGCACCACGGTTTCTACCACCCAGCCCAAATTGGCTTCCGCCCATTCATCGGCATTGAAGATAGTTTGGCTGTCTTCGCGTCGCAAGTTCTCACCAGCTCGCAGTCACAGTGTACGTACCATCCTAGCCATGTATATCGAAAAGGCTTACGATAATATAAGTCATGCTGCCATTTTGCATTCTATTGACATGCTGCATTTCCCTCCTCGAGTATGCAATTTTATAAAATCCTTCCTTGAAGGCAGACGATTTGCCATACGCCTCAGTGGTGACTCCATAGGATCATTTGAATCTGTTCGCGGTGTACCCCAAGGCTCGGTGCTGTCACCAACGCTGTTCAATTTTGCCTTCATTCCTCTTGCATGGTGCTTACATGGTGTCCCTGACGTTAAGTTCTTGCTGTACGCCGATGACACTACGGTATGGAGCACTCACCAAGACCTGCTAACTCAAGCGGCGGCCCTACAGTTAGCCTTAGATATTACCGCCAATTACGATATGTCTGTCGGCCTACAGCTTTCAGTGAGCAAAACTACGTTCATGTCAGTGGCCAACCACTGGGGACGCCGTAAACTCGGTTCCACGCCAATCCGTCTCCAACTATCTGGAACTTCAGTTCAAGAATCTTCGACATCGAAAATTCTGAGTTTGTCGATAGATCAGTCCGGGAAGGGTACTGCCTAGCTTTCTCAGGCTAAAAAGAAGCGTTGCCCACTTTGGGCCTAATCAGACATATTGCTCCCAAAACCGGCGGCGCTCGCTCCCATGTCGCACGACATTTGGTGAAAGCGGTTTTGCAACCGCGCCTCATTTACCAAGCACAGTTCGAACACTTAACCAGAGCCCAGTGGGATCGTCTGGAAGCCGTCAATTGAGAGGCAATGACAGCTATCACTTGCTTTCCACGCATCATGCCGATCGTGGCACTTCAAGAAAATGTTCAGTTAAATACCCTTGACGAGCTTGTGCAGCAGCGCCGTGAAGCTCGTAGCCTTAAGGCCACCCTTTTCCATTCACCGCGAGCACTCCGGACCTTTGCTTCATCACACATCATACTGTCACCGCCACCTTCAGTTCTTCCTCCATGGGACTTTGCGCAGCTGACCGAGAACAAACCTATCGATCTACGTCGCCCAACCTCACCTTAGGCGGCATCGTCCCTTCGCGAGCGAATCGCGGAACAAGATAGTCACCTACCCCGCGGCTCAATTATTATATATGTTGATGCCAGTATCCAGGGCTGTGTGACGACGACGGCACTTTACTGTCCCTGCCAGCCTGCACTTAACAAGACGGCCAGGTTTCTATTCGCGGAATCCCCTACTTCCTTCTGTGCTGAGCTGCTTTCTATACAAGATGCGCTTCGCTCTGTACTCGCAGTTACCTTGCTCCCTAAAGCCCACATTATCATCCGTACTGACGCCCTTCAAGCAACTCGTCTACTCCGACGCGTCAGCACTAGCCCAGAAATGTGCCAGAATATACAGCGCCTGGCGGCTCGCATCCCGCAAGCCATTCGAATTGAGTGGGTCCCACGTGACCTACTCAATTCACAAAGATCTGCAGATTCTGCAACCTGCTTGCCAACCCTACCCACATCAATGCCTCAATTCCTCAGTATGAATAATGCTACCCTCCTTCTCATAAGAAAGGAACACCTTTGGCGCCGCACACGTGCTCTCGTCCCTCCGTGTGCGATAACCCTCCTCCGCGGTCTTACCCGTGCAGAGGAAGTTGTGCTCCGGAGGATCCGGGTCGGAGTTGCCCTCACTCCTGCCGTAACTCGGACGTGGCCTCAATTTCGCCGCTTATATCCCCGCCTAGGATGTCCAGTCTGCAACTCACAAGACACTGAGGCTGATATTCACCACTTGCTGTAGGTTTGTCCGGCACTGAAGCCAACTAGAATTCGCTACCTGGCAGCAGCGGGTCTCCACCCAGACAACCCGTCCTCATACATTGATTGGAAGCAGCCCTTCACTACTTCGTCCCTCATAGCCTGAGTCACTTTGGGACATTAAACCTCCACAAAACACTTCTCTAAAAATAACAATAAAAATGAATCAATTAAGAAAATACTTTGTGCATGCCGCGTAATGAGAATATGTTTCAAGATAGCTAACTATACCGTCGTAGCCTTCCAGTGAGGCTTCTTGTTGATGTTGAAATGCTTGCCAGGATCACAACGGTGCAGAGGATTGATCTGCTAATTATTCAAATACGGACTGAAAATATTTGCAGGCAAAAAAATGCTCTCTGCACATTAACGTATTTTTAATTGCGTTCTTTAAGAGGCCTGGGCCCAAAAGCAATTTATATTTTTACTAATACAAATCTGCACTAATGTACACATAAGTGAATATTATGCAGTCTTCTGCACTAATGTGCAGGAGACAAGTACTAACGTTGAATGGTTATGTAGCGTACGTCCTTTACTTCTGGAAAACACGAAGCCAGCAAGACAAACCCTGCAGCTCCACAATGACTCTTAGTGACACAAAAATATACTTGTGCAATTATATTTCTGCAAGAAGCAATTCTTTTCAGTCATCTGTTGCAAGCATGCTTTATCCTTGACTTGCTAGCGCTTATTCAATGGAATAGCTAGAGAAAAGAAGCACATAAATGGGCGTGGGCATAAATGCACGAGTGCAGTGACAGTAAAGCGGCTGACTGGGCTAGTTGGTTCTGCATCTTAATGAAATGGCAGCGCACAACCAAACACAGACAGAAAGAATGGGACAAGCTTGTCCCCTTGTTTCTGTCTGTGTTTGCTTGTGCGCTGCCATTTCATTAAGATGCGGTGACTGAAAGCCGCGGTAGCGCTCTCCTACATTGCTAATCTTTTCCTTCTATTTTATGCGCATCATTTCCAAACACAAATATAACAATGTTCTGTGCGCAGAACCTTCTTCATCTGACATCAAAAGGCTTTTAGACTGCGTTAAACAAGCCCTAGAGGCACTGAAATAAGTGTCAAACTACTGAAACGTGGATATACAAAGGCCCTGAGGAAATTTTAAAGTATTTTGATAGAGGTCGCTCCACTCGTCCTCACCTTTATTTAGTGCGACTATTCACAACTTCTTGCTTATTGCATTCCAATGCCCGACTGGTGTATTGCAATGTTGTGGTGAGTTGCTATAATCACAAGAGAATAAGGCTGTGGCAACTAAGCCATTTTGCTGCAGAAGTTTTCAGATTCGAGCGTTATTTGGCACACGAGAGACAACAGGCAAAGCGCAGAAAATTTTGCGTATTTATATTTAAAGCTTTAATGTTGAATTTTAGTATTCTTTAATATGGGTAAAATTGCTGTGACCGATTTATGCTCAAAACATTTTGCAGCTCCATGTTTCTACATGCACTGTATTTAGGAAAAAGCTCAAATATAAATGACTACAGAAACACCGGCTCCATGCTGCCTAGTATCACTTACGAGTAGCCTTTCTGCATCCAAGTGCTATTTTTTGCATCAGTAATTTTCCTATCGAAGCACTTGGTTATGTAGCAGACAGGGGCGTAGCAAGAGGGTTGGCTTATGGGGCTTCAGCCTCTCTAGACATTTTTTCGTACTGTTATGCACCGCCGACCAAAACAACCACCACCTCTGGAAATCATGCTGGATTTTGTCTACAATGTCTTTTTTACGCTCGA
This sequence comes from Amblyomma americanum, assembly GCF_052857255.1. Lineage (NCBI taxonomy): Eukaryota > Metazoa > Arthropoda > Arachnida > Ixodida > Ixodidae > Amblyomma > Amblyomma americanum. The sequence goes on along the minus strand of NC_135500.1, from coordinate 170,053,290 downwards.
AAAGACATTTCGGCGCGAACATTGCGAACTTGGGCTATATTTCGTGGAAATTAACGTCCATGTATCTGGAGTCACATAATGCTAGGAACCCCATCCGAGCACAAAGTTTCAAGGGCGTCTCGATGACAAGCAGGCTGGTCGCGGCATATCGCTGCGGCCGCGGAATCTGCGGAGCGCATGGATTTTAATCCCGAAACTTTGTGCATATAAATTTCTCATAAACTTTGCCCTTTACATAATGAAGCAGCAAAACCAATGCAAGTAAAAGGCTCTGTTCATTCAGGTTCATAAACGCGTAATTATAAAAACATATGTGTGTTCATTAGCCTTTAAAGCCGCAGATATTTTTGCCGCTTATTGTAAGTTTTCATCATGATCAAGTTTATCATGCGAATGCGAAAATTACGAGGACACAAATAACCAATTTGACCGGCCTTGCTCATTGAAAGCGCGGTCCACACGGCGTTCCCCAACAAACACTTTCGGATATTGGGTAGCTCAACTTGTCGCATCATCTGTGGCTTTCGTTTGTCCTTTTTATGCGAAGCATAATAGGGACACTACTTAGCTCAACCATAGCCCAGCCTGGCGCGGCCGCGACCACCAAGGCTAAGTCCCGCTCCTCCCGCCAGGGGCGTTGCAGCCGAGCACGTGGTCTGACGTCACGACAGCTGAGGAGAGACGGGGCTCAACTCGCGCGGTCGCCGCGCGGCCGCGACCACCAAGGCTAACTCCCGCTCATCCCGCTAGGGGCGCTGTAGCCGAGCACGTGGTCTGACGTCACGCCAGCTGAGGAGAGACGGGGCTCAACTCGCGCGGTCGCCGCGCGGCCGCGACCACCAAGGCTAACTCCCGCTTCTCCCGCTAGGGGCGTTGCAGCCGAGCACGTGGTCTGACGTCACGACAGCTGAGGAGAGACGGGGCTCAACTCGCGCGGTCGCCGCGCGGCCGCGACCACCAAGGCTAACTCCCGCTCATCCCGCTAGGGGCGCTGCAGCCGAGCACGTGGTCTGACGTCACGCCAGCTGAGGAGAGACGGGGCTCAACTCGCGCGGTCGCCGCGCGGCCGCGACCACCAAGGCTAACTCCCGCTCCTCCCGCTAGGGGCGCTGCAGCCGAGCACGTGGTCTGACGTCACGCCAGCTGTGGAGAAACGGGGCTCAACTCTCGCGGTCGCCGCGCGGCCGCGACCACCAAGGCTAGCTCCCGCTCCTACAGGAGATTGCTAAACAACGAAGAGACTAGCCTGATTTACGGGCAAGCGATACCGAATCCCTTTCACAAATCTATTATGCTTCGCATCCTAGGCTTAACCTTAGCTAAGCCAGGCCATTTTTTTTCCTTTGATAACTATCCGCTTTTACTTTTTTTTTGGACCAGACCAATACACCTCATTACTTTTCTGTGCAGAATGACTGTTGACGCTTTGCAGGCAGCTGAAATACACAGTTTCTCATTGATTTCTGCATTCTTCGTGTATTATTCTTTCCATATGGTGCTGTCGCGACCGCACACATGGCCAAAATGCATATCACGATTTCTGCGATCATAGCTTTAGTATTGCGGGATCGTCTGTCTTTCTATGTGTAAAGGTTACTATCTGTGATTGCACATGTTGATTTGGCTTGATTGACATATTATATACAGCAACTTTAACTTAGGTATGTAAATTTATTAGCGAATATACGTATATTTAAATATCTTCTTGTCATGTTTTGTGTATACATGAAGTGAATTTTGTTTCCAGCGACGCTTTTTTGCCCTTTATCAAGATCTATCTTCGCATTTCTGATATTACATTGTATCCTCTCATTTCTAATGTATATTTGCAGAACTCCTGCAGTTTATATGTGCTCTCTTTTGCGACTATAATTTCGGTGCAATTACAATACTCGACCAGTGACAGCTACGCCCGCGCAATACAATGGAACGAAGGACAGCGCAACTGAAAAATTTTCCTGGCCATTGCATTAGTGCAAAATTGTAAACAAGGCTCTTGAATGACAAAGATTCGTTTTTTTTATCCTTAACATTATTATTCATATCGGCAGCCGCCGCGGTGGCTCAGTGGTTATGGCGCTCGGCTGCTGGCCCGAGAGACGCGGGTTCGATCCCGGCCGTGGCGGTCGAATTTCGATGGAGGCGAAATTCTAGAGGCCCGTGTACTGTGCGATGTCATTGCACGTTAAAGAACCCCAGGTGGTCGAAATTTCCGGAGCCCTTCAATACGGCGTCTCTCATAGCCTGAGTTGCTTTGGGACGTTAAACCCTTATAAACCAAACCATTATTCATATCGGGGACATACATTGCGTTGATGGTTTCCAACTGATATAGATCTAAAATTCATGAGACATTTTCTTTAGTTACTAAATAGACAAAAAGATGGAAGCATAGACATCAATTAATTCTGCCACAATTTTTGGGGAATACGAATATATTATTTTATGAAAAATACTTATTTTACTTGTCTTGACAGTGCCTACCGTTCAAGAATTCGTTTGAAGCATATAATACGGAATAGCATTGGCAATGACAATGCAATTATGATTAATGTATTTGATCCCTTTACAAATTTTATAAGGAGGAGGCCGCGCAGCAACATGAGCCCGCCTCGAACAAAATTTCTGGCTATGCTACTGGTAGTAGAGTACTTCTCTAAACTGTTTCCCTGAACTCAGAGTTCGTATCTTTACTGTGGAAATTCTTGTTCACATTGCCGCATAATATAGTTTTTGTTAAACAGTGTCTCACGTTATAAATGACGCCGTGTAAGTTCCGAATCACTTATACTTGCTTCAAATATTTTGGGGGTAGATTAGGCACGCAAACGGTAATTGTTTACGTGCAGAGTGTCCGATGAAATTTCACCTCTTCAGCCAAAAAGTGTTGCTAAATTCCTTTAGTTTGCCGAGGCGTTAACCTAAACACTGAAAGAATATTGTTAGGTAGCAGAAGAAGCGTGCAGTTTTTATTGCGATTACATGCTTAGTGAAATGATTCCCATAATAACATGAAGTAACACTGCGAATCCACGTAATCAACATTTTCTTCACTGTTTAGACTAACATTATCACCACTTCCTCTGCCTGATATTTAGAGCCGGTGTTTGTGATTCGTCAACTGAAAATTCAAGCCCCACTGTTTTCAATATTTAACGCCTTAAGCAGCATAAGTTCCTTTATAGCATTACTTCATTTAATTATTTATTAAAACCATGTTTTTAGCGTCATAAAGGTTGTTCAGGAAAGGACGAAATTTGAGCAAAAATACACTAACTTACAAACAGAGGAAAATAAACTTACATTAATGAAAAAAGAATGCACTGCCAAAAACGAAGAAGTCGGTAAAATAAGAATACATTGCAGGAAGTCATATGGATACATATAAAAAGGACATAACAAAATTACGCAAAGGAAATGGATAAACGCCGGATGTGTGTCTGGTATGTATTCAAGCACAAAAATTACGGCACTATTGGAAACAGGAACAAATATAACTCACGGCTTGGGGAAAGAAAGTATGCCGAACTGTGTCATACTGAAATCCACATTCTGTTAAGTCTTTTTGTGTAAAGTGAGAAGTAGTGGTTTACGTTCACTTACATTGCTCCACTAAAACGAGAAAAACAAGCCTCAGGCCCAAGAAACCGGTTCGGCTACTCATCGTAGGAAGAAAAGCTTTATTAAAGAAATCATTTCTAAACTGACCGCGCTAAATTACATGAAAATTCCACAAATTACACAACACGATGCCACGAACACTAGCATGTTCCACATCCGGGCAAAAACTATGGCTTTCAAACATTTAAGTATGCTTTGCCATAAAATGAAATAAATTTAAATTTACACAACAAAATATTACCAGCTCTTCTTTTTCTTTTAAAAGCATAAACAAACTTTTTTCTAATGCACCTGTATATTGATTGCAAGAGTACCAATTAAAAGTGAACATATAATAATATCTTGTATTGTTGTGTTTGCACAATTTTTGCAGTGCTGTACTGCTTCTGGCTGATTTTTGTTATCTGTTATCTTTATAGTGTAATCTGCGTTTTATGTCCTGCACTGCCGAGTATAGAAAGGATATGGGAGCTTTGTCAAGCTGCTCTTGAGCGGCTTTTACTCCCATACACCCCAAACTTGTATGTAAAAATGCTTGTTTGAAATAAATTCAAATTCAAATTAGGAGAGTTGTGTCTCCGATAGTATAGTATAGAAAACCCAGAGATGCGTAAGCCAGAAACTTCGAATCAGGTGACAACGGCGGAATAGATAATTACAGAGGGAGAAGCGCGGAAGGCGCTTTATTTCATATGTACGAAAGCGGATGGTCCTTTTTTTGGTCGAAGAACTAACGTCCTCAAGATATTTTCGTTTCTTCATTGATTTTGTTAGTGTGTGATTAATACTAATAAGACTGCATCAAGGGTTTTTCTTTCTGGGGATTTATACTCTTTTCACTAGTGGTTTTTAGCCAGGCTTTACACCATTCTCTTTTTAGTCAGCCCATTTCTTATGAGGATATGGTCGTTATGGCCCTTAATTTCTTTCTTAATAATCTACTCAAACGCAAACTTGCAAATTGTGGAATCTTTCTTACATGACATATCGGTTTTTGCGCAAAAAAAAAAAATCGGTGCTAGAATGCCCTGAGGTCCCTCTGAGGAAAATTTGACACAGTCTGAGGACTGACCTTCATAATGGATGTCTTTGTTCAGAGAAGAGATAAAATTTTATCTAGTGTTTTATAGCGTTTTTTCTGATAACGGTAATAAGTTTGTGCAATAGGTCTGGGTGAGAAGCGCAGTCAAAAAGCTTTGGATAGGTGGTGAGGGATTATGCCAACTTGTCCGCGTTTGGCGATAACTGATGCCAGGTTTTCAGCTTCAAGAAGTTGCTTGGTAGCAGACAGGCCCTTCCAAAAGCAGCATTTTTTTACGCTCTGCCAAAAAAGAGTTATCATCAGATACTACTTTCTAATACAAGAGGCCGTTCCCAGAGTTACTGATTCTGCAAAAGACTGGGAGATTACAGTAGAAAGTAGGGATGTTTGGCAAAATGATTTTTGAATGCAATAATGCTCTTCCATTCCTTCGTGTTTCCTTTTAGTTTGCGCCGCTTGATAACCAAAAACCACCTACCATACTCAAATAAAAAAAAATATTCCAAACATCATACTCTGGACAGAAAAAAGTTGTTAAAGAAGATGCCTGTGGTCTGTTATGAAAGTGGATAGCCACGAAAAGCACAACCAACAATGACAAAAGGATTGCTACCTTGGGCATGAATAAAATTTTAAGCGCCCGTAAATGCACAATGAACTGCTATGCTGGCGCTCCGCGCGCCTTAAAAATTTATCGAAATAGAACACAGCACTGCTGCCTCTTCCTCAGAAGTGCCTAGAAATGAGTGCTGTTTGCCTTGACGCAAGCCCACATGTAAACATAACCGCCCCATCTTTGTTAAGATAAGTTTCTTCCCCGATATATCTTCCTGACCGCGCCAACACGCTAACTTTACCAAGAGGCAATGTGGCGGAAAAAAAAATTCTTTCAAGAAGACACGTAATTAAAGCACCGAGAATAGCAGAGGGACTGCAGGGATGAGTCATGACAGGAAACACATTGTTTTCATTTCTTTTCTATTGTTTGTTTGCCTAAATCGCAATGCCCTCGGGTAGCTGCAGCGTGCTGACAGTTGTTTATCATTGCTGTAATGGATGGGGCTGCGCGGGTGGCGCGTGACAACCTCCTAATGGCTTAATTACCCACCTCCGGCGCAAACGACCAAGGAGGACTCCCGTGGGAAGATAGGCCCAGAACGTGGAGCGGACGGGCATATCACCCAGGATGAACTGTGACGCCAGGCGAGGCGTGCAGCGTAAAGCGCAGAAACGAGAGATAAAAAGCGTAATCGGTGTCGCGCACAAAACAAGCACGACACTGGTGCTGGTACTGAGAGTAAAGGAAGTCAGCCACTAATGTCACTCGGGCATCCTTATTTAACCTGAAACGAACAAAAATAAACTTTTTATTCTCTTCATCTGGCTGTGTGTTCCTCCCATGCTCGATATGAAGTGCCCTTAAAAAGCATGACGTCGTAAGAGAACCATAAGGGTTGTAAGCCTGTGAGCGTTCCACCATTCTACTGCTATTTCCCGTAGAATGAAGTAGTTGGCTAGACACCAGTTCTTCTGGCCAATCTATGCACCTTACCCTGTTATTGAAGTTGACCCTCTTTCCACTACGTAGCCACTTTAAATATCAGGGAAGCGTGATATTGGTGAATGCCCTGTTTTCAGTTGCCAGGCGAGCCTCGTGCAAGGTCCCAGTGCTGTACGCGTCATTGAGGGAATATTTCGCATTTTAAATGGCCTTCTTAACATAATTATTATGGTCGGCATTGTATTTGTGAAGTACAGATGCCATATAGGTTTAGTCAAAATGAATAACTCGAGGTTTGCGTTTCAACCTCTAGGTGTTCCTTGGCGTCTACAGCAGTCTCAGGTCATGAGGGCTATTGCATTTCGTGCCTATGAAAATCTGGCAGTGTGAATGACAGACAAGTTGAGGCTTTGGCCCCAGCAGTAAAAACCGTATGCGCTATCTTTAAGCCGCCGGTATTCCTTGTATTATTGTAAGAACAATATTGTGCATTCATTAAAAAAAGGAGTATTAATTTTCTGCTGCACATTATTCGAACGACGCTGTTAGATCACTTTTAATAATTCTGTAGAGTCACTGTGGAGCTAAAGTGCCCAGTTATAAAGCAAGTTGTTTGTTTTTTGCGTTGTAATTGGCATTAAGCAACAAACAATATTCATGCCGTGCATCGTGAGGGCAGTAAAGACGGGATGTTTCTGACGTGTCTGAAATGCTTTCGGTAAAATTTAAAACTACACCCCGTCCAACATATCTACTTTTGCATTATTCAAGCCCAATGTGTGGAATGCCCGGCTATTTTATGGCTGTTGTCTCGGGGCTAGAGAGACACATTAATCTTAAATCAGGTTTTATGAATGCTAAAATCACGAGAAAAAAGTAACATTCGACGTGTGTTTGACACGGATGAAATTATTTTTAGTAAAATCTCATTAGAAAACAAAACGCTTTTAGAAATGTATTTGCACATGTAAATACTGCACCACGGGTGTTGCAAACAAGGCTCTTTAACGCTCCGCTAGTAGCAGTGGCGCCGATATTTGACTAGTACTGGTAGTATGTGGTGCTTTTCGTGAACATTCGAGCAGTAAACAGGAACAGTTCGTGCAATCTTGCGGTATAAATTTGGACAGAAAAGTCAGCTCCCTTTGTCCGTCGTTGCTGCAGTGGTGCGCTACCATCATCTCCACTCTCACTGTGAGCCTAATACGTCTCTACAGAGCCACCTTCCCCCTGAAACATACACGGTCCCACAGGGGTTAACGGTTGGAAGAAAAAAGAAGAAATGAGAGGTCATAAGCTCGAACGAAGAAAATAGTGGTCGTTTTCCTTTTCTTTACGCTCGAGCTGTCGTGCATCTATGACCTTTTTTGCTTGTCAATGGTGACCTTCTTTTCGGGGTCGCTTCCGTCGTTCTCTTACTTCCGATAGCCCTATCTCTAAACTACCTTTGGAGCCCGCACTGGACGTCACAAAAGCTGCTGGTCCTACCCAGGAGCGTAGCCAGGGGTGTGTTTCGGTGTCAGAATGCCCCCCGAAATCGGGCTTCCCTTTGCCCGAAGGCTTTGTATCCGAACATCCATCGTTTGCTGCAGATTCTGGCCACTTCGCTCGTCGGCACCGCCAAAACAGAGCGTTCGTTTTCTAGGCCCCGAAGGCTCAAGTCGTATCTCAGAGCTAGAACGGCACAAGGGCGGCTGCAGGGGTGTAGACTTCTCAACATTCACCGGCATATTGTTGTCAGCCCAGTCGACCGCCGACGGTTTCGGCTGAATGCGTAGCCTGAACAAGAGAAGAGACACATCCTTTCCTACTTTTAAGGCGTAAGCCTTTCCTGGCTCATGAGTGGCGTGGACGGAAGTTGTAGACGAAAGTTTGTGGACGGAAGTTGTTTGCACTAACTGTCAATCATAAGTTGTATGGTAAATAAAACAAAAATACAAACGTTAAGTAACCAGCAGCAGATCTTAAAAAACGTATATGTAACGGAATAAAAAGCACAAGTAAAAAATAAGACAAAAACAGAAAAGAAAAAGAAATAGAAAATGAAAAAGAAAAAAAATGGCAGAAAAAAAGAAAAATACAGGGAGAGAGTACAGGGATACGCTTTCACAATTCCGCTCATATGCAGACAAGTGCAAGCCTGTAATTTTTTGTGCATTAGAATACGGGGGTGTACGGGCGATTTCACGTAATGTTCAGCTTGTAGGAGAACTGAAAAAAGTTTTATGTATTGCTGCGACTTTATTTTAAAAGCTCTCTTTTTCTTCGTCCGAATGTTCCGCGTTGACTTTCAAACAGCGGCCCTTATTTTTGTGTTTCAGTAATTGTTCATTAATGTTGAGGTGGATTTGCGTTCTCTGTTGTTTTTTCTCAAAAAGTTTGACGTACGTTGTCGGGGCTCTAAACTAGAAGCGGAAGTTGTTACTTGTTGCTGATGTTGTTTGCCTCTCAAAATGTCACATGCCCACAACGGGGATTGGCCATAACTAGGCGGAAGTTATAGCAGAAAAGAGTCACTCTTCTTCGCCATCGAGCGAAGTATGGCACTCTTAATTGTAGGCACAGTTCACCCAATTAAGCATACCTTTTCACGTCAGCCTACTTTTTCATCAAACAGAGCCGATAGTTGGGCGAGTTGAATAACATTCATGATGAAAAAATGGCGCGAAAGGAACACGAGGGAGGGAAAGGAAGCGACAAAGGCAAGCGTCCCTCGTGTTCTTTTTGCGCTATTTTTCATCATGTACTTTTTCATGCTTTGCATTGTTCTCAAATGATCATAAAGTATCACGAAAATAAAAACTGCTTCTTTCTTAAAGCGCCTCCGCGGCCGGGCTCAGGTTCACATGCATGGGGTAGAAGTTTCGACAAATGCCATTCGTTCGCAGTTGCCGACTTTGTTGTAGAGAAGAAGGTTATGTGTTATTTTATATTAAGTGAATAATATTGCAAACAGGCGCGATTTTTCGTACGAATGTTTTTTTTTGTGAGAAAATAAATGTTCTTCACGAATAAAGACCTCGGAATCCTCCTGTGTGCACCCTTATTTTTATGTAGATATTACAATGAACGAAACCATAACCCTTTGGCTGCATTAAAGCAGAAAAATGACCAAGACATTGTTTGGGCGTAGTCCCTCTTTTTTATATTTTTTACTTACCACTCTTACCTATAATACTTGCTTATAACACTCGATACACCACTGAGTCCTACCGAAGGAAGGGGAGATATTTATGAACATCTAGGATGTTCTCATATACTTTGGATTACAGGCGCGAAAACAGACAGACCACAAGGTAGATAAACGGGACGGAGCGCCACTCACAACTGATTTATTCAAAGGCACGACAAACATATATATACCAGCTGACACGCAAGGAATACTATCATGTTCCAATCTGATATGACAGCGAACGCGTGAAAAAATCGTTATCTGCCCTATACAACGATATGGACGTGTCGCTGACACACATGCTTCTTTTCTTAGCAATAAAGAATGCTTCGATTAATTCCCTGGCTTTTGTGTCTTTACTTCATGATAAAAATCGCACACCAGAAAAACATGGCTCACAAGAGCGTGACGGGCAAGACCTTATATGCTTAGGCAAATTTGGCCCTTCCTTATTTTGCTCCACATTTCTTTCATGTTCCCTGATTCGCTCATTAACGCAGCGTCCAGTTTGCCCTATATAGGAGCGGCCGCACGAGAGGGGGATTTCATAGACCACACCTTCGGTGCACTTCATGAACGATCGCCCATGTTTGGTGCCACACCCTCTCTCATCATTTCGTTCTCTTTCAATGCGAGAACAAAGGCTTCCGAGCTTTTTTGGGGCTGAAAAGACAAGCGGCACACCATGCCTGCTCGCAACCTTTTTCAAATTGTGGGATAACTTGTGCACATAGGGCACCACCACAAGTCGCACCACCTCTTCTCGAGGGACATCTTGGCCAGCTGTCACAGCCTTTCTTTTTATTTTCTGTAGTAGGCTTTCTGCGACCGCCGTTACGAGCGAACCAGGGAACCAGGCTGAAGACAGCCTAGCCAATTGGTTTTGGAAACTTAGTTGCATCTTGTGAGAGCATGATTTTCTAATAGCGGATTCGAGGCAGAGTGTAGCAATCCCCCTTTTTATTAGCTTGGAGTGAGCAGAATCATATGGCAGAAGCCCCTTTTTTGCGCGCGGAGCATACGCCCAACAAACCTGTTCCTCACAAAAATCAAAACTAACATCTAAAAACTGTAAAACATTACCTTCAGGAACTTCACAAGTAAAACTTAAGCCATTTCCATTTTGTCTAAATAAGGATAACACATCACGCACACTTTCTTCGAAGTTTAAACTTCCGTCCTTGGTAAGAATGATTAAAAAGTCGTCCACATATCTGAACACTTTAAAAACTTTGCTGGCTGGTAAAACCTGGTTCAAAACTTGATCCATTTGGGAAAGAAAAATATTACACAAAACCTGTGCAACACAGGAGCCTATACATATGCCAGCTTTTTGCAAAAAGCACTGCTCGTCAAAAGTTACGAAGGTAGACTGTAAATAAAACTGTAAAAGGGTTAAAAAGTCATCGATGGATACACCCGCAGTATTTTGAAAGGAAATAGGGTCTTTACTTTCAATGCAATCTCTGACAGCAGTAAACAAGGCTTCGGCATTTATCGGGAAGACTTAAAAATTTCCCGCCACAACCTCAGCTCCTTTGCGGTGAAACTGCTCACAGCGTTTGGGTATTGCGGTTACGTGTGTGTAGTAGTAAGTTTGACAACGGTATCTTCCTGGTTCAGCCGCGCACGATGCAAACCCTCAATCGTCTGCGCTGAGACTCAGCAGCCGAAAGAAGCCAACGACATGTTTCTGCAGAAGGGCGGTGGTGGCGCCATCTATTGTCTGCAGAGGAATGTGCTACTGCGCAAAAGGCGCCGAGGACAGCGTTGCAAGGTGCGCGGGTATTTTGATGGCGCCACTGCCGCCATTTTCCCCGCAAACGTGCAAGTGGTTGGGCCAGGAAAATTTTTGTCATGATAAAGATGCGGAATACTATACCACCACAGGGTTAGGCGCAATGCTCTTGCACACTAAATCGTGTCACAAAGGAAAACCTTATCAGAAGGTGACAGATATGTAGATTCAATTACTTGGCTAAATATTAAACGTATCCAGAGGTCTGGTTCGGTTTGGTTTACGGGGTTTAACGTCCCAACGAGACTCAGGCTACGAGGGACGCCGTAGTCGAGGGCTCCGGATAATTTCAACCACCTGGGGTTCATTAACGTATTCTGACATCGCACAGTACACGTCTCTGGCATTTCGCCTCTATCGAAACGTGGCCGCCGCGGCCTGGATCGAAACCGCGTGCTCCGGGTCAGCAACCGAGCACCATAACCACTGCGCCACCGCAGAGGCTTCCATCCAGTTCTGAAGAGGACTATGACGGTACAGGGACCTGAAAAGATAAAAAAATTAAGGCACCCCAAGCAAAATAAATCAAAGAAAAAGAGAAGGGAAGATAAGAGGAAAGAAGCAGCGAGGAAGAAAGGAGGACATAAACAGTAAGCATATGGATACAACAGGATGGAAAGGAAAACAAAAAAAGTAAAGAATGAAAAGGATAGGTAAGAAGGAGAGTCTGGGACTGTTAGAGCGGGAGAGGAAAGGTAAGAACGCTAAAGAATAACTATTTGACAAGAGGGAATCATTCCCGTTCCGTGGAGCAATACTCATGCCATCCACTTTGACGAAGAGGTCCGATCAGTGTAACAGGAAAATTTTCGGTGGTAAGCGATTGGGCGTCCATGATTTTTTTTACCGATGCATGACCTTAGCCTGCATTTGTGTTCTTTTCATTTTCTTCATCCTAAAGATTACTTTGTGTACACTGCGGCTACGGATGAAATTGTACGCTTTCTCTGTTTGTTTGCCTCTCTTCAAGAGCATGGCAACAAAATGAAAAATAAAAGCCTTCGTTTCCGCAGGTGAAATTGAACTTTTCTGAAAGGCCACTCTCGTTTTCTCCGTGGTTCAAAGAACTTCACAAGCGTGCGAAGGATAAACATCCTCTTCGGAATGACTTCGCTCGTAGAACTCCTCTTTCGAGAACATGCCACTCGAAGCTATGAATCTACTGAGCTTGGATATCTATGACGCTGAACATTTTCGCCTTTGTAGAATCACTTACATTTAGTGTCCTTAACATGTTTTTCTTGCGCACAGTTTGATCCTTAGAGTTCTTTTTCTAGCGTCATTGTGTTTTATTTATCATTGTCTCTTTTTTATTGACAATGACACCGTTGCTTCGGACGAAACGAAGAGAAAATCACTTTCTGGAATGGCCTACATTAATAATTGGCTTTGGCGCGCGGTGCCTAATATCTAACCGCAAGCAACAATTCAGTATTAATCTTTGTTTACTCTCTGTCTAGATTTTAAATGACTTGCCCTCTAACATCAAATCAAACACACTTAAAGTACTGTTTTAAAAGCCGAAATGAGGGCGTTCTTTCGTAGACGGTATTCCAAACGCGAAGTCGCTTTTCTCCCGTCGAAAACCTTTAAGCAGATTTTCCCCACGGTCAGGTACACTCTCCGTGAGCTCGTTTGCGATTTGTAGTCTCGCTTCCTGTGCCCTGTCTTGTTATGTGAATCATTTAACGATCTACGATCAGGCTTAAGGTTCAAAGCTCCTAATCCTGGTGAATTCATTATGAGTGCTTCACTCCTTTGGATTTATTTCCTGCTTCAAACACGTTATGTCTTTTGAACGACAATTACAAATACTACGCTTCGTGTTTATTGTTTGTGTATATTATTTTTTGAGTACGCGCATGCATTTATTTTATTTCATTTCATGTATTTATGTCTTGTCATTGAGGCTGAAGCTGATTTACTTTCTGCGGTGAGTTCTTGGCCGTGGACTGAAGCCAAGATGCCAATTGCTCCAGTAAGGCTTTCCAGAATTTCGCAATGATCTTAATAATGATGGAGCGACTGAATCGATTATTCGACAACGCAGAGTTTTGGAACTTCCAGTTGAAAGGTTCTTCTTCATTTGAGTCGGTGGTATTGCTCGGCAAGTTGATCAATAGTGCCGGTTCTGAGAAATGAGAACTTTTGGACGCAGTTCCCAGCAAGAAACGAAAGCGTGACTAGCCCGTCACATCCAGCAAAAAAATGTTCTCATTACGCTTCCTCTAACAGCAAATTTTAAACGAGGATGTTGCGCAACAACAAAATGGCAGCAATGCGCTATGATATATGGCATCTATGGCCCTTAAGTGGACTGAAACCCGAAGCTCATTGATGTCGACATAGAGTTCAGTGCACAGACGTTTTCGCGCTTTTTTCTCCAGAAAGATGTCGTTACATTGGTTTGAGAAACGAATCTAATGCGTGTTATATTTCTCACGGCATGCTTATTGCCCTTCCGTCACAGCAGTTATTACCCCACATTGCAAATTGCCCTCCACATTGTAAAGGCCTCACCTGACCACTTTTTCTTTTCCATTGATCTGGGGCTTATGAAACTAAGTTTTCCGATTGCGAAGTAAACGCTCGAGCTAAAGGCAGATGAAAGCTTGTAAAAAAATAAAAAAAAGCGCTCGTGGACTGCTGCAACTCTAATTACGGTGTTATCGGTTAATGCCCACTCTCAAGTTTCTAGAATATTTTTTTCAGTGAAGAAAGAATTCGCGCTCGCAAAGACTCTTTGCGAAACCGACAATTTAAAATAAAATTAATGCATCCGAAAACTTCTCGCAATTGATTCTTGGGCAGACAGTAGTAGTCTTTTTAGTGGTGATTGTTTTTCTGAACACAGATGTTTAATTTCGTGAAGGTTACATTTGGACAAAAGGCATGGCAGACCTTCTCAGAAGGGAATATTTAATATCTGGGAATCTATAATAGGCGCACTCGTTTTGAGAGCGTTTTTGCATTTAGCGTCCCTTCTAAATGCAGTAACTACTACTTCTAGCTCACCAGAAAAATTTCAGCGCCCTCTCGCTGTCGCAAATGGCAACCTACGTACCTCTGTTTCTTTGAGGCTAAAAACGTGTTACTGACAGGTTTCCAACGATGGATTCGTAATAGGTTGTGCATTTTCCTTTGAGCAAAAGATTCTTGGCGTCTCAAGAAGTGAAAATGGGATGAAATAACAAGCTATGAGCAGAAAAAGACCATTTCATGTTTGTTTTTGAAATTAAGAGCAAAGGTGGAATAACAGTAACAAGTGGGCATTTCCGCAGAAAGGCCTTCCTTAAATTCAAATCGTCAAAATAATATTTGTTGAGCTTCGTGTATTCGTATCGTGCCTGTTCACTGCATTTCATTATCAGGCATCCGTATAACCAGTTTAGATTTTACATGACCCACAGAAAGGGTGTGACAAAATTTCCACGGTCTTATGGGTTGCAGACGTCGGTGCATAAAACTACAGGCAAAAAGGCGACAAAGAAATTTCAAACTCAATATTTTTCTCAACAGAACTGTCTATTAAAACAAAAAAAGGAAAAAAAGCAGATTTTCTTGCTGTGCACTTTACGTCTCCAATTTTGGTCCGATGGTTATACTACCAACAAACATATTCCCTTTTAGCGCCACAATTATATTTCCTTTAATGTCGCAACGTAAATAAGAATCGAAATAAGCATAGGATCTGCTTTCACAGGAATAGCATGCTGCGGTGAGAATCACACTAGGCGACCACAGAAGCTGTGATGCTTCTAGCCCCTCGCACCTAGCATTTGCGTCAGACTCAAACCTTATTTTAAAATCAGTTGTCTAACGTAATTCTAAATACTCCTGCTGTGTGCCTTCTGCTGACATCTACACTCGTTTAATTCTTTTACAGTATCAGGTGACCATCGAGCGAACAGATATACAGGGGAGTATGTGACGAAGGGAAGCTGCGTAACAGGTGAGAATAGGCTTATGCGAATAAAGTGCTTGCCGTTGGTAGCATGTTTGGCTGCTCACTTTGTCACAGAGCGCTCTACTGACTCTACCTCGAAGATCACGTGATACTAATAAAAAATTTGGTGGATGTATAAGAATCTTCGGGAATAAAATCCGTGTTAGAGCTATACACTGCTCTCAGTACTAAAGATCTAACCGGTCCGACGAGATTCATAGCATACGTTCATATTTCTCTAAGAACAAGGAACTAGATTTTGGTTACAGCTGCTTGTGCGTCGGAAGCAAAATTATTAGTCAATAACACCCTTTTCCAGGAGGAGTGTTCGCACCTGATAACAATATTCTATACCTCTTAAACAAATTAGTAGTGATCAGTGCATTAGCAGTGAACGCACTTATATGATGCAACATGCAAAAGTAATATTCTTGTTTATAAAAAAGAATTTGTTAGAATGTTTTTGACATTTGATTGCTTAAATTTTGAGGCCGATGTCACCAATTTTGCTGCTTACTGGACGACCGTGATTGAACTTGTAATCAAATTAGCTCCAGGTTTTTTAACCTCGAATGAAGTCTTTTGACAAAAGGCTAGCTTAAGTTGTGCACCGATTACGTCAGTGTTTATTATAATACTATCTTTTAAAATCATCACTGAACTTTTTAATACTTTGTTTTTATTCAATTCTTGCAGTGCTATAAAATGAGTAAAAAGATAAAAACTTTCATTCATACTGGACAATTAAGGCCTCAATATACCTGCCGATTTGAGTGGGGCACAAAATTTTTTCCGTTCAGCCTTCTCTTGAACCACTTTGAAGTTTACGCTCCAAGTCATTTTCAGCTGTGGGAGGCAGCCCTGACCAGCAATGGTCTGGAGGACCAGTGTCGCATCATAAGACTGGTCCAGGCATCCGCCCAAGCCACCGGAGTCCTGAACTGAGGAGTCCGCCTACTTGACTCGTAGAACACTTCAATGAAATAATAAATGTTTTATCTCTCTCTCTCCAGCGGCTGCAGTTAAGAGTAGACTGAGCACAATAGAATCTAGGAAAAAAAAGAAAGACTAATCTCATCCTCTCAAAACATAAAAAGACACGAAAACGATAGTTTTCTCATTTTTATCACAAAAATGCGCGTCGGCATCTCTGGTCAGACTAAACTTGCGTATGTTCCCACTGTATACCGTGAGGAAAAATAGAGCTCATGTTCGCCACACATCTAACAATGAGAAGTGGAAAAGATAAAATAGCTTTTTTGCATCTCATTTCACAAAATAGGCAATAAACTCAACTAGTAAACCTTCTGAAGTTTGATATTTTAAAGATATTGTAGCTGTTTACGCCTGCGTAAAACTCGCAAAAAGGAATAGTCTGCATTTTGATTCTAATGCCTTCACGGTGGAGCAAGAATGAGCTTATTATATTTCATCTCACACTGATATTTTGCTTTTTTTTAACCAAGTCGCTTTCAGTTACAGTAGTGGAGAAGAGACTCCTTGCGGTACTCAGCAACCAGCGTAGAGGGCTAGCAGGAGTTAAGTTCATTACGAAATCTCTGAACATGAACGCGTCAAACCATCGCTGCGGATCTGCATGTCTGCCTCATTATACCAGCGATGTAACAAATGTGGTCTGAACTCTTCGATTACGGAAGAGTCGCGAATGGTCGATGACTTTAGTTTTCTTTCACCCTCGTGTGAGTGATGCGCATTCTATGCAAATTTAACGATGCCACAACCGCTCAGCTCGCGAAAAACATGGCTATCTGGAAAAGTTATAATTGGGGCAGTTCCACCCAGGTGCTGAATAAAATTAATACTGCACCATTTACTAACACTGGAAGAGAAAAAGAGAGAAGGAAGCAGAAAAAAGTGGCGTAGAACTTGGATATGCAAAAGTGGGGGAAAGGGTGATGAGCTGGCGAAACCTCTTCATAAATTTTGAATAGAGAGGTCATTAAGTCTCGAAGCGAGAATTTTTATATGTAGGAAATATTAAAACAAAATATATGACCAGCCCACGGAGCAAGGGTCAAGTGGTGGCGCTATTAACTGCACTGGTGCTTTGGGCGTATTCTTCTAATGACACGTGGCGCTCATGATGCACGTGTGGCTGGCAGGGATGGGCACTGCGTAATTTGAAGGCGCTTAGGTGGAGTTTAAACCTCTCCGGCCTTGGAGGTGCCATAAAAGTCAAAGGTGGAAAATACATGCGGCAAGTTATAGGAAGGATAGAGTTGATAGAGATGGCGAGAATTTTTTTCGTTAGTACTGTAGCTGCCGATTACATGTTCTTTCGAGAACAATGTGATCAGTGCCGTAGTAGAAGGTACGCGGAAATAAATAGGTAATAAATATGCCTTTGCTCCGAATACTAGAAGATGTCTATCACCTCTCCATTCTCTGTTCTTAACACACCTTAAGGGCTCCCTGTGCATCAGACTGTTGGATGGTGGGGCTCGGAGTCGCACTCTGACGGAACCACGGTCAGGATGACGCCCGCTTCGACCACCGCCACCCCCAGGACAGGACTGCCGACGAGTTAAAAGAGTGGGTGATGGGAGGTGGTGGTCGGAGCGGGCGTCGTCCTGACCGTGGTTCCGTCAGAGTGCGACCCCCGAGCCCCACATTCAACAAAACGAATGCATCCGAACGTTTCTTTCGAGGCACTTCGGCTTAAGCCTAACGACATTCCGCGCAACAAACACTGTACTTGAAAGCCCCGGATCTGCATGCGCGAGTGTTTCCTTTTATATTTAACGAGTGGAAGGAAAACTGGGCAGGATGAACTACGAATGACGGCACTTTGCAGGACACTTGAATTTGCAGGACACTAAACCTGGCATCATTAAGGATGTGGCCGTACTCGGAAGGGTGCGTTGCAGCGACCATAGAATGGTAAGGTCTAGAATTAGCTTAGACTTGAAGAGGGAACGGAAGAAGCTAGCGAAGAAGAAGACCATTAACGAGTTAGCCGTAAGAGGGAAAGCACAGGAGTTTAGGATAGCGCTGCAAAACAGATACTCGGCATTAACTGAGGAAGATGATCTTGATGTTCATTCAATGCACGATAACCTGACATCAATAATTACGGAGTGCGCAGTAGAAGTAGGCGGTAGGACAGTTCGAAAAGATACCGGGAAGCTATCTCAGGTGACGAAAGATCTGATTAAGAAGCGCCAAAACATGAAGGCATCTAACACTACCGATAGAATAGAACTAACGGAGCTATCAAAGTTAATAAATAAGCTCAAGGTAGCCGACATAAGGAAGTTTAATATGGAGAGAATCGAGCATGCTATAAAGAACGGAGGTAGCCTAAAAACAGTGAAGAGGAAACTAGGCATAGGTAAAAACCAGATGTATGCATTAAGAGACAAGCAGGGCAATGTCATTAGCAATATGGATAAGATAGTTAACGTAGCCGAAGAGTTCTACACAGACCTGTACAGTAGCCAATGTAATCAGAGCGCTAATGAGAAAGACAGCAGTGCACAGCAATGCGTCATCCCGCCAGTAACGAAAGATGAAGTAAAGAAAGCCTTAGAAGCAATGAAAAGGGGAAAAGCAGCTGGGGAGGATCAGGTAACAGCAGATCTGTTGAAGGATGGATGGGACATCGTGCTAGAGAAACTAGCCACCCTGTATACGCAATGCCTTATGACCTCGACTGTACCAGAAGCTTGGAAGAATGCAAACATTATCTTAATTCATAAGAAGGGAGACGCCAAGGACTTGAAAAATTACAGGCCGATCAGCTTACTATCCGTTGCCTACAAAGTATTTACTAAGGTAATCGCTAATAGAGTCAGGGCAACGTTAGACTTTAATCAACCAAATGATCAGGCAGGCTTTCGTAAAGGATATTCTACAATAGATCATATTCACACTATTAATCAGGTGATAGAGAAATGCGCAGAATATAACCAACCTCTATATATAGCTTTCATTGATTACGAGAAAGCATTCGACTCAGTGGAAACCTCAGCAGTCATACAGGCATTGCGTAATCAGGGGGTAGAAGAGCCTTATGTCAAAATACTGGAAGATATATATAGCAACTGCACAGCTACTATAGTCCTCCATAAAGTCAGCAATAAAATTCCAATAAGGAAGGGCGTCAGGCAAGGAGACACGATCTCGCCAATGCTGTTCACCGCATGTTTGCAGGAGGTATTTCGAGGCCTGAATTGGGAAGAGTTGGGAATAAGAATAAATGGAGAATACCTAAATAATCTGAGATTTGCTGATGACATTGCCTTGCTGAGTCACTCAGGAGGTGAACTGCAAATCATGATCAACGAGTTAGACAGGCAGAGCAGATCGATGGGTCTAAAAATTAACATGCAGAAAACCAAGGTAATGTTCAACAGCCTAGCAAGGGAACAACAGTTCACAATTGGCAGCGAGAGCCTAGAAATGGTGACGGAATACGTCTACTTAGGGCAGGTAGTGACAGCTGATCCGGATCATGAGAGGGAGATAACTAGAAGGATAAGAATGGGGTGGAGCGCATATGGCAAATTCTCGCAGATCATGAGTGGCAGTTTACCAATTTCCCTCAAGAGGAAAGTGTACAACAGCATAATCTTACCGGTACTCACCTACGGGGCAGAAACGTGGAGGCTAACGAAAAGAGTTCAGCTTAAGTTAAGGACAACGCAGCGAGCCATGGAAAGAAAAATGATAGGTGTAGCGTTAAGAGATCGGAAGCGGGCAGAGTGGGTGAGGGAACAAACACGGGTTAATGACATCCTAGTCGAAATCAAGAGAAAGAAATGGGCTTGGGCAGGGCATGTAATGCGAAGGCAAGATAACCGCTGGTCTTTAAGGGTAACGGAGTGGGTTCCAAGAGAAAGTAAGCGTAGCAGGGGGCGGCAGAAGGTTAGATGGGCGGATGAGATTAAGAAGTTTGCAGGCAAAGGGTGGATGCAGCTGGCAAAGGATAGGGTTAATTGGAGAGACATGGGAGAGGCCTTTGCCCTGCAGTGGGTGTAGTAGGGCTGATGATGATGATGATGATGATGATGATGAATTCGGTGTCACCAACTATTCCTTCCCGAATATTGACTGTTCTCAACCTGCAGATAATCAACATCATAATCATCCTCCTCCGACTAACGTTCACTGAAAGACAAATGCCTCTCCCACACATCTTCAATCAACGTTGTCCTGCGCCAGCGTCGGCCCTATCTTCATCCCCACAAACTTCTTTATCTTATCTGCCCACCATAGTCTCGGCCACTTGCTGCTATGTGGAGCTGCTGACTGAACTGATAAACAACGCATTTATTTTAAGAATAGCAAAGGAAGGGTATCGTAAAAAAAAACTCAGAAAAAATCTGCTTCTCTTCGTTTCTTAGCGTCAAAAGTAAGGGCTTGTGGCACTCAGAAGTGCTTGAATTCAGGAAACAAAACATTCGTTTTTTGCAAGCGATAGTTGTACCGCGAGATGGCAGCGAGTATAGTATTTTAAACTAGCGGCTGCATGAATATGATGACTTGGCTGGACATCCTGCTTCCCTCCAAACACGAATACATTGTGTATCTGCTGATCATAGAGAGTTTTGTTGCACGAAAATTGAAATTTAGGGAAAGAGAGGATGGAAACCATTTCGATGAATACCCTCCTCGTCTCTCAAGCATAACCAACGGCACATACACGAATATGACGTGAGCTAACCACACAGAAGAGGAGCCCAACATACCACAAGACTCCTTCCTCTACACCCTGCACAGCATTCTATTTCGCTTGTTTTGTCCATTAAAGTTCCTGACCTGTGGTGCTGTGATAAACTGGGCTCCTATTGTGAAACTTGCGCGCTCTAAACGCCGCGCATCAACACGTGCATAAATTCGCGCCAACGTTGTTTTTGTTTAGTGCTCTTGTAGTTTTTAAGGAAAGAGAAACAGAGACGAGAAGGAAAGAAAAGGCAACTATAGGTTAAGTAGGAAAGCATTTCGCCCGACTGCCATTACCCAGCTTACAGCGGTGCGAGCAGCGCGACATTACTTTTCATTTCTTTTAACCGTACAAAATCTTGAAAACTTCGAGGAGAATAAACTATTAAAGTCTGAGGGCTTTCTTGCTAGGGCGGGAGCATTGTTAGACGTGCATATTATAAGCACCATTACCAGTGTCACGCCTTCGTCATTGTGATGCGGGAGGCTGCTGCACACTTCTTGACAGTTTGCCTTGGACACCGCGTACCATGTGTGCAGCTCAGATTAGCCAGACATCAATGCGCATTTCTGTACAGGTTGTTGACTTGCCATTCTGACTGAAAAACAGCCCAAAAAATTAAACACAGAAGGAAGAAAAGACACACGATCGCTGTTTCCCCCGCCTGTGTTCTCCTTGTGTCCTGTTTTTTGTGCAGTTTTTCGTTCAGGAGGATAGGACATCATCTCGCCACTTGTTTTTCTATTTTTTCAGACATCCGGCCTCTCTTCGCAACCGTGGACTATGACGTTCCAGAAATGGGCACCTCAACCTAATCTCTTCTCCTTTCGCTGCATTAAACCTCCTTGTCTCTCTTTCTCTATCTCAGCGGTGTTCTTTCCATTCGGACAACTGTGTGGTAAAGGATGCCCTACTCTCACGTGAAGTTCCTGGGTTTGATTCTGGCGTCGTTTTGTCGGGTTTCCTGCTATAGTAGTCAGTACCTTACATTCCGTTACCGAGCACGGAAAGTACGCAACCTAATTTTGTTACAGATATTAGCAAAATAGCTAGGAGACTCAACCCTTCAAGTTATCGTAAGCTATCTTTGCAATTCAAGCTTTCTTTGTTCCAGTTACTTGTTTCACGACAACACGCAACAAAAAAAAAGCATGAACTCTGTGTACAAGAAGCCTGAAACACTTTACTGTACGACAAAGTTCTACTAATGAATGCAGGGGAGAGTATCTATGTAGAGGAGGATAACGAGAAACTTCCTTTAGGTGCCTATCTGCGACACACGAACTGCTGCATACCGGGGAATCGACCAACGGTCACACCGCGTGCTCAGGTACACACAAAGACCCATCCTAGTGCAGTAGAGAGCACAAAGGACGCGATAACTTAAGCAAAAAAGAAATAATCGGAGGAGGGTGACAACATTATCTTAAGGTTATTTGATTGTACAGCCTCGTCTCTGCCTCCTGAGGATCTTTCTGCGACTGCCATCGGTATAACAGAGATGCTCACCGTAGTTACCTGAATTTGTCACTTACATGACGGCCGTTCCCTAAAGCCAATGTTGCAGATGAACACTGTGTGTTCCGCTTGCAATACATAATCTATAATCTAGGTTAAATCTTCGTACAGTTCGCACTCCTTCAAACTAGCCAGCGCAAACCTGAGTGCAATGCCCTATTTTCTGCTCTTTTCTTGGCAAGAGGCCATAGAAAGCTAACGAGGGGATTTTTTAACTACTCATTTCAAGCTTTATTTTTTTTCCTCTTTGTAACTGACCGCTTCCACGTGTAACCCCCGGGTTCATATCGAAAATGCAATATCTGCCACCATCTGCGGCCCCGAAACAATGGCCAGCTGATGAAAAATCACAATAAAAACTGAGAAACTATAACCTACGTTGATGCTCTAATAGGTGGCAAAAGATAACGTATAGATAAATCAATCGGTAACTTGAATTCAGTCATGCGTTGTGAATAAAGCAGCTTCACCTTCGCTTCACCTCTTTCAGTGAGAACTGATCTAGACTCTGTGGGTCATTTATTTCAGAATCCTTTACGCACTGACGCCCGTTTAACCCGTGATAAAATGCGGCAATTTCGCCCCCGCCCCCCCCCCCCCCCCCTTCCCCCCATCACCGCCAAGCTCGGCGGGTCACTTCGTTAATTCCAGCGCTGTGGACCATCGCAAATTAACAGCTCAGCCGCCGCTGCAGCCGACCGATTCGCTCACACGACACCCGGAACCGAACACGCATGCACGCACTCAGTCCCTTTCCCGCGGGCTGAGCGAACACGCACACACTGAAGCGGGACTGCAGAGTGGGCCGATTGTTGCACAGGCACCGAGGAGACAATGCATACCGGCGTTCAGTGACAGCGAGCGGTCGAGGCAAGGAGGTAGCGGACAGAAGAGGGAAGGGGCGCAGCACATTTGGCAGGGGAAAACTTAACCGATACCGTTCACGGTGGGTGTGCCGTTTGCTGGGGTCCGCTTTGCCGCACTCGCTGTTCGGCTTATACGCTGCTGAACCGACCCGCTGAACGGACACCTCGCTTAATCAGTATTGTCGGGCATCGATTGTTCTCCCCTCTTTCCTGTCTTCTTTCTCTTTCCATTTCTGCTCCCCTCTCAGGAAGACAGGCGCTCTCCAGCCATCGATCACTTCTCACACGTGAAAAGATTCGGACTGTGCTGCAGGCCGATTTATCTCTATCGGCTGCTAATCCCCGGTTGTTGTCTGGTTGTTTGCTTTTCTGCTTATCTCGTTTCCTCTATCTCGAAGTACATGCTCCAACTTCTGATTTACCTAATCGAGGTCCCATAATACGTATGCAATACATAATGTACTTGCAACGTAGAAATGCGCATCGGTATTTTCTGACAGTGAATACTTCTGCTGATGAGCTTCCAAAGCAAGAATGGACCAAAAATGTTGCGTGACTATTGTTATGATATAAGCACGTTCACATAGCGATGTCTGTATGCCTGAAATGAGATGGAGATTCATTTATTTATTGAGAATAAATGAGGACATTCCGCAGTGGTGGCCTAGTGGTTTGAGCGTCCGCCTCGTATGCCGGTGGTGCGGGGTTCGATACCCAGGTCTGCCGGGTACCCGCCGGTGATACAATGGACAGAAGCTTTCACATGGCCTTGTGCTCGGCTTATTTTGGGTGATATGCTTTGAAAATGAATTTCAGACCCTGTGTTGAGTATACGAAAAAAAAAAATACCTGTGCCGTGGCGCTCTTTGGCCGATGCTGTTCTTGCCCCATTAAAACTAATAATAATAATAATAATAATAATAATAATAATAATAATAATAATAATAATAATAATAATAATAATAATAGCCGCGGTGGCAGAGTGGTTACGGCTCTCGGCTGCTGGCCCAAAAGACGCGGGTTCGATCCCGGCCTCGGCGGTCGAATTTCGATGGAGGCGAAATTCTAGAGGCCCGTGTACTGTGCGATGTCAGTGCACGTTAAAGAACCCCAGGTGGTCGAAATTTCCGGAGCCCTTCACTACGGCGTCTCTCATAGCCCGAGTCGCTTTGGGACGTTAAACCCCCATAAAACTAAAACCAAACCAATAATAATAATAATAATAATAATAATAATAATAATAATAATAATAATAATAATAATAATAATAATAATAATAATAATAATAATAATAATAATAATAATAATAATAATAATAATAATAATAATCAATCAATCAATCTTTATTTTCGGTGCCCAGGAACAACCCAAAGGTCTTGGTGCTGGTACACCATTCACACGCACAAAATGTAAATTTATTTCACTACAAGGGAAGACACTCAGGGGAGGTAATGCAGCAGTCAAGGCGATAGAAAAAAAAAAGACATAAACTAGGCGTGACAGCAAGCATGAAGCAAAAAAGCGAAAACAGCGGTAAATGAAAACAGCTAGAACAGGCAACAGACATATAAATAACTAATGAAACAATAAACAAAGAGAATGAACGACCGATAACAGCCAAGTACAGCATATAGCAAAATACAAACAAGAATAAAGCCAATACTAATATGAACGAATATGAAACCTCTGAAATACAAACTAGAAATACAATCATACACAATAAGAAACGTAATTAGTGAACGCGTTACCGACAATCAGGCGTGAGTATACAGTATTAAAGAAGTAATATTAATGACAACAAGTACAGGTGATGAACAATTAAGGAGAGAAAAAAGCAATATAATACCGGTGCAAACGCACAAGTGTAGTAAAGACAAAATGCATGAAAGGGGAAGTTATGTATGAGAAAAAGAGTGCTCAAAGTGGAACGTCACGGACATCCAATATAAAGGAAGGGAGAGAATTTTCGAATATATCAAGGTGAGGACAAAGAGAATTAAACAACTTTTGCATTCTGTCCAGAGGGGAGAGGGAGTGCAGGAGCGCAGAAACTTGGAATGGTCTGAATTCCCTTATGCTCTTTCGCGGTACACGCAAAAGGATACGCGCTAGGAGCTGAGGGCATAGAATGTGACCATGAAGAAGTTTATACAAGAAAATTATATCTGCCCTCACGCGACGGCAGCTAAGAGAAGGAAGCTGCAGTGAGTTACTCCGTCTGGGACGAGAGCTGGAAGTTTTGCAAGAAAACCGATGTTGAAATATGCGTAAAAACTTTAGCTGAACTCTGTCGATTTTTTCACAGTTCGACTGGCAAGTGCCGTTCCAAACAACAGACGCATATTCCAAAAGCGGCAAGCATATGGAGAGGTAGAGCTTTAAGAAAGGAAGTGGGGATCGAAACTCTCTCGAAAGCCTGCAGATGAAGCCGAGTGTACGCATAGCCCGTAGAGCAATGCGTTTTGTATGAGAGGAGAAGCTGAGGCTACGGTCGAAAAGTACGCCGAGGTCATTAATTTCATCAACCCTGGGCAGCGGCCTACCATTCACAGAATAAGAGTAGAGAAGACTGTGCGTTTTACGCGTAAATGAGACAACCTTGGTTTTAGATGAATTGAGAGTGAGCCCATTCTTCAAGCACCAATCAGAGAAGGCGGATATGTCAGATTGCAATGACAAGCAATCGTGAAGAGTATGTATTGCCTTGAACATTTTTATATCGTCCGCATAAAGGAGAAATGAGGAGTTTTTGACCACGGAGGAAACGTCATTGATAAAAACAGAGAACAGAAGCGGGCCTAATACCGAGCCCTGAGGAACTCCGCTGGTTGGAGTGTAAACAAATGAGGTCTGTCCATTTACACTGACAAAGCAGGACCGATCAAGAAGATAGTTGCGTAGGAGGGCTACAATTGAAACGTCGATCTCAAACAGCAGAAGCTTTTGAAGAAGTAATGAGTGAGTAACAACGTCGAAAGCTTTGCTCAAATCACAGTACACAGCGTCTACCTGACTCCTCTGAAGGACTTCAGCTGATGTATACGTCATAAAAGTCACAAGGTTAGTTGTAGTAGAACGACCTTTTATGAAACCATGCTGATTATGAATGATTACATTTTTGAGGTGGAAGGAAAGTACTTTGTGCAAAGCTAATTCAAAAAGCTTAGAGGTTGCACAAAGAAGAGAAATGGGGCGGTAGTTCGAAACATCAGATTTGTTTCCTGATTTGAAGACAGGGAAAACACGCGCCGTTTTCCACACCCGGGGAAAGGCAGAATTTTTCAAACAGTTATTAAATATCGTGGTTAAAACAGGGACGAAGGTACTATTGAAGGCTTTTATTATGGCGGCTGGAATGCCATCAGGTCCAGGGGATAAAGATGGTTTCAAACACTTAAGACTCTCATTTACTAACTTCTCGTCGAGAAGAACGGAATTATGTGCGCCAGCTGGAAGGCACACGGGGTCGAAAAGTGGAGATTTGTACACGGAGGAAAAGTGTTGAGCAAAGCCGTCAGCGACATTCCGAATTTCATTCCCATGAGAGTCAACGAAGTGAATATGATTATCAGATTTATCCGAACGCTTGCGAACGTATCGCCAGAATTCAGTAGGACGATTAGAGGCACTATTCTCTAAATAATCAAGGTAGGACTCATGATCCCGCTTGTACAGGCGTTTGCAAAGGGAACGCAAGCGGCGAAATTCATCTGCCCATGTATCCAGCCCAGGGCGTTTCGCTTTATGGTGGGCCCGCTCCTTAAGTTTCAGCGCTGTTCTAAGTTCTTTGGAAAACCAGAACGGAAACTTGCTGCGAGTAGGAGTGTGCATAGGTATGTACTGGCGCATACCATTGAGAACTATTTCAGTGAAGCGACTGACTTGTTCGTCAACATCGCTGATTTCGCTTAAAACAGACCAGTCGACAGAAGAGAAAAAACCGAAGAGACCAACATAGTCGCCAAGTGCGTAAGCGAAACGGGGGGAATTCCCCGCACGATTTGAATTAGCATAAGGTGGGACAGAAACCGAAGCCGTTATCAGAATTGGAGGATGAAATTTGTCACAGCGAGTAAGTGAGATGTCAGATGACGAGACTCGAACATTTTCAAAATTAGATAAACAAATGTCAAGAACATTACCACAACAGTTTTCAATTAAATTGTGTTGCTGCAAGGTGTTAAAAGCTATGAAATCTAAAAGCCGGTTGCACTTACTAACTACATAATGATTGTTGTGTGAATATGTAAAGGTATTCCAGTTAATACCTGGAGTATTAAAATCCCCTAAAATTAGCAGTTTGTGCTTGCTATGAGAAGTGATAACATATTCAATAGAATGTAGTACATCGTCGTAGGCAGGAGGAGGCAGATTAGGGGAAATATAGAAAGCTGCCAATAAGAGTTTTTGATGTCGAGTTAAAGTGAGCTCTAACCAGACAGATTCTTCGATGGTTTCCAGGTCGGAACGCCGAACGCACTGCACGGAACTGTCAATAGCAATGAGCACTCCCCCTCCCTTTTGTTTAGAAGCTGATTCAGGGCGGTCACTTCGAAAAACAGAATAGTTATTAGGAAAGAAGTCACCTGAGTTAACTTCGCTAGACAGCCAGGTCTCAGTAATTACAACAGCCGAGTAACAAGAGGCTAATGCATTAGAAAAAAATACAGGTCCCTTAGTCCGAAGACCTCGGGCATTTTGATAATATATATCCAAGTTAGGGTTGACTGCGATCAACCGTCAGCTCGGAAGGATGCAACATACCATCCAGGAGCTTTCCACGAAAAGCCTTGAAGATGCAGCCCGTAGGCCACATCGAAGGGTCAACAAGCTGATCGTAAAATTCCGCGCTGACTGTGAGGTGGAAGGACGAGTAGGAGTCATATTTCGTTTTCAACTGCCGGCAGGTTAGGGGGGTGACGTTCACGCACTTCAGATGGTTCGTCAGATCAGCCGACGTTGTCTCAGGGCACAGCTTGGAGACGAAAATAGCCTTCGGGCGCTTCTGAGGTCTGGCGACGTTCAGACTGGATGAGCTCGACGAGCCAGTGATGGCTGGGCTTCGGTGCTTCTTCTGCGCCTCAGGCGAATTAACTACAAGTGGGGGGACAGATACAGATGTCGGGCAGGTGGCCAAATCAACAGGTGCCATCCCACAGTGAAGGGCAGCAGAGTAGCTCTTGGATGGCTGGAACATACGGGAAGGACTGCTCGCCGACAGGGGCTCGACGAAAGGCGGATCACGCTGCGATGAAGCAGGGCGCCTCGCAAGCTCCTCGCGTAAGCTGCGAACATCAGCCCGCAGAGAGGCAACGACCTCGGCCTGGAGAGCGAGCGCCCGCGAGTTGTCACCACGAAGGCGCTCATTCTCCTCCCGCAGCTGGGCGACCTCGTCGCTCAGAAACGAGATTCCTTCAAGTGCGTCGAGGAGGAGAGCCCGAAGCGAGGCAAGCGCACCGTCAGGTTCGCCCGTCGGGGAGGAAGCGAGGGAACCGGTCGGGTCGGTCGGGTGATGGGGCTGGTGGGCCGTGGAAGAAAGGAATGCAGCCGCTGACTCGCCACCGTCGCTAGGCTTAGCACCGCCGCAAGACGACAAACACAGATTGCACATGAATGGTCGCGAGCCGGACTTCAAAAGCTGCAGCTCGTCGTCACTCGAAGTGACACACTTCGCGTGTACACGTTTGTTGCAGTCGGCACAACGAAAAAACTGCTGCTTACCAAAAAACGGACGGGAGCACAGCACACATGCGTCCTTACTGGGCGCCATAATAATAATAATAATAATAATAATAATAATAATAATAATAATAATAATAATAATAATAATAATAATAATAATAATAATAATAATAATAATAATAATAATAATAATAATAATAATAATAATAATAATCAATCAATCAATCTTTATTTTTTCGGTGCCCAGGAACAACCCAAAGGTCTTGGTGCTGGTACACCATTCACACGCACAAAATGTAAATTTATTTCACTACAAAGGAAGACACTCAGGGGAGGTAATGCAGCAGTCAAGGCGATAGAAAAAAAAAGGCATATAAACTAGGCGTGACAGCAAGCATGAAGCAAAAAAGTGAAAACAAGAAAACAGCGAGAACAGCGGTAAATGAAAAAAAATAATAATAATAATAATAATAATAATAATAATAATAATAATAATAATAATAATAATAATAATAATAATAATAATACTACTACTACTAATATTAATAATAATAATAATAATAATAATAATAACAATAATAATAATCAATATGCGCATACGTCAAGTACAGTAAAAAAGCTGGCTGCTGCCAAGCCCTCATTCTAAGACAGCAATAAAACAGCTTGAAAAGAAATCAAGGCAACTTGTAAAGAATGTGATGCGACAGTCACGCATGTTTCACTGCGTGCTATATCTACGCAATTCATTCAGTTTTCAACAAACGATTGAATTTGTAGTACACAGGAAAACTTAGAAAGAATAAAAATCTTTTTTGCTGCATAGAACGCGCTCTACGAGTGAAAATTTTAGCTGGCAGCGATAGAACGTGTATGATTGCATAATTACTACTTTTGAAGCCTAGTTAAGGCCTGTTACGATTCTGCCGCTGTAATGAGCACTGCAACAGACCTTAAGCATAGTATCTCTTATAGAAGCAGCGTGGTGAAAAAAAAAAAAGATCAAGGCAATGTAAAGGGTAATGACTTCACGATCTGCGCTAACATTTCATCCTGATGATGTGGGATAAGCAGCGCGTACAACAAAAGAAAAGCAGGCACATCCGACACATCTTATGTGCGAGCAAGGGTGGCTTCAAACCCAAGGTTCTAACAATAAGTTGTCGTAAATAACACCGAGCAAATAGCTGGCACAAAATGTGTCTTTGAAAAGCGCTTCCCTCAAGTTCACTGTCGGTCCGCTTTTTTTTTCCAGGGATATTTACCTTTACAAAATACTTCATTTTGCCTAAGCACTTAGAATGCCAATTAACCCAGTACTGACCAGTATTTCATCACAGGAAATCAAAATCGCGACTGATTGAAACACGCCCTTTATTCAAAGCCCTCACGTGCACATTGCTCGAGGCATCCGTGTAAGAATGTGGCCCCACAGTTGTCACGGCAGAAAGAGGCGTGAAGTACAGCTTGAAGTTAACTGCGCGTTTATACACAGGACATGATCGCAAAGAGCATCGCATCATCAGGCGCAGTGAGCAACACCTCAGATAGCACACTGACGGGCTCGCACGTGACCATTGTAGGCGGTGCAAGGATAAACCAGAGCTCGTCCTCAGGTACTACCCTTTCTTATTCACTCAAAGCATTTCTCCACTTGACCGCATTCAGCTTATTAGACTGGCAACATACCTCCACTGGCAAGCAAACAAAAAGCAACGCTTGCGAAAGCTGCTCATCTGACGTGCGAGAGCAATCTTCATGTGGAGTGTACGAGTGTGATTTGCTTGGTGAAACGTTTTCGTTACGGTGCTTGTAGCGTTCACGAGGGTGTTTTTGCCGGCTAGTTAGTCTAACATTGGTTAAAAGAGAACAGCGCCAACAAAAGACGGAGAGAGGTACGTACAACACAGGCGCTGTCACATACAACACAGCGCCTGTATTGTACGTACCTCTCTTCGTCCTGTGTTTGCGCTGTTCCCTTTTAAGCCTGCTGCGTTGTTGTCGTTGTCGTTTAAAATGGATTTCAGAGTCCGTTAATCGGCAAATGCCTTGCGCCTGCCGCAAAACAGAATTTTTTAAATCAATGGCGAAAGGGGATGAGGGGTGCTTATAGACTAAAAGTGTTTTAGCAAGCCGAAGTTTCTGCAGTTTTTTCATCCCATCGAGCAGCGATTGTTTCCTGTGTCACTGTTTTGCCACGCTTTGGTGACGCACGAAAGTTTCCAAGCCGGCAACTCTGCCCGCTCTTTGCTGGAGACGGAAAACTCGAGACAACTTTGAGCATAGGAAAACATTCGCACGGAAGTCGACTTTTCGCCCAATCGCATGCAGGCAATAATCATCAGAGACTAGTGCGGGCCCATACAGCCTTTCCGCTTCAGCATTTCCTGCCCACGCTGTCTGGGTTTTGCCATTTTGATTTGTTAGACAAAATAGGAGGAGTTCAAAACTTTTCAGTTGCTCCAAACTGCATGCTCGGTTGTCATCGGCGGCGCTGGTATTTCAAAAGAAAGCGCCCTGTTCTTCCACGAGCATCACTGAAAGTCTCGCTTAACATGCTATTCGAAACCCCGACGCGAAAACTTGGGAACCGGGGAAACAACCCCCCCCCCCCCCCCCCCCCCGCCTTCTTTTCGTTAACTACACACCGTTCATCATGCTGTTTACATTGGTAGCCTGTCACTGCCGTGTCGCGAAGCGAGCGATGCGTACAGCTTTTGTGATGCCGAAACGGGCGCTATGGAAGCATCTTATCTCCACGAGTGCTTTTCCATGCCGGCAGAGTTGACAGCCGGGGACAATAATTTACGGCACGCCTCGGTGATGAGAGCGGAAGAGGAAGCTGCGAAGGGAGAGAGAACATTCTCGTGTCAGCGTGACTTCACTTCCTAGTGCGCTTTCCCTCTCTCTTTTTTTCCCTCATCTTCGACCATTGTTGCCTGGTCTCAGCACCCAGTGACTGAACAGTCTGACCTTTCGGTTCCGGTTTGTTCGGGAGATTCGCACTGACGTCCTGGTAGGCTCGAGCTCCAAAATGCGGCGCAGTATCCCAGGAACCGTGAAAGAGTCGGCATGCCAACTTTGATGCTCCATGCAATGCTTTGAGACTCATAGCGCAGAGCTCATTGCGACTCTTCTGCGTAACATATTTTTCTCAGTTTGGAATGCTCGAGCTTCATTAAACTTCTTCCGCAGCACTGGAGTTGACCTGAAGCTTATTAAGCGTGAGCGCAGCCTAACGAACTAAACGCCACGCCAAATATTGTGTGCGCTCTAGTTAAAAAAAAAGAATTAAGGTAGTCCTTCGCTAGGAGTGTGCAAGCACTCTATAGATTTTCCAAACTGGATCGAATAATAACACCACAGCTTTGTCACCGAATGGAATACGAAACGAATACTGAGAAAATCCAATCAATTATTATTCGAATATTTACACGAATATTCGACACTATTTCAAATATTTGAAGAACATGAACAATCGGACAAAACAGTGTAGCGCATCAGCATACTCGGCACGGTGCTATAACATGTCTAGTTATAGCTGTAGCTATCGAAGTCATTACCTTTATGACTTTTATGTTATACGTGTAAAATGAGAGTTGTTTTTTGAGCAAAGGAAATGGCGCAGTAGTTGTTTCGCATATCTCAGTGGACATCCCAACCGCGCCGTAAGGAAAGGGTGGAAGGTTGGAGTGAAAGAAGAAAGAGAGAAAGAGGTGCCGTAGTGGAGTGCTTCGCAATAATTTCGACCACCTGTAGATCTTTAACGTCCACTGACACCGCACAGCACACAGGCGCCTTTGCGTTTCGCCTCCGCCGAAACGCAGCCGCTGCGGTCGGGGTCGTACCCGGGTACTCCGCACCACGCATGCGTAGCCTAAAAACGTTCACCCGTTTATTGTCTGCCCTGGGTTACCGTAGCGCTAAGTGTGTTCGCTCTCCGTCGAGGAAAATATATGGATATCAAAATAAGCGAAAAGTCCAGGGATAACACCAGTCCAACTTTCTGGAACGGCACTTTTAATTGCAAGGCTAAGGCAGAATATTGTAAGATACTGTTATGAACATATTAATGGGAATGCTCCAATCGTTCTATACGTAGCAAAATCTTGCCCATTAAGTTTGTCCTGCGCTGGAAACGAGTATTTAAGACTACCAAGAGAAGCCAGTAGGATGCGTTTTTCACAATAAACTGCAGGAAACTGCACGCATTCCGAAGAAAGATCTGCGGATATATTGATTGTTATCATGCAACCTTAAAATAGGTGAAAAAAACTGCGTCCATTAACAACTCCCTGTGCAAATAATGCACTTTTACAGAATTTCTGGGTATCTGTTGGACCCGTTTTATTTTAAGATATCAACTTATAAAAAAGGAAGCACATAAGCAAGTCGGACAAAATGCCAGCTGTTTTCCCCTCATTGCATCGACTGGCGTCCATGCTGTGGTGTGGCTCAAAGCTTTTCCATATGCTGCTGAGTCAATTTCGCGCAGGTGATCACCGCGTGTCTCGTGCAGTCTATCCGGCAAAACTGAGCATTAAGCCGCGCAGCAGCCACTTCTCTTCCGATTTTTCGTAGCGATAGCTACATTACGGTAGCATTTCGAGCCTTCAGCATGGCGGCGCCGCCACCCCGTGGCTCGCCGTTCGAACCAAGTTGGTCGAAGGCGTACCACCTTTAGCAGGCTGCGAGGTCGTTCGAAACTGGGGCTTCCCCCACGAGAGGCGCAGCGGGATTTACGGAGCTTCTCCCAAGCGGGCACTAGGCCGGGGGCCGCTTGTACCCATTTTTACCGGTGGGAGTCCGGCGGTGGGTTTCGAACAAACCACCTCCCGCTGTCACGTGGTTGGTCACGTGGTGCAAATCAGCTGCCGGCGGAGCGGCGCCGTTGCTGATCACGTGGTTCGTCACGTGGTCGGTCACGTGACCAAGTTCCACTTTGCCAGCTGTAGCTATCGCGTCCCTCCAGGTTTAACCAGAGCTAAACCACCGCCATTTTTTTCACTTGCAGATAACTGAAGGAAGACAGTTGTGTAATAAGGAACGTCTTGCAAAGCACAGCGTCGCGAACAACCAGCGGTACAGTATAGGCATAGACCAGAGGCAGCGTTCAGTCTAGAGCACGCATGAGAGACCGAGCGTTCGACGCTAGAGCTTCGGAGCGTTCTGCGGTTCTCGTCGTCTTCTTCGTTAAGCACCAGCCTCTCAAGATTCCGAAGGCCAGTCTTACAATTCCCTCCGGACGAAAGGGCGCCATCCTGGCGGTCTAGGGCGATGTGACGACGGCGGGGTCGCAGTATGGTTTGAGGCGGGCCGTTTGGACAATGGCGCGGCCTCGGCGATGAGGATCAGGGGATGGCGTGAGGGCTTCGATGAGGTAATTGATGGGGGATCTCTGCTGAAGAATACGGTAGAGCCCCTGGTACTTGCTAACAAGTTTTGAGGAAAGGCCGGGACCTGAGGAGGGTACCCATAGCCAGACCAAAGAGTCAGGAAGGTAAGCGGAAGAAAGTGCAGGGGGATCACGGGTACTTTTCTGCTGCTGCTGCTGGGCGTGAGAAGTGAAGGACCGGGCAAGTTGTCGGCATTCTTCGGCATAAGCTGCGGCTTGAGAAAGAGTTGTAAATTGTAACAGTTGAAAATTCACTAAAATATTCCGGTTCGCAAAGGTGTTCATGCACGTTTTTCAACTACTTTTTGATAACGTGGGAATGTCGGCTGAGCTTGTTCGCACCGCACTGAGCATTATTGCAGCTTGTGTCAGGAACTGGCGCAATGATTACCAATACTTTTGACTCCTGTTTTTTCTTTTTGACTGTATTTTCTTTCGGTATTTTTCTTTTTTTTTCATCGGCATTTGTATGTGTATATTTTTCTTTACTAAAAACAAAGAAACGACGACAACACGTCTAAGGCGTATAAACAAAACTTTCTCGGCGATCCGCTACCGGCATAATTTCATTGTGCATCGGAGTGCTGTATACAATAGAGAAATTCCCGCTTCTGACCACCGGAATCTAATTGCTTCTGGGAAAAAAAAAAATGCTTACCGTTCCTGCGCTGACTATTTAATACCTTTAGCGTAGCTCTATGTATGGCGGTATATCTTTGAAACATGAAGAATCTGATCTTGAAAACCGTGCGTATATGTGAAGAAAGTCAGTTCTTCATATGTGTCGAGCGTTAAGTAGTTGCTTTCTACGTGACAGGATGTGCCATTGCCAACAACATTCAAAAACGTAAGCGTAAATAGATATCAGAAAGATTACCCTGTTTCCAAGATTACAAATCAAACATTGAAATCGAAGACAGACAGCTTATTCTTTACGTCAAGGCAGTCCCTTTGAAGACGATTCTCTCCTTAAATGCAAATTTTGATCAAAATAAATAGCGGTCATTGCGATACTCAAAAATAAATGACTTCTCAACGTCGAGGAGCGAGAAAGAGCAGCACTAAGCAGAACAAAAACAGAAGAAAGGAAGAACTTTGATCATGTCGCTTCCAATAAACACCCTTCTCCTCCCTCTCTCTAATCCCGAGATGCCATCGTAATGCATGCGCAGATTTCTGTTTTCATTAAACTAGCATTTGTTATCGTTAACCAAAAGGTTTCAGTCGCCAAGGGCTTCTTCCGACAAAAAGGACTGCAGAGTTGCGGTCGCCAGAATGTATTAATTATCCCAATTGTGCGGCGTCGTTCTAGCAGGAAATAGCCGCTGGAGTGGACTGGAGAACCGAAAGAGATGTCGGCGCATCGAGTAACATGGTAAGAAAAAAACGGTAGTGCCTTGACGTAATTAAACTAGGTAGACGTGCGAAAACACGCGTTTAGCCTTGTTGGGTCATGGTTTTCCTTTGCTGGGTCTTCGGAACGTCTGGCGACGATATTAATTCAATAGCAGTATTACTTGATGAAGACGACGATGGGCAATGTACAGTGTGAGAGTGTGGTGCAGTCTAACACGAGGCCTATGGTTCTTATGGAGAGGCGCGCTCTACGGCTTTGCCTGGGTTTACCAAAATCAGTGGTAAATTGTGTCATCTTTCTGGAAGCTCGCATACGGGACTTGAGCTCTCGCTGCCAGCTTCTCACAGTGCGCAACTTCTTACGGGGACTTAATCCAATGCCTAGAGTGGCTCTTCCAATGTTTTTTGACTAGCCCAGCTTTCTATCTAGATAAACATTGGCCGGTTTACAAATTGCCTCAATTTGTGTTTACTGAGCACCTCTTGTCTAGAAATGCAGTCTCGCTTAGGTCCCTGCAATGCGTTAGCAATGTGCAGGCTGCACCAGCTGTTTGCTTCGACCATACGCTGCCGCTATATGCAAAGCACTTATCTGCCAATGTGCTAAACGGTATCCTGGAGGAATATGTGTTCCAGTATTCGAGCCATGCTGGAACTTTCACAGATGCCTCTCAACAAGGCGAAAAGGCAGTAGTAGGTGTTTATTCCCGCACACTAGATTGGAGTTATTCTATCCTGGTCCCTGATTGTACACCAATTTTTGCAGCTAAATTTCTCGCTTCTGCTTTGGCCCTTCAAAACGTTCCCCGCAATATTTCTCAAGTTATCATTCTCTCGGACTGTCTCTCAGTATTGGTAGCGCTAAAAAGTTCGGCGGCTACTCTTTTGTACCAATCCATAATGTACCTTGCGCCACGTCATGTCCAAGAGGTGCGTTTTCAGTGTATTCCAGGGCACTGTTGCACTAGTTCAAATTCGATGGCCGATTTCTTAGCGAAATCTGCCATCAATGCGCCTGTTGCCCATGTAGTTCCAAACATCACCCTGCTGACCACGTCCTGTTTATGAACGTTACGAAAAACACCATTACCTGAGCCATGAGCCCATCCTTGGTACAGCAGATTTCGAACATTTAAAATTCCCATGGAACGCACGTTCTTGCGCATCGAGACAATGTGAGGTTTCCATGACGCTGTTGCGATGCAGGATTCCTCGCCTTAATCTATATTTATGCCGTTCTGGGTTCTCACTGTCAAATCTACACATGCGTCATACGGGGACGTTGAAACTAGAACATTTCATCCTCTACTGCTGGCGCTTTGCACGGCAGAGAATTTAGTTTTTTTGCAAAATTCTCTCGCTAAATTAGGGCTGCAGCTTCTTCTTCTTCTTCTTCTTCTTCTTCTTCTTCTTCTTCTTCTTCTTCTTCTTCTTCTTCTTCTTCTTCTTCTTCTTCTTCTTCTTCTTCTTCTTCTTCTTCTTCTTCTTCTTCTTCTTCTTCTTCTTCTTCTTCTTCTTCTTCTTCTTCTTCTTCTTCTTCTTCTTCTTCTTCTTCTTCTTCTTCTTCTTCTTCTTCTTCTTCTTCTTCTTCTTCTTCTTCTTCTTCTTCTTCTTCTTCTTCTTCTTCTTCTTCTTCTTCTTCTTCTTCTTCTTCTTTACTCTTTCCGTCCTCCTCTTCTTCGGTGCAACCGTCAAAAGGGCATGCCATATAAGCGGTTGAGTCAGTTTCTTCACAAGTACATTATTGAAACCGGGAGATTTTTCTGTTAACTTCTCGATGCCACTACTTTCCTCTCAAAAGTATTTTCTTTCTGATTAATTCTTTAAAATTTTGTTAATCAACTCACTCCACTTTGCTTCCTAAATTTACATTTCAATTTCCTCAAGATCTCTCAAAATTCGTGATTTTATTTTTCTCTCAGATTCTTCTATATTTATGAGTCACTTGAAATAAGCCTGCATGAGTTTTTCCTGTTTGGATCTGCACCAAACACTGGCCAATCCCCCACTGTGGGTATGTGCCATCGTTTTTGAAACAACAACAACAACAACAACAACAACAACAACAACAACAACAACAACAACAACAACAACAACAACAACAACAACAACAACAACAACAACAACAACAACAACAACAACAACAACAACAACAACAACAACAACAACAACAACAACAACAACAACAACAACAACAACAACAACAACAACAACAACACGCTTGACCAGCTGCTGCAAAAGCAGTGCCCTCGTGCATTTGCCAGCGAAGCTTATCTGTTCCGGCTGCCGCGGATTTGAACCCCAGTCGCGGTTATATTTATTTTTTATTTATTTTCGCACTATAAAGTTCGAAGCCGGGCATTGCTGCGGAGAAGATGGCAAGGCCCGTTCCCGCTAGTTGAGCTCGCCGAAGGGCACCTGGTAACATTTTTTTTAATAAAAGCTGGCCATCGAAGAAAACCGTTATGTTGTACTTTTTTAAGTGTGGCATTGCAGTTGTCGCATTAAGAGTCGAAGTTTTGCCCAGAACAGTTGTGTGGGCGGCTCTGAGACGGAATCAGTTATATGAAATTTCCACTGTGCGAGGAAATTGAAGTAGGCCCCTGATTATTTGTCTTTTGAGACTTGATGTATTTAACACA
This sequence comes from Amblyomma americanum, assembly GCF_052857255.1. Classification (NCBI taxonomy): domain Eukaryota; kingdom Metazoa; phylum Arthropoda; class Arachnida; order Ixodida; family Ixodidae; genus Amblyomma; species Amblyomma americanum. The sequence continues at coordinate 170,015,068 of NC_135500.1, read as the reverse complement.
GAAAAACCTCTTCATGATATGGGGATCCCATACTTCATTAACGCGTTACCTCATCATTGTAGATGGGCCATACTGAGGAAGAAAACATGATTTGAATTCGACTTATATATAATCAGTGGCTAGCAGCACTCGCCAAGTGGTAGAGGTACCGAAACACGCTTCGTAGTCGCTGCATTGCACGCGCAGCATAGGAAGTCAACCATTCAGATTGTTGACGAATTCAGGCCTCTAGATTTAAAGAAATACGGTCACTGGAGGATCACTTATTCGCAGGCGATACCTGCGCTTCGACGCGCATATGCATCAACAGTTCTTTTTTGAAATCACGTAATTACCGCAAATGCTTTATTACAAATTGCATCACACGCATCTAAAATAAATCTCTGCAACCCTGTGGTTGCTGGTGTAAGTGATACGTTTTCTCAGTGGTTATGGTGCTCGGCTGCTGACCCGAAAGACGCGGCTTCGATCCCGGCCACGGCAGTCGAATTTTGATTGTGGAGAAATTCTAGAGGCCCATGTACTGTGCGATGCAAGAAGCGGACGTTAAAGAACCTCAGGTGGTCGAAATTTCCAGAGCCCTTCGCTACGGCGTCCCTTATAGCCTGAGTCGCTTGTGACGTTAAACTCCTATATACTAAACTATACTATACTAATCTAATCTAATCTAATCTAATCTAATCTAAATTAAACTAATCTAATCTAAACTTAAATAAACTATGCTAAGCTAAATTAAACTAAACTAAACAAATTTAAACTAAACTAAACTAAACAAAACTACACTTGTTCTATTCGTGTGTTTGACATGCGCTATGCTAGATGGCGCCGCATGCCACCATCCTCTATCGCTCCTCATGATCAGTAATATCTGGTTCATAGAAGAAGAAAAATATTAATCTTGGCTCGTTAAGCACCGTGCTGATGATGATGATGACCTTAGGCTGGTGCGCACTCCTTCGTGTCGTCGCTGCCTAGTGTCCGGACGCTGATGCGATGCGACAGTTTAGCGGTGACGAAGGGGTGACTTCCTGACTACACCAGGAGAAATTACTCATGTATTATTTAAATATTAGCTGTAGTTGCTGTCCCGATTTATTACATCCACGACAGAGAACATATTACGTTTGCTACTGCAAGGTCTGAATTTTTGGACAATACACATGAGAGAATTTTCGGCAGCAGAGCTGTACGCCCATCGGTGTGTTTTACGCTATTTGACATTTATGGGGTGCGGGAATACCATAGTTGCTTGTTCTCTTCTTCGGTGAAGCGCCTAATTACTCGGAAAATTTTTGTGACTTTTCCCATGTCAGCGCAGAACATAGCCAGCGTGTCAGGCTCTTTTGAGAAACTCGCAAATAAATTCTTTGAACTACAGTTCATTAACGCATGCTGAAACCTCACTGAACGAACGTGTCGCATGTTCCGTGTATCACAAAGTGCCCTCTGCGGCCTGGTTCAACCTGGTGAATTTATTCTGAGCCATACCAACTGTAGCCAACACGGCAGATGTGGTAGTTAATTTCTTTCTGCGGTATAACTGAAGGTGTGGCAATCACTCTTAAATGCGATATAAATAAAACTTTGAGTTTGGCTAAGGAAACGTTTCTGGACGTCAAGTTACAGGCATGCTCTGCAAGAGCAGCTCCAAGTTCGATTCTGGAACAATCTTAGCAGAGCTTTTCAACCCTTCACGTTGTTCTTTGTGTTACCACAAAGCTCTTCAACATAATTCTAAAGGACATAAGTCATGTCGGCGTTCTCAGCAGGAATAAAAAAATGCAAACATTCTAATCGTTTTTCATCCCATCACAGCCAAAAATCGGGAACTAGGCGGGCATGTATCTTCTACAGAAAATAATGCAACGATTACCTATTCTTGTTTCATTCTTTATGAATACTTCATTCGCCTCAAAGATGCCGAATATTGCTTTCTTATGAGGCCTGCTTCGCTTCGCTCTCCATTTTGTACTGTGGACTGCAGTCTCGGGTTTATCACGCACTCAAGTCACGCTAATCAATCGGAAGCAATGATGACCAAGCAAATGGTGGAACGTGAACCCAAGGCAAGACGCGAATGTTTGATCAGCACTGAAGGCTGCTTCCGGACCACCTGCATGCCTTTCTATTTTGGGCAGGAGTAATTAAGAAGGCAACCTAATGGCTGCCAAGGATTACCGTACTGCAATATCCGGAAAGCATGTCTTGGAGAAAACAAACAAACAAACAAACAAGAATTTGCGACGGGTGATTGCGGGAAAGGGCAAACACATAATACGAGAAAACAAGTCGGCGCATGGTTCCGTGAGTAGCAAGGGTGAGCGAGTCTCTTTGGAGTCCCTTATTGGTGTGCTCTTACGCTATTTTATAGTGAGTGGTAGGGCACTTTTTTTGTGACAAACTAGTTGCGCTTGAATTCCCGAAGCCTTTTTGCGCTTATATGTTTTAATTTTTCTCCTTTATGTTGAAAGAGAACACGCAAGAACACTAAGCGCATATTTGAGGCAAAACGTAGGGGAATAAAATTCCTCCTCGCTGTAGTTTTTTCTATCGTTTCTTTTCTACTCTTGGTTCAAGATTACTGGGACCGCTTTGTAGCAGGTAGTCTTTGAGGGCTGTTGTCTACTGGGACAACGGCGCTTCGCTGGTGCGGCTGACGAACAAGGGGTAAGGAACACGGATGTCATGCATTGCAGGCGTAAAAGAGAATGGTTCACTAAAATATGACCGAGTAGAAAAACTGATAGACCCTCAGATGGTTTGGTGCGACGAGCTGCTTAAGCTGAACGCGCTTCTAGCATGATGCTTTTCCGCTTCATACATTTCTATTTGATGTCTTTTTTCTTTTTGATGCATCCCATTGCCTGAAATTTGCGTCAATTTATTATTTCCTTACTTTGTTTTTAAGGCTAGGCAATGATTTTTTATGGTTTTACATTTGTTGCGTTACACATATTTCGTCTTCTCCCATTGAGGTACAAGGGGCGCATAAGGTCCCAAAATTAAATATGGCGTAACTAATGAAGGAGAGCGTCAATAAGCGTATAGCGTGCACATGTGTATACTTCGGCGGAAAATCGAGTTTCCGTTTGCACAAGCTGCACCAACGGCCCGCCAGACAAGGCAGTTTCACAGCCGGAACGCAGCGGTTGTCGCCCGGTACAATAAGTATGGTTCCTTTATTTCTCATGTGCTATCGATCAAACATTCACAGAAATACGTTCGTTAAGTTGTATATTTTATGGCTTTGTAATTAATTCTTTATGCTTTTTCATTTGTTACATTATACATAATTTGTCTTGTCTTCGGATAGCAAGAGCACAGCGTAAATTTTCAGTGTCGGACTCAGAGATGCATCATATGCTTGTCGACGGCAGCGATGATGATACTTGACGATGAAGATTTTGGACTTGTTAAAAAAAGACGGGAGTAAAGTTAGGACAGGATTTACATTGAGCACCCCGAAGAACTGGAAATAATTTCGTCGTCATGAGATGGAGCGCGACGTCGTAGCAAGACAGCTGCAGACGCCTTTAAGTACCCTCTGAAGATAACATCCTCGAATGACTGCGTGGCACGGTACCATGCGTGCCCGTGCAGCAGCTGCCGCAGCAACTATGACAAAGTAGTCAGCGACGACATGGCACATCAGTGATGTTGCGGCCGCACCATAGATGCTGCCAGCGATAGACGTATTCTGGAGTTAAGAGCCACGAACGTGTGAGTGTGGAACAGAAGAACGCTCTTGTTGTTTCTTCAATTTTTGTCCCGGCTTATTTGCGCTGCGATTTTTTCTATTCTGCGGATAGGAACCAACAACACAAAATAACATTTCCCCAACATAAAACGCTCGTTTTAAGCCTCTGAAAGTGAAGCACAAACATCACATATTCATTCGTTCTAGCAGCATTCAAAGCAAACGCAACAATTTTAGAAGCACCATGTGGAGCAGATAACCCTGATAAACCGCATCTCTATCAGACGTTTCTATACGCCAATCGTTAATATGAGAAGTGCTTCATAAAAAAAAACGCGAATATTTAAAACGATTTAAAGCGAAACTCGAAGCTTCTCTTAGAAAGATATTGGAATAAACTCATGATACTATTGTAGGGCTCGCCGAGCATATTCATGTTTCCAAGTAAGGAACAGCTGCTATGAGTCGCGACTTGACAGACTCTAGCCGAGCTGTTTTTGACAGGTAAAAATAATCTCGAAAATAATCTTTAGAAATCGTAGTCGCTGGTCGCGATATGTAATGAATGCTGATACATCTCCGGTGTACTGAAAACAAGACTGAACATGTCGAAACAGGTAATGAAGTTCTTTTTGTACAATTTCGATGCTGCTGAAATACCTTTCAGTGCACTGAGTTTGACGGAAGCAATCATAATGGAGGTAGCTTAATTAAGATGGAATACAGCCTGAAGCTTCGGAAATTAAAAGTAAAAGCGAAGAGCAGTCTGCTTCCCAGGATAAGCGGAAATTGAAATTCCGTTTTTTCCTGTGGACTTGTTTTTCCGGAATGACATTCTCGTACCCCATGATTTCTGCATAGCTTGTCAAGCTTGAGTCAAGCTTTCAAAAAGCATTGTCTTGGCTTTCTCAAAAAGGAAATATAATGGCTTTCGCAAGCGCTGTACGGGGCTCGGTGTAGTAAAAAAGGAACAAGGTTATTTGGAAATGCATTTCTTCCAATTGCCTTACTTGGCCCAGTAAAATTATTTGCTCTCCTTCCTAATACTCATATTCCATGCACTATTTAACAAAGTGCTTGGTAAAAATTATGACATTAAGATTTCTTTTTGCCAATAGGTTCATTAAATGAACCCTGGCGTAGTTTACTAGCCAATGCCAGTGAATTACGCTGAGATTTCCTGTATGAAAAAGCCCGATATCAAAACATTTTCAATAACGTCACATTTTGGTCGCACTGTATAATTTAAGCAATTTTAGTATTCTTCTAATGCGGGAAAAAACGTGCTCTAGAGTATGCGATTGAAAATGTGTCGAGATCTTATTTAGCTCTGCAAGCAACTTCTATTTTCCAATTTGCCCCACACAAAAGATGAAAATAACCTCTATAGGAGGCGTTAATCAGCGCCGGCGGGAAACGGGAAGGGAATCGGCTGAGAATATTTAGTGCAAGATGCCTCTAATCTTTGACATCATGATTATTTTTCGTTCCCGGTACTCCCCACGTGATCATCATTTCCTTAGGCGCCCTTATATCGCATCTAATAATATGGCGCATTGCCTAACACTGCAAAAAGGACACAAGCTTCATTGCGCATATTTACAACCTTTATGCTAACTATAATACCTCAGTTTTGTTACCGCTGATGATATTATAGAAAGCTGTCGAATACTTTTAAACTTTTTAAAATAATTTGACTGCCCAAGCAAACAGAACTGCGGCAAGCCACGTGCATTAAACATCAACAAGAAAAAGAAAAGTTAAAAATTACGCAGATATCCTCAAATTCTGAGCGGCGCAAAATGGATGCACTGCGATTTTGTATAACCTACTTTTTTCACTGCTGAAGTTTTTGGTGTGATGAAATTATTAGTTTATTGAAAAGTTTACTGAAATTTGTGTGCTATGGTGTATCTTCACCTTTGAATACGAATGTATTCGCACACCTGCACGTTTCTAATTTTTATCCTCTGTATAAATAAAAGGTTCTCCTAAAATATCTTTAGACGAGAATTTTCTAATTTGCAAGCTACAGTACTAGAACTACGACCACGAGAACGATTTAGTTAGCCTCGAACGTGGACTAAGTACAGAAAACGTGTACGATCCTACTACATAGGTTTGGTTTTGAACAGCTTGTATGATGATTCCTTTGTTTTAATACGCCGAATACTTTTAAATCAAACTTTTTCACAGCAATACCTTCGAGTTCCGTCCGCTTTTTTGTGTTGAACTGATTTTTTCGCTGTTTTTTAGAAATTTAGCAACTTCTTTTAACTAATTATTTCTCGCGACGGTTGTTCCATGGGCACTCTTTTTTGAATTTAGATATTAGGTGGTCCTTTTCGGTTAGCATTCAGACAATATAGATCTTATCGGCAGCATTGGCAGAGGAAAATTAAAAAAATAAAAACATTAAGAGGACACTCAAGCTCCGATTTAAGGCTATGACGTGGTTGAGTTAATGGGTCCCACAAGTGGCCTAGGGTCTTGTTTGCATATCAGTTCGCAGACACGGGCGCTGTTGTTAATTTTAAATTTTCTTTTTTATTTCTTGTTTTTTTATTTTTACTTCAATTTTCATTTTATTTATTTAATTTTATTTGTCACAAGAACTAAAAGAGCTCAACTTAACAAAGTCAAACGAACACTCCTCAGTTGTCGAGGGGTAGTAGGCCCGGCTCACGGCCTAAGCGGGAAGCGTTTCGATTCCCGGCTCGACCATCCTTCTGTTCAGCGTCATTGCTTTTCTTTCTTCAAAGACACTACGTATTAGCGGTGGAACGAGTAGACTAGTGAGGAATTAAGTAGTGACGCCATCATTCTTGTACTGTGTGATCTGTGTGGGGTGTTTGAATTACCCGCGTGAGTTCACGACCCTTTCGACCAGTTCCGGTTTTCTCGAGAGGCCAACGTCAACAACTTCGGCGGTTTCTTCGCTGCACGAGACTGTTAACGCTGTAGTTTCACAAAAGCACAGCAGCAGAAATATTTTATTTTACCTTGAACTTCTCGCGAAGCCGTCATTAGCTCTAATAACTTTCCGTCATGTTTTTTTTCAACAGACCTACCATTTATTTAATTTAAGACAAGGCCAAAAGGTTAGGCTCAGTGAGACGTAGCATTGCTTGTGGCTTAGACTCAGAGAGAATGTAAAATTTAAAGCTCCCGCTGTAATTCTACCAAGTTTTTCAAGCTTCATCAAAACGAATGGCCTGAAGCAGCCTCTTTTTCTGCCCCGCCAAAAGTGATACTACCTTCATAACTAATTTCTATGCCTACGCTATCAGCGTTGGCTGCTGAGAGCGCAGTAGAATATAAAGAAGTAATACTTGGCGATTTCGGTCTTTACCGTAAGCAAAACGTTTTATGGTGAGAGCCGTAAATGCGGAGGCACCATGAGTTTTCAGCAAACTGAAACCCTTTGCAGATGGCTTGCAGTGGCTTGGTGGCCAAGCAGACCGGCGCCATGCCAAAGCAAGCCAAAGAAGACCAAGACCAAACCATATCAAGAAAGTAAGAAGAAGGCAGCAGTAGAAAAGAAAACGAAGAGAGAAGGAGAAGAGAATGTGCCATGCTTACTAAGGAGAAGAAGAAGAGGAAGAAGAAGAGAATGGGAAGAAATGGAGGGGTGCCGTTGTCGGGACAAAAATGGACATGACGATTCTCGGCAAATATTTCAATTAAGCCGCAGGCAAGTTTACGCAATAAGTTTTTCCCGCCGCTCCGATTCAAACTCGAAAACTCTTATGACGTCACGGCGAACTCTTATGACGCCATATGACGGAGTGACGTGAACGTGACGTAAACGCAGACTCCGTGATTTCTGGTAGCTAGCGGTGTGGTCTAGCAGCTGCCGAAATGAAAGCTACCGCCGCCACACGCTGAAGGCACCTATCGGGGGTCGCTGCCGTCGCTACGTGTATGTTTGCATCGGCGTCTTGCCTGCGTTACGATGAATTCCGTTCCCGAACCCGACGACGAAGTTCTCACAAAAACTCCGGCCTGCATTTCAGCGACCTCAGCCTCACAGAGCGTGCGATGCTTTTCAGGGAGCACGGTTAGGTTAGGCGCCGGCGGGTCGTTTCCCCTTTCCGCCGTGAGCAGCCGTTGCATATTAAATATCAAAACCCCAGTGCGGGGAGTCGCGAGGGGCCAGGACAAGGTCAGCGCGTTGCGCCCATCGGAGGCTGGCCGAGGTTTTGGGGCCAACGGATTGGGATTCCTTGAACGGCGCGGTTGCACGGTGCAGCAGGCGGCGTCGAGGTCTCCCACGGTTGCAAGGGCCAGGTTATTTATTTATTTTTTTGCCACAAAAATCGGATGGGTGCTCAAGGGCGCTCGCGTTTAAAGTTGCCGGCTTGAAACTAAAGCCGACGCACGACGCTTCTACGGCTTCCGCTGGATCCAAAGGGTCCACAGGATCGGGCTCTCTCGCCCGCTTGCATGTACCTTCAGATGTGTACTGTGAATTGATAAATTAGCTAAGAGCTAGAAAAGAACTGCTCCGCCTAAGTGCCGAAGCTATTGAATTACGTCACAACGCACACCTCGCCGCGGGGTCGAATCGGTCTGGCCGGGCCGAAGCCGCCGAACGCGTCGGCGGTCAAGCGCAGTTGGAGTATAGAGGGTCTCGCTTTGGCCGACGTGACGTCGCCGTGCAGCGCTCGAGCGCGCATTACGCCTGAGTATAAACGCGCCTTAACAGAGCCTGCGCTTAACCGCTAACCAATGTATTCAGTGGCAGCATCTATGGGAGCCACTGAAACCCCCACCCATTCACTGAATAAAAAAAAGATCCTGTGCCGAGGCTACGAATCGCACCAGGGCCTTTGGCATTTGAGGCGGAGACGCTACCACTCCGCCACGACCGCTCAAGGTATAACGATGAATAAAGGCGCGTCTAGTGAATGCACTCTTCCGATGCAGAAGTCTCCGCGCTTTCGCTACGTGTATCTTGGCATAACCGAGCTAGGACATCAGCAATTTTTCTTAACTGCCTTGTACCTTGTCTTCCGTCCATAATAGACGATTTCGGTTAAGTAGTTTGAAGTTGACTGGCACAGCCGGGAATGTTTCGCCGCGCGAGCCTGCCAAGACACAAGTGCTCTTTACACTGCGAACTGCCTTGTACGATCACCGACCATCGTGCCATCATAGTTTTTCATCGACCATGGCGATCATCTGACCAGCCTTAACAGGCTCCTTCAAAGGTTAACTAGCACTTGAAGCGGCACTTGAAGTACCTCTGCTGTTCGGCGCTTGTAAACCGAGGCGCGTCAAAAACAAAACCACGGGGCACGGAAAGCTCATAGACGCGAAGCGCCATAACAAATCGAAACTCTCTTGGCCCGGCCGCCTATGGCGCCGCCAAGCATCGGTTTTCTTTGCTTGCAATATTCAGGTTGTCTTTGGTATGTCTTCCTTGTATGATAAAAGCGCACTATCGGTTTTAAAACAAAACTTACTTCAATATTGAGACCCTTCCGCGTACCCTTCCGTTATTTGAGAGCGTGATTCCGCATCATAATTCAGCCGAATGAATTTCATCACGCGAGAGAAGTTAGAGCCGCATAATATATCGATGTAGCGCTGTTAGCTTGCTGTCACCCTTTACTGTAACTACAAACTACCCATATCTCAAAAACATGTTATGATAGCATGAGCGACTGCTTGTTCTTTTGTACTGAAATCTGTGTGCCCTAACAAATGCGCAAGCAGAGCCGTGCGCACAACTTAGGGGCTTAAATAAAGGGCAGGCAGCTAAATACGTTCGTAGCGCGGCCTTGCGCTGCGTGACACTCGGTTCGGTCGTTCCACCCAGGCGCTGGCGACCTGCAAATACAACACTGCCGACGGCACTGGCAAAGCTAGAAGGAAGCTTGGCCCGAAGCGCTGGCGCCTTAAGTTCATTAGCGGGTTATCTGTCAAGCACTTGCTCTTCTTTCTTTCCTTGCGTGCATAATTAATTTATCCTAATTGGACTCCCGCCCCGACTAGTGAGTAGTGTGACTTGAGGGGACTGTATGCGCTGAAAGCCATGCCTCGCTGACCCAGAGAGATGCGGCATTCTCCTCGGCCGCTTTCGTGTGCGCAGGTGCGCAGCTACTGTCGGCGGGTTTGTGTCACTCTGAGCATGGTTTGTGTCTTTGACTTTCCTAGTTTAACCTCACCAGGTTCCCATGAGCAACCCCAGCGACCATATGTTCGCCTTGGTTGCACGCCTTCGGCTGTACACACGAGGCCTCGCTGGGCTCCCTGGATTTGAATGCAGACAGGAAGTCACGTTCTTTTGTACACGGGTCCCTGCAACACTCCTGTCAACTGCCTAAATCTTGTTTGATATCTCGTGCTTGAAATGAGTACATTTTCAGAAAAACTGCTGTCTACCTTGCTTTCATTGTAATGAACTTTTAACCAAAACAGAAGCCGCCGCGGTGGCTCACTCGTTGTGGCGCTTGACGGCTGACGCGAAAGACCGAAATGAAATATTTATATATACAATTATTTCAGGGTTCCATTCGAGTTCGATATACCTCGGTTAGACGGTACTTCATATTTCAAAGCTATAGCATATATATATATATATATATATATATATATATATATATATATATATATAGCCTTGGAAACGCCAATAACTTGAGAAATCTCACGCGTGAGGTTGAGCATCTTAATTTCTTTCTCTGCCATCTTACAGTTACTTTTATTTTAATCCTTAAAATTGCCAGGCAAAGATTTTGTTTGGAAAATTATTGCTGACGTTTTGCCGCCTCAATATTAGTCATAATTGCACTTACACATGAAATAAATGCCCGTTGCTCAAAAACTGCTCAATGTTTCTAATAGTTTTAGAAATAGGAGGATCGCGTGCTCTTTTCTTGCACTGAAGATAAAAGGAGAAAACGTGCCCCGCGCGTGGAGATGGTATGCTGGTTCCGCGTGTTTACAGAGCAGCTCTGTCAAAGGTTAAGGCTGCACGCATACCTCGGGTTTTTCAGCTTTGCAACTGAAGTAGTGCTTTCGTGCTAAAAACTGCCCTCGTCGCAAATTGCTGCGAGAGCGGTGGGCAGTCGTGATGACGACCAGCATACATAATAGTACGCATCCACGTCCGACTTCTCGCTAAAATTCAGGTTGGACTTCATATAAGCGAAGACAAACGTGCCGTTCCTATAGAGACGGGAAGTACGAGAAATTACGTCTGCAAAAAAAAAAAAATGTTACGAGACTAGCTTTGGCTCACAACTGAAAATTCTTTTAAATGTGTGCAACATATTGAAAATCGCCAAGGTCCCAGTATAATGAACCTAAAAAGAAAAAGAAGGAATAACATTCATTTCCCGATTCCGAAGGCCGCGGTTTTGCATATCTCACGCTATATCAAGACGATGGATACCTTGCTGACACGCTTGTTCTCATGCCGAGTGGATTGAAAAGCCCCAATAGTTTCTCGTTTATGTGAAACTGTACGTGGTTGACAACACCGTCAATTCTATTTCACGGTGCGTAAGAAAGCTACATATTTCATTCTTTCTTTCCCTTTCTTTTTATTTAGTTCTTTCCCGCTAATGAATAAATGAGCGTATTTAATCAGCTGGTATACAAGGTATTTAGCTTAGGACTTTAAGCAATATAAAAAAATATATGATTTTCGAGCCAGGCGAGCACTTTTTTTTTCAGCATAACATTGCAGCAGTGTAGTACATCAGAATAGAGCAAAGATGCGGTAACTATCAGGCTGGTTAACCAATATTGAATATTTAACTTTCTAACTATCACTATTTGGCTCCTTAATTATTGAGAGGCGTGTATCTCTCTGTAATTAATATCTAGATAATTTTTTAGAATTAAAAAAATGCGTTTACCCTCGTCGCTTGTGGCCCAGCAAATTTTGGCTATTTCGACGGGTTACGAGCCCTGGAGAGGTTGCTTTGCCTGCATGCTCCTCGAAAGCGCACTTATTTTGGTGCGATGTGCCTTAAATTTATTTGGCCACAGCGCCGAGGGTAACTGCATTTTCGAAATTCTAAAAAGTTATATGAATATAACATGCGGTGGCCTACATGCCTGCCATAATTAACTTAACTATTCAATATGAGTTAACCAGCCTGCTAGTTAGCACGTCTAAGCTGTATTCTGATGTACTGCACCGCTGACAATGCTATGCCGCAAAAGCGATCTTCTAACGAAAAAAGCCTATTTTTTAAAAATTGTGTAAAGTCTCCGGTGAAACAACCGGTATGTACTACTGGGGACGCGAGTTCTAGGAAAAAACGTTTATAGCAGCTTCACCTGGCTATTCAGTCGCCTAATCTTGTGAATAGAGAAAGGAGCATTTAGGCCTTTAATGCCTTCATACAATATCAGGCGACTCAATAGCGAGGTAGAGCTGCAATAAACGTTTTTCCTAGAACTCTCCTCCCGGAAGCTTTTGACCTCAGTAGTACCTCTGCATTCATGTCTTCGTAACATTTTTCTTGTACAAGTAAAGCTGAACAGGTACAGTACAGTATGCGCACACCCGTATTGTTGAAAACTTCCTTTTTTAAAAAATAATTGCTATAGGGCCTTAACCTGTCCCCTGATCATGCTGTTTTTAGCAGGAAATGCCTACAAGCATCGTCCATGAAGAAACTTCGTCTGACTTACAGAGAACATGCCGTTAAGGTGTTCTTTATATTTTAATTTTTCTCGCATACTGTCATCATCCTCTGTTTTCGCAGTTTCAGACCGCAGTAAAGAATGACGTCTTCGCTGGGAAGTTTTGTGGTCACAGCCATGTGCAGGAATGCGAAAAAAAACAGATATGTCTTTTCCGAGAAGGCGTGACCTGAGGCATCTTCTAAGGCATAAAGCGCCTACGAAGTTGCTGCAAGATTGATCACACCAGTTTTAGACTCATGAGCCACGCGCCCATTTCGTCATGGATGGAGTTATTCAGGAGCCTTACATTCAAGGAGTGAAGTTGTTCGCTCCACCGTTATTCAGAGACTTGGAAAGCACTTGCAAGCATCAGTAGATGCAAGACTGCCGCAACATGCACAGATTGCAGAACCGAGAATTCTCTGGCGTATCTATGCCGGAGAATGCCACCGCATAAATTTCAGAGACACAGTTCAGGGAAATCGCAGTTCCTACACTTTCTGACGATCCTACATTTTTATAGTTTATTTTGGGATGAGCACTCCTTGAGGTAAAAAAGAATCGGCACAGAGACGGGATGAAACCTGTTGGAGTTTTGTTTCTTCTCAGAAAAGCATCCCAAAAATAAAAACAAGTTTGATTTTTTGTTTTATTCTTATTGACCCTGATAACTACAATTATTTAGTCAAATATAGTGCTTTTGGTCCTCTTTTTAACGATACCGAAGCATGACGCAATTAAAATTTGCATGGTTGTCAAGCCAGCACTTGCGTACGTAGCAACTTCAGCACGTTAGCAACGTCGAGGACATTGGGAAAACAGACTGGAACATTTTCTTGCTCTCTATAAGCTTTGTTAGTGCATAACTGTTTTTTACATTGACCGATTTCTGTGTTCAATATGCCTGTCATAAGCTGCCGCCAATATTTCAGTGCACTGCATCACACGTGCTTATCTAAGAAATAGGCTCATAGACTGAGAGAAGCAAAACAAATGAAAACTGAAAAACAATATAAATTAACGTGCAAGATCCGCAGAGTACAAAAAGTTCCGAATCACTTGCACTAACTGCCTGTTAACGCTTTGCAGGTTGGAGCGGCCAGAGCTAGGAGATGAGTACATCATCGACGGTTCCATTCTGGCCTCATCTTGAGTTTTCGCACCATGAATAGCTCGCCAACTCTCTCGGATACACTTCCTCCTGCCTCTGTGATGCTGGCAGTGAGAAGTTTTTGTAATATTTGGCTTATTCACGCTTTGGTGAAATTTTAATGTTTGTACAGTCAGCAAAGTAATTTGCGTTCATAATCAACACTTTTTTGTGCTTCTTATTAGGCAAACAAACAAAACTGTTGCTAAGAGTTGCTTGCACTGGTAGTATAAATTTTCCCGGAACCTGAGATAACCATGAGTCGGTCAGATAATGATCAGGCCAGTACATAAATCCACCTATATTATTAAGTACGTGCAGCACTGTAAGCGGAGAAAACGCACCTCTTTTTGCGCTTAGTTAGAATGAGAAATGAAACAAAATAATTATAAGAGGGGCAAACCAGACAGCCAGACATTCACATTCTAAGAAAGAAGGAGCGTCAAAGTGAATGAGATCTTTCTCAAAGCAGCGAAAAAGCATGAGAACATCCAACTATAGAGCACATTGAAGCCTCCTGCATATGTGAATAGCGAGCGAACATCGTAGAATTTATATTCCCGGTGAGGTAGAAGAGAAGTAAAAGCGTTGGCTGGAAACATGCGCGAGCAGACCACCCAAAGCTTTAAAAGCCAACGTGAATCAAGCCCCGACGAAGCCTTGGGTGTGGAAAGTAATGCTGATGGCGATGCTACATTTCAATAGAGCTCGGCGGCTTTGTCCAAGAGCGACTTACTCTGCCATAAAAAGAAGCCATGGACATAATTTTTCAACTCACTAACTATCTTTTGTTTTTCTTAGAAGAGTGCATTATTCCAGCTTTGAACCAAACTGTAGCCGTGGCGTTGTCTTGTGGCGGGTGCCTGTCGGTGCCCAGCACCAGGTGATGCGTGTCTTCTCCCTGTGCATGGCACGCCAGGAGTGGATAGGCGCTCGCTACCATCTTTTCCTCTTGAAGTCGGCGTGCCTATCGGGCAATAAATGTAACACCGCTTCGAGAGTCGTGTACAATGTGACGATTAGAACTATACAATTACGAAAGAGCCCCGTAGATGGTCCGAAGGGAAGCGGTTCAGAACGTGTGTTGCGCCTTTGCTTCCATCGTCACAACTAAGGTTTGCTTTTGAAGCAATAGACAACGCAGTCAACGGTTAACGTGTCTGGTGAACCATACAAGAAGCAGATGTGAAAAGATTACACTGCGACGCAAGCTTATAAATGCCAGGCTACAGCAAGGAGTAGGACGGTTGCTGCAATCAGATACAAAGATTGTACAAGGATGCAGGCACCGAAGTGGGACCCTCAGGCCCTTGAGAGTGAGATACATAAGTATCTTAATTCCTTCTCTCGTTTCTGCTCAGAAAGAAGGAAAGGAAACGGTCGCTTACGGGCCCACTAGAAGAGTCCTTGTTCCAGCACGTGCGATGTGTAACAAAAGGCGTAGCAAGCGAGTCTCAAGCGCGCCTGGTAAGATGCAGCGCGGAGCGCACTCTCGGACAATTACAACTGTTTTTTATCCTGTACATTCTGCTTACTGGCGTTGGCGTTCTCTCGGGTAATGAAGGAAGATAATGAAATAATAGGAACCCCTGGCGTGCGCACTCGCCGGGTTGTTTCGCTCAGCCCCGCGCTTCAGCTCAGGCGAAGGAGACGGTTAACGGGATGCGGCTCGCTACGGTGCAACTGTACCAAGAGCGGCAGAGAGTGTGGGGGTGGAAAGAACGCTTAATGAAGGTGAGCACCACAGAGATTCCTCGCCGCGAACTCCTTCCATTAGGTCTTGCACAGCTGGTCTCGTTTGCCCTGAAATATGGTTCAGGTTTGGAAATTGCGCAGCCCCCGATCTGCACCTTGCACTCAGCTGATGTATCCGCCGTCTATATAGTTTCGGCCGGCGCAATCCCCAATCTTCGAATGCTTTGGGCAGTGCTGCACCTATTCCGTACTCTTTATTTTCCCTTACTCCGCGTTTCCTTAAATCTTTTCCGTCGTTTTGGTCGCTGAGTCACCTGGGCTCCTCGCTTTTGAAGTAGGCGAAGGGCTGAGGGTTTTACCTTTTATACGGCACACTATGAATAATCGCTGCAAATACGAAAATTCCTATTAACAGTTGACGTATGTTTTCTAATATAACTTTGAAACAAAATGTAGCCACATTTAAAATGGCTAAGCATGTGTACTTTTACTATGAATTTTTGGAACATCGCATTTCCGTATACAAAATGCTAATCTCATCCGATGTAGTTTTTCTGGTCTGTGCAGTGCGAATTTCTTCTTGCTGTCTGAAGGAAACCCTATAGCTTCCTGCACAGTCTTCGCAAATTATGGAGAAAACACTATGCTTTATAAGTTTTTGTCTCACCGTGTGAACTGCATCGCATACAGCGCTTCAGAACCCATGACAGACAAGAAAGCATTTCTTGAACAAGGTCTTTTACAGCGTACCTAGCATACACACTTCCGCAACGACCTACGCGTAGCTCAGGTCGACGATCCCGTGACCACCCACACATGTGCCTCACGTTGCCTTTGTCCTCTTCAGGTTCAGTGCGTGCTAGGGGGGTAGGGAGGGCAATTGACCACACGCTGCGTGCACCCCGCCTTTCACTGAGCGCATTCTTGACGTCATCGGGTGTAAGACGCGGTTGTGAGATGCTCCACGGGCTTCGAAACGCCTCTCAGACGTCGCACATAGCCCGAGTGCGAAGCCCGAGTCGCACAGAGTCCGAAGCGATGCGGCGGGTCCACCATACACTGCAGACGATTGAGACGCTTCCCGCGAACGCACTGTCCGAAAAAAAAAAAACCATCTCCAAATCTGTGCCCAAAACTGTGCCTGTAAAGTTTATCGCCATAGAAAAAGTCGTAGGAAGAGCGAACACGCTGTGCAAAGATGAAGCGTTGTTCATAGCTGTTTGAATCTTTTACCTTAGAACAACAAACGTTTGCCGTAGATGGCACTACGACACAAGGGAAAGACGCCGGAGCACAATAAGGCACCACCAGGTGGTCACAAGCCACATTTGTTTCCTCCATTTGTAGCTAAGCTAGAGTTCAAAGCACTTTTGTTCGTCAAGAGCTTGGCCAACAAGAGACGTTGCGAAACAACAGGTTAAGTGTCCATTGGCCTCCTGTGAGTGCTAACAAACAGGTCAGGGTCGTTTAGCTCTTGAATGCGGCACGCCTCTTTGGCATATTTTCTTGGGGCAAAACGATTGGTTGTCTCCATGCCCTCCTTATTGCGTGACTGGATTGAACAATTCGAGTCTATAGATGTCTTGGTGGATATACTTGAGCAATAGTGGAGATTACCTTTGTGTACGTAAACATTATCACAACGCGTTCCTTAGATTCCTATCTGTTCTCTCAAGTCACGAAAACAACGAGAACGTTACACAGGATTATTACAGAAGGGTTTAGTTGGTTAGGCTTAGCTTACACCTCTCAAAGCGACTTGGGCGCTTCCAATGTTTTCGAACAAGCAACTTGCGTAATTCTTCGACGAAATTAGGAAGCAATGCAATCGAGACAGACAGTGATGTTGGCTCATCGTCAGTTCTCTCTGCTGCTTTTTTTAGCTCAGTTTCTCAGGCCGAGAATGAAAAGGACCTTTACATTCGTCGAAAATCAATAACAGTTTACTGTGTACCTTTCTCTATCCGCCAAAAGCAAAGTGCACGAAAAGGTTTTTTTTTTCTGACATAAAGGCTGTTAAGCCTAAACATTTAAGAAGTTTATGTATAGGAACAGTAATATTTAACGTTGCGGAGTCAGGTGATAGTGGGCGTTTCCAAGTATCGAAAAAAATGAGACAATGAGAAAAAGGAGACAAGAAGACTAGAAGACAAAGTCTCAGC
This sequence comes from Amblyomma americanum, assembly GCF_052857255.1. Lineage (NCBI taxonomy): Eukaryota > Metazoa > Arthropoda > Arachnida > Ixodida > Ixodidae > Amblyomma > Amblyomma americanum. The sequence goes on along the minus strand of NC_135500.1, from coordinate 169,997,718 downwards.
TATGTCTTTGAGGCTTCCGAGTGAAGGAACATGTGGTATATGGCTGCATAAGACGCCCGTTTACGCCATGCAACAAAAAGTCTCAAAACAGTGTCGTAACGACTTTTTACTTCCTCTAAATGATCAAGTTTGGTCATCTTTCCAACAGACCGGCGCAAAGAGTTCCTAAGCCACTTTACTGCTAGAACTTAAAAGCTTCACAATTGTTTCCGTGTTGCACTAGGCTGAAGTACTTTTTTCAGTGTGTTTCTTAGCTGTCGCTACGTTTCCAACTCCAATGTTCCTACTTGGAACAGACCGAGTTAGTGATATTGTGACGATCGTTTCTTCCCGCTGTGTCAACAAGACATGATTTAGATTCTCAAATGTTTAATTTCCACGCATTTTTACTAATTCTTTCGGTCAAAACGTCTTTCTTCAATAGACAGTGATTCGAATCGCGAAACTCATGCGAAAATTTACCGAAATAATTATTTGTAAGCTACAAAATTTTCTTCTTTGTTATCACCCCCGTCAACGGCTAAAGCTGGAGAACAGTAGCTGTACATGTGTCTTCTTCCACCATATATAAAAATAACTCTGCTGTAAACTGACCTCATAACACATCTTCGGGACAATGAACTTGAAAAACTTGTTCACTCGTCGTCATACAAGGTATCCGAACTAGAGCACCCAAAAGTAACACTGCCAGCTTATCTGGCTGCATGTACCAGATTCTCGTGTCTAGACTAAACAGAATACATAGGCCACCATATTTGCAAGTAAGCAGTTTTACCAGATATTTAGTTTGAATGGAGGCTGCAACTCTATAAGCAACTGCAACTCCCTTGTATAAAATGAGTGTGCTGGAGGTCAGCTTGCTCTCTTTTTACTCCCGTGTAGGCGTATTCGTGTCTAGAGTGTAGCTCCTCCTCCCCTTTTGTTAAGAGGAGGTCGGATCTGTACTGAGCATGCAACATCGAGCTCAACCGAAAAGCACGAGAGAGCACATACACTTCTCTATTAAGAGGCGGGGTGGTCGCAGTGCTCGTAAGTTTGCCTCGCCAGCTCGCCTCGCAACGCTGCTGTAACACTGGTGCATTAGACCTGAGCGAGGTTTTCGAGCGCCGGCCACGGTGGCTCGCATAATGAGGCAAAAGATAACGTCGTCGGGAAGAACGCGTGATCCCTGAGGTTATAAATCATGGAAGAAGCATCGCAGCATCCGTGCCTCATTCCCCTTTCTCTCTTTCTTCCCTCTCCTTTTCTCTCCTAGATGAGGACCTTTACTACTTTTCTTTTTGCTCCCATGACACCCTCCCTGCCCTTCGAAATGAAGTGAGCTTCATAGCCTGCTTTTTAATCGTCACTACGTTTTGCTGGGTAGGCTTACGCAGTTCCTGCCTGGCTCAAGCCGCGTGCGCTGCGTCAGTGCCCAGCACCAAGGCGTACTTCTACTGTTTTTGTTGTTTCCGTCTTTTTTCCTTATTTGCTAGCTGCCGTCGGTCGACAGCGTTATCTGGGGCCGAGTGGCAATTATACACGAACGCATGCATGGCTCCCGTGGGGAGCGGAACTGCCTGTCTTGGCGCTCCTCGGTCACGCTGCTGAACTGCGGCAATTCTTGTAGAGAGAAGAGCGCTTTATGTGCGGCCCAATGTCCCGGATCTGATGTAAATGCTTCTGACTCGCTCGTGCTCCTGTCGATGTCTGTGCTATATGTTGCCTAGTTTCGGGAGCGGATCAAAAGTTCAAAGTTCTAAGTTAGTTAATGTCCTTAATGCGTTAGCTCACCTGTGGTTCTTTAGTATGTGGCTCACATTCAGTGACTTTTCTGAAAGCGTAAAGTGACTGGAGAATTTGCGTGCTTTGTTTTGAGTTGGATTTATTATGAAAAAGGTAATGACTATTAATGCCCGAAGGACGCTCGTAGTCGACCGAAAGGAGTAGCCATGTCATATTCTGTTGTAGGATTTGTGCATGCTTGTTTGTTCACTTCAACCGCCAATCCCTCAGAAAATGATGAGAACTCAGCTTCGAAACATATATTAGATGAAGCAAGTAGAGGAGAAATTTCTACCTCGCGGTTTTCAGAGTTTAATTATTTTAGCTGCAGAGACTGCGCAAGCTAGCTTCAATTATTTAGGCCGCGCAGTCAGCCAAAACATCTCTAAATATTTTAATTCATTCCAGAACATCAAGGAGCTTAAGTACAATAACTATTTTCTACACTGTATTACTCACAACATGGATGCTTCACAGAAAAAACCGTTATTAAAACGCAGCGTAAATCCTGTCCAGGATTAAATCTTAGTTACTCACGCTAGCCAGTGAGTTCAAAACGAAGAATATATTAAGAAAATCCCAAATAGCGTCTCTTATTGTGAAATGCATAAATTGTCCTCATAAACTTTTCATTTCTTTTCGCCTTTTATGTTTTACTTCAAAAATATTTTACTCAGAGGAGTTCCCTATTACTTGGCGACTTGTTATGTACGCAGAGCCACCCTGAGCACTCCTTTGGCGCAGTCCGGACCATTGACTACCCTGTAACCGTGACAAAAACAGTGCAGTCCTGAGAACCAACTGCCGCAGGCCTGCAACCCGAGAGCTCATTATGAGACGCGTACTTATTTATTCCACAACTTGAGGAGGAGTTCATTAAAATGGTGATCGTAGGCAGGCGCAGTGGCCGTAGCATTAAGCGTGGAAAGCCATCTGCGCTCAAAGTTGGGCTAATATGCTCAATAACGAGCCGCACTGGGAGTTGAAGGGTACGGAAGTTTTTAACGACTGAAAGTTCTCCATGAAGTTAATATGCTACGCTGCCTTCAAGTAAGCAGGAGGCCAGGCTCCCTTTTAATATAGTTGGAGTGCTTTTCTTGCTACCGAGTCGTTTCCTTTCCTGCATTCAGCGCGATGAATATGTTCGAAAAGTGAATAATTAGAAGGTGATAATATGGCTGCTGCAAAGGTGGTTGTAAGGGTTTGTGGGGGAGAAGTAATTATTCGGCAAGTTTCATCCCCGAAGTCCGCGTTCATTTCCAATGTGTCTGGTTTGTACGAGGTGAAGGGGCTATTTCCCCAGTGCAGGTGAAGCAGTGATAAACACATTTAACATGATTAAGCATGCCTTGTCTGAGTATGCTGTCAAATTTTATTGCTAAAAAATTTTGACCCTACTCTGGTTTCATGTTTTTCAGTTGTAAAAACTTCTTTGTTTGCCACATAATCCTGGTAAGCCGGAACATACGTGAGGTGTGAGAGATATGGCGCATTTATTATCAGTCTTGCGTGCTATTTGTAGTGTATTTGAATGTACAATTAAATTGCCTTGATGCTACAGCTTGGGATCTGTATTTTCGCCCGAGTAAACAAACAAAAAAGAAAAGTCACAATAGCCCCATAATGATTACTATGAACTAAATTTCTGAATCGTGTAAAGAAGTTGAATCAGAGACTCTTTACAGGCAGCAGAAAGGTAAGGCTTGCCAGGAGTTAGGAAAGAGGGTATGTTGGTCTGCAGTTAGTGCAACTTGAGTTAGCCACTGTTTCTCAAGCAAGCGTGTAGACCTTGTCGAGAATTTGATGGATAAAAACATGAGATCTCTAAGCTGAGGAGTTTCCCATAAATATTTCAAATATTTCATTTCCCGAAGAGCTGCAGGGAAAGCGATAGTGGCATTAAAATAACTATTTTTTGAGTAACTAGTTAAGAAAAAAAAAACAGTGCGCGTCTTTCTAAAATCTCTTAGAAGAAAAATTACGTAATAGAAAATAGAGCTCAGCAATGTGCATATTTCAATACATTGTGTCTGTACCGAAATGTATGAGCGCACGCTTCCCAGGTGAAGAGCAGCGCCGCATCCCACCTACCAGATCGGATTTGGCTGCAGCTACATTATTGGAGATAAATGCTCGGCATGTGAGCGTTGGTCCTCCTCCCTTTAAAAAAAGGAAGAGCACAGCGCCGACCAACGCTGTTTTCAGAGGAAAAGGGCCGAAGGCTGAACCAGGGGCTCAAGCTTTGCACTGGCTGGCAGCGGGCGCTGTCGACACCATCTCTCCCGGCCGGACCGCGCATAGAGGCCGTATGACAGGTACGTGGAAGCTGCGTGCCGATCGCTGCTGCCGAGGACAACTTCGTCCGGCTTACAGATCTCCCCGGCCAGCAGCCTCATCAGTGGGGAAGTAAGTGCATTCGCGTGAAAAAAAGTGGCCGCTCTCGGAAATCTGCAGTAGAGGGTGGAGGGAAGCACGAGTGTGGAGGATGGAGAGGAAGGCTAGAGAGAGAGTGACGCTTCGACCTTGCTGCCCATTCATTGTGCACACTGTGCACCACGTTTCATTCCTCTCTGGTTCAGTTTTTTTAGTCTGCTCGTGCGGAAGCACTCATACACTGCCCAACACCGAGCAAGGATCTGCACACTTCACGTGCGTTCAGCGTATGTACGTACGTACGTACTACATTTTATCACGATGGAAAAAAAAAAAACGCGAACAACGCGGCGCCTACACGCTCCGCTGTTTGAATTTCTCTCCATCGCGCTTTTACGTGGGTGGTAAGAAAAAGACGCTGGAGTCGTCCATGGTGCACTCCAGGACCAGTATAACGTCTTTTTTGTACCACCCAGGTAAAAGCGCGATGGAGAGAAATTCGAACAGCGGAGTGTGTAGGCGCCGCGTTGTTCGCGTTTTTTTTTTCATCGCGATAGTACATACTACGTAAGTACGTCGATCTTGTGCCATTGCCTAACAGCCCGAGTTACTACCCGAGATTACCAGAGTAACCCGCGTAAGCTCGGGTCAGTTCGGAGGAGCGTCGTACCAGCTGCGTGAAAGGTTGCTCTGGAATTGTGCAACATGGGTTGCACAATCCCAACCGGTGGCTGTGGTAGAGAGAACCACCTGCCAGTGCAGTGGCGCAGTGGTTAACTGCGCTGGTAGTGGTATGAGGACTCGCCGCCTTCTATGAATGCTAAGAAGAGAATGACCAATTCTACACATATGAGCATTAACCCACTAAACATATCACATCATACCCTTAAGGCGGAGCCTAAGTGCTCCATCCAATTGCAGAATGAACACCTGCTTTCGCACGTCAGCTCTGTTTAACTACATTAAACCCCTCTCAATTTTGTTTAGGAAGTCAAAGCTCACTACAGTTTTATGAAGAAAATTTGGAGACGCATCCGAATGAGGGCCAGCGTTGGTTAAAAGCAACCCAACATTATTTTTTGATATTGCGGAAACTCTAGGGAAGGCTGGAACCTTGTGTTGTCATTGCCTTTCGCGTAGTGGGGCTAAGCAGTTTGAGCCAACAACAAAATGACAGACGATTTAGATCTGTTAGGCCAAATGCGACAGAGGTGCGCTAGCACTAGTTGTTGCGCTTAGTTTTACTTGATTATCGGCGAAATGTTTGAGGCAGTGACTTGGTGCTAGCTCACTGATAGTGGAGTTAATGGGCATACATACGGAACTGGTGATTCTCTACATTCCATGTATGGATAACTGGGAGTCGTGATAGCGACTTCCGCTGCCCTGCGACGGCAGGTTCTGAAACCGGTGGAGCTTCCGAGATCCCGGTTGCTCTTCCCAAGCAGCCTCTCGTGCCCAGGCATTAATTGAACTGGCACCAACCACGGTGGGCAGTTTGCTCACAATTCTATAGGCCGGTTATATGAGGTCACAAGGTCTGAAATAGGTGGCACACCTTCCACCCAGCCACCCAACTCACCAAGGTCGCAGAGGAACCAGACAAACATCGCCTAAATCAGCGAGTGGGCGCTCTAGTGCTAGCCCATTAAAAATCCGCATATATTGCAGGCACGGTTTTTTATTTGCGAAGCGAGAATGCACGGCGCATATAGTGTATATCCGTGTTCTTCTGGATAGTTCAAACTTGTAGCCGTGTAGATAAAAAAAATTCTCTGGCTCAATTCAGCTGAGCCAGGTTACACGGAACGGAAGCTCGGTTAAGGGCGGTTACACACAGTTAGGCCTGTGTTCACCTTTATTGCAACACACAGGTAATCTTTACTGTTAACGCTTGGCAAGTCTTGGTTCATTCTGCAAAGCGAGGTAAAGACAGCAATATGGTCCGTGAAGTAGTTTTTCACAGTTTCAATCCGGGAAACTTCCAGGTCACATGTGGACGGAAACTCGTAGACATCGGAAGGTCGGAGGATAGAGACAAATCAAAGTCTACTTCCATCTTAACAGGGAGACTAAGCCCGCATTTGTTTGTCTCCGAAGAGTAGTATAGGGAAGTCTCGGAGCTGGTAGTAGGGCATACACGCTATGCATACACCCTGCTGTTACTGCACGGGCCTTCTAACTGGCTCTATGTTGAGCTACCTCCACTGTCTATTGCGGATAGAGAAGTTAGAGGATAGGGGAGCGAGGAGAAAGAGAAGGACACAGAACAAAAACGCGCCTCGAAACAGCGATGGTCTAGCCGGCGAAGCAGCAAGGGCGACAAAGGCACGCACAACAGATACACCCGGTTGCAAGAGGGCACCCGCCGCAAGCGGCGCTGGCCCTTTGCGTTCCCAGCCCCGTAGGGCCAGGAGCAACAGCCCTCCCCCGCTGTCCCTGTCGCGTAATCTAGGCGGCGAGCGCTGCCTTTTTATCTAGCAAGAGCGAGTCACTGGGTGAACCACGTGACACAACTGGCGAGAGCGAACTGTTGTAGCGACGGCCGGCGTAGCGCGGACCTGACTACGAAGCGCACAGCAGTGGCGGCGGCACGCCTCCCTGTCGAGGTCATTTCCGGAACAAATTTGACCTTCATCTCTGCATGCGAGAAGTGGAGCTTCGCTCCAATAATCAACATTGTGAACATGCGCTTACTTCCCTGCCGGAGCTCCCGCAGCAAGCAAGAACCCCATGGTAAACAATTCTTTGCAATTCTTTTTCAAAGGAACCTCGTCTTAGGCGCTCTGTTTTTGCCACAGCGCAGCTGCTTCGGGGGGTGAAATGCGTGTAATTACGCGGCGTACTTACAACCCGCGGTGGTGGCTCCGTGGGTGTGGCCCTGGGTTGCTGAACCGAAGGACGTAGATTCGATACCGGCCGCGGCGGACGCATTTCGATGGAGGCGATATGCTTGAGGCCCGAGTACTGTGCAATGTCAGTGCACGTCGTTAAAGAACCCCAGTTGGTCGAAATTATCCGGAGTCCTCCACTACGGCCTGCCTCATAGGCTGAGTCACTTTGGTACGTTAAACCCCTCAAACCAGCGGTGTACTTAGTAATGTTGCACAGCACAACGCAAATGAGACGGCTGCTATTATGCGGTGTATAGTAGAGGAGCGCTCTGTAGCTATCATGTTAGTTTAAAGCCGTAAGGAATGTGTTTGTATAATACTGACATGTGCGATCAGTGATGGAACGTTTATTTGCTGCAGACACCGCAGTTTCTTCGAGGATTTTCATTCGAACCAATTACCGACTGTACTACTAGTTTGTATTGCGCTGGCCTCTATGCTAATTTGGGGACCTGGCGCTGCCGCACTATTACTATCCAAATCGTTGTGTTCTTGTTTAATTCGCTACATTTGTCTGCATGAACTTTAACTATGCGCTCGAGATCGCTTCCGTTCTTCTGCTGCCATGTCACAATGACACAGTTACACAGTTACAGTACAGTTACGCATGATCTCGTTCCAAAACACCACACTTCTAGGGTAACTACATTCCGTGTCTCTACTAAACACTCGTGACTGCGAGATAGAGGACCCTAAAAATGACAAGTGGGCGTTGCGACTAACGAGTTCGAAAGCACAACATTCTCAAGACAGGAGACTCACCCAACATGGCAGGTAGCACCGGCAGCGGGAACAATGTGTTTCTCCATACACTACGCTCGAAGAAGATTGCTGTCTCATTACGACAACAGCGGAGGGGAATTCTCCGGCGCGGCAATATCCGACGACGTGCTCTGGGAATGCCATCCGGCCTATGAAGGGTGAAGAATAAAAAGAAAAGCAAAACATTGGTGATTGTACCAAGAAAGAAGGAGGTAAAAAGAGGAAAGCTTTTTGTGGACGAAGCGAAGAGCACAATGCAGGAACCGTAAAGGTTGTTCTCCGTCCTACGTCCAGCCAGGGTGGTGTTAAGGCTGAGTCGATTATTTCCGGTCGGTCGATTCTGGCGACCGACTAGCCAATCAGGGACTGCGCTCGGCGGCGATCAAAACACTAACGAGCGTTCGAAAGGGGATGAGTGGGTAATCTCTTGTCGCGGCTGATTGCGCTAATCTCGGTCTCATTCATTGCAACAGTTGTTGCTTTGAACCTTTCAATCAAACCTACCCAAGAAAGAGAAAGGGAGAATAAAGACATGTACGCGATAGCTGCGTAATTGTCTTATGCTGCTATGGGGCAATCTAAAATTTCTAATAACACCGCATTTTCGTTTGCGCCTTAATGCCGTGAATCTTTGTAGTGCTTGTTTGTTATTCTGCAAAGCTGCCGGCACGCCACCTTATCGCTTTGTTTGCGATGCAGGACGCGACCAGATTTATCTGGTTGATCGCATACAGGCGGAGCCGATTCTACGTTGTGCCTGATGGCTGTAGTAACTTTGCGCGCTTTATCTCGAAAGTTCGCAATCAGCTTTAAATTGAGCAGGGCCGGGAGCGGCGGGGATTCTGTTCGATGACCGCCGAGCGCGTTTGTTGCTACGCCGCCGCAGAGTCATTCAATTCTTCGTGGGCGCAAGTCAGCGTAATAAACAGTTTAGTTTGGAAACCTTTTCGATTTCTTCCTAAAGGCCGGACTGCCGTCACTACTGCCTGACAATATCATCAAACGTGCTTTCTACAACGTTATCAAGAAAAATTTGGAGACCTTTTGTGCTTACTGAGGTATAAGGCATCAGGTGCGATTCCTTATTTAATAATCCTCTGTTTTATTTTGACAGTACTAATTACAAGCAAAATGTACCCAACACAATGAAAGCCAACAATCCTTTGCCAAGCTAATGTGTATGATGCAAACCAAAAATAAGGGTAACTGCGCTGGGTGAATTACGACACCCAGTTGGCAGAAGAAAACCAAAGTACGCACAGTAATTCAAACGGCTTTGAGCTCGGTATGGTCTTTCTTTTCTCAACAGGATACACCGCAAATTAAGGTCGCATCGGCGTTCGCCTCTTTCCGGAACTCCTTTGATAGTGCCATTGGCAGGAAGAAATTGAGCAGGTGTTGATACGCCAGCGCATTCCATCACGAAGCAAGACAGGTGGAGAAGTGTGAAAGGGAAGCCAGCTGCCGAGGTCATTCACAAGCACGAGGGGTATACTATCCGCCGGATACATCTCCATACTCACTGCACACACAAGGACCTCCACTGAGTGACACGATCGATAGACCGCTCCGTGGACGAGGAAGTCCTCCTCTCTGCAGACACCACCAGATGTCGCTGTCATTTGCCTAATTGCGTTGGAAGAGGAGGACAATCAAGCAGCCTGCCTAAAAGAGCCCTCTGATTTGAGATCGGCCTAAAACCGAGAGACTGGTCGGGGATATCGACGCAACCGCTTTTTTTTTGTTCCGAGCCAGCTAATTAATGGGCCTTTCTTATTCAAGTGTCTTTGTCTCTGGTTCAGCATGGTGTGTTTTGATCGCCAGAAGGCGCTTTTGCTTTGGGCCTCGGCTAAACCTTTTGAATGCAGTATGGAGTTCGACTGCTTTGTTCGGAACCTTTGCTGTGCGCCGCTACATAGGAACATAAATGGCGAAAAGGTAGTTCTGTTTTAAGTGCCGCCACGACTCGAAGAGAAGATTTCAACTTTTGGGCGATATTTTTTGTATGCTGCTCTTACAATGAACCAAAAATTCCTGTCACTGAACCTAAACACTTGTTTATGGTAAATAAAGCTTAGATTTAAACCTGAAAACAAATTTCGTTGAGGCACAGTACAGCTCAAATTGGCGCGTTCACCACTATTACGGGAAAGTATGCTATAAATGACACTGCATGCTGTCTGCAGCACTGACATGTTTGGTGAGATAATTAATGTCAGGCATGGCTGCAGACTCCTATTATTTTGAAGAGAAGTAACCACTATTACGGGAAAGTATGCTATAAATGACATTGCATGCTGTCTGCAGCACTGACATGTTTGGTGAGATAATTAATGTCAGGCATGGCTGCAGACTCCTATTATTTTGAAGAGAACTAAAGGTACAATACATATCTTTGTGCAATGCCAATAAATTAAGCATTTTATTCTTCAGCTGCGTTTGACACCTTGAAAGCTAGATTTGTTACAGACCTACCGAGCTTCAAAATTTGATCGTAGTTTTCACAGTCAAACTCACTAAATTACTCTCAAGACGATTTCCATAAGAAGCCTTCCCTAATATTTTCATCTTCTAGAAAAGAGAGCATGTAGAGGCAGTACTCTGCGACTTCTATGACAACGGTACATATTTGACTGCGTTGCTCTATAAGCACGAACATACGACACCGATGAAAAATGGCTCTTATGCTGTTTAGGTGCGTTTAGACCCGCAACAGCATTTATCCTTCCTGTAAGTTTATGATGATCTTAGTTCGCTACACTAAATAATTTCTCGCCCTAAACAGCGCTCACTGTTTGACGAGCAGCGGAGTAACGAGTGTTTTACGAACACCAGTCACGTCGCTACCGACGCTAAGGTCGCTCTGGTTTTCTACTGGCTTTCTGGTCTTCTGGTTTTATTACACTTGGTTTATAAACAGTTTAAATCTGAGGCATTTCATATTCACAAAAACACCGACATGTGCGTCAGCACACCATCTCTTGTCATCCATGATTGTGAACTTCAGTATCTTAATTCAACACAGTGATTCATATTGTCATTCTGGGGGTAGGCGCATGCGCTGCTGTCTGCCTTGTGTGCTATTTAACCTTATGTGTTTTTTCCAATAAACCTCAGTTGATAGTAGCGCTTGTCCTTCGACTTCTTTCTCTTGGTGTACCCCGTAGCAGCGCTTTCTAAAGTTTTAAAATGATGTACCAACTCGCTCAATTGTCCGTGTTACTCCGGTTTACAAACAGGCGACGGGGCTCTCGGTGGATGTGGTATAAGAGACTGTTGTGAAGAGGATGCAGCTATTCCAGCTTTCCTTTCTTTTTCGGCGAAGAAGGCTTCGCTGGTTTAAGTACACTGTCTCATCCTAATGCATTAAAAATACCGTTACCGAGCACCATTTCACGCATATTAGAGGGAAGTAACCTTTGTGCTTTGCAACGTAACATTCAGTAAGTCCTGGTTGTTCTTTCTCGGTCGTCATGCTTGTCGCTCCTACATCATTTTTAACGCTTGTGAAGACATCAGATGCGAACGTGAGCAGCAGAGATAAAACAGGGGCCAGCTGATTCTGCATCTCGGTTTACTGCGCGCTACTACACAACACTACTGACGATAAGGCATGGGAAGAATCAGACAAGTGCATAGAAGGCGCGAACGCACAACTGTTTATTATGCAAGCAAGTCTTGGTTTTATACACTTTTGAGCTCATGATGTGTCCGGTTTTTAATCATAACGATGCATAATGCCGGACGGATAGAGGTGGGGTGGCACGTGAATTATGATGAAAAAAAAACGGGACACATAATGAGCTAAACAGTGTATAAAAAGCAAGTGTTATATGAGCAATAAACAGTTGTGAGTTCACGCCTAGTATGTGTTTTCTGTTTCTTCGCCTGTCTCATTATCAATAGCGTTGTGTGGTAGAGAGCCGTAAACAAAGAATACATATCACATACTTCCACCTTACTCTGCTCTGCGCTTTTGAAGTGATATCTTTCACGCAGGCGGTGGCTAAGGAGTCAAATATGCGTGATGAGCTCGCTTTTGAAACTATATGTGCATCATTTCAATCTTCGTGAACGCCAGAAAATACCTTCGTTGAAATAAGAACTACTAGTTTGAGCATAGAAAAAAAACATTTCCGTTAATGCATTAAGAACGAAAATTCTTGAGCATAGTTTTGCCTACCAGTTAATGTAATGCAGTAAGGATTAATTAGTAGAATTGATTCGGAATAGTCGTTTTGTGTGCTTTGTTTCTTAAACAAAACCGAATGATCCTCAACACGCAAAAGTAAGTTTAGAAGCTAGCATTGCTTAACGCCGCCTAAAACTTTCATAGACATAGCAAGCTTTCATAGACTCCTTCACAGTAAACACCTTCATTGATCGGTTGAAATAAATGATAGGGATAGAAATTATGGATATCTTGCATCAGTGGGTTGAATTACTTCAGGCCCGATAGCGAATAATTTCGGCTTCATGGAAGCGTTCGCGCGGAAAGGGGATGTTGCAGTCAGGCGAATCATAACTTTCCTTCATACAAGCTCGAAGCTGATGTTACTAGCAATATCCCCACACTAATTTTTGCTTGTGAAATCGAGAAAGAATGAAGGCACAAAAAAAAAACGCAGTCGCGTTTCGGTGAGATGGAGGTGTTGAACTTTTGGGGGCCATATGCCAAATGAGCCGCTATCGGCACTTCGCGATTTTTTGCTCCCACTTTTCTATTTCCGCACCTAGATAGCGTTGACTGTTGTGCATCAGAGCATTCTGTCTTCATTAGTAGGTTCAATATCGACGGCAAAATCACTTGCTCAGTGAAGCTGGTACGAAACCCAGTGACCTTTTATACCTGATAGCCATGTGCTTTCTCATTTAGTCTTTTTGTGTTTTGCCTAAGTATTTCGACAGTGAATGTCTGCTAAAACATTGCGGTCATATCGATTTGAAAAAGCTGTGGGAACAAAAGCTGCATTTTTTACCCATGTTTTTTTACTGACGCTTCTCCTCTTCATGAACAGCTCTTGCTAGGCCTTTGGTGATAACCGCATATGACAATTGTATCGACGTGTAATTTAATTTCTTTGTTCTACATTTTTTAAGCTCGTCATGCAGATTGTATTTTTGAGTGAGTGCATATCTTTTTTTTTTATCTACATGAACAGTAAAGGAGAGGTTGGTGGTGCATAGCGGCTCCGGCTACTCCTTTTCACCAATTCATAGCAACCGCTTGGTTCGACGGTGTGCAGTTCAACATAACAAAACAAACACTAACAGTACACAACATATAACACAAAATACAAGCGTCAGTAAGAATAACAATAATGAGAAAAAAAAACACCTGGAATGTTAAAGGGACAGTACACAGATCTTATTAACTGCAATAATGCTTTCTCGCCGTTTGCGAAAAGAAATACAGAGAAAGAATGACATAAAAGAAAGTAAAAGCCCTCATGCTGTTTGCCTCCAGTCTGTGTCCTCGTCTTCTGCGGGGCTGCTGTTTGTTTATCTTGTATTATAATTTGCTCTTGACAATATACTCCACAAATAAAAATATCTAAGAATACTATTGCCTCCGAGCAAGCAGAAGGACACTATAAGTGAAAGTGAGCACTTTAAAGATATTCAGTATTCCTCGAATTACCTGCATTATGCCACAGAAAAAAAAAAAAAACGGTGCCTTTTAGCGATTCGGGACGTGGACAGAAAAGTTTCCATTTGCGCTAACGTGCATGTCTGTAAGACGATCCCGAAAGGGAGCTTTTCGAAGTTCTTCAGGATGCCTGATGGAACGTGCTTTGATAAGAAAATAAATATTCAGTAGAAATGAAAACGGTGGACGCCGTCGTCCAAAAGGAACGAGTGTTTCTGTGGTGGGGTATCAAAGGTATCAAGTAAAAGTATGAAGCCAAAGTGAAGAGAGAGAAATAGTAGAATTTTGGCAACATCGTCGAATGTTTAGCCACACTGGCGGAGATGCGTATCTAGTAGGCACAGCTATCTTTGTTGCTTTCTTTTATAGTATACGCGGGCAGAAAGAGCGAATTGCTCATTACGAGGTCGAGGGTAAGTTATAAGGTGCGTCAGAGAGATGATTGTGCCGTAAATTTTGGGGCAAAGTGATTGTAACACAAGATGGGGCATTTTTTCTCCATTCATTAGATAGATATGCCAGACGGTTATGAGCTAGTCATGCGGTTAAAGTGTCCGCGTTGAATTATCGCTGTTTTTCTTCATTTGTTGTCCGGGTCCTAACTGTAATGCTGGTTGATTTCATCGGGATCTAAATATGACGTTGGTGGCTAACTCCGAAGCTGGGTTAAGGCGGAGATTTAGACATGTTGGTAAATCATATTTAGGAAGGAAAAGCAAGGCAGAAACACGGGACAAGAAAGAACGAGATGGCATAACTCGCTGACTAGCAACTCGCTTTTATTCTGCCAGAAGCTAAATATATACAGCTGGGAGGTATCAAAACAACCAAAACGAAACATTATAGACAACCACAATTCAGAAAATGGAATAATTGTAGGTGCATTGCGCAAGTCAAAAGACGAGATAGCGTATTTCTTTGTGAAGCTGCTTATCGAATGGCTTGCTGACGCAGCTGTGCAATCTCTGCTGATTTAACGCTTGGAAGACTTCCCCTGGCTTTTGGTTACTGTATTTCTTAGGATCGCGCGTGCTGTCAGGGAAAGGTTTGCGAACAATCACAGCATGGAATTCACTGCCAGAAAATGTCTTTTCGGCTCCTGATGGCACTGCTTTTGAAAAGAATGCTTTACCCTATGTGTAAAGTTGTCAAGTTAGTGTTATCAACGCACCCTGTTTCTTTCCATTTTTTGTTGCCTCGGAATGCGGGATTTGCTTAGGGTTTGATTGTTTTTCGCTTTTTGAATGTTGCCTCCATGCTTGGCTTGCGTGACAGCAGTATGTGTAACTAAATAAAAAAAGTTTTTATAGGGCAGTTCTTGCAATGTACGGTCAGATTGCTGCCTGTGCCTGTTTTTAACAATCTGGCATGCTCGCTTAGTCCAGTGTTCAGGCAGCAGCCTGATTTCCCGACATACGTTTTCCCCCTAAATAGTGGCACACCGTACACCGCACCCCACTGAGAGTCAGTATAGCGGTTTTATGGTTCGTGCCACACGGGACGCGCAGTGGGTCATGACTGTTGACATGCCGGCACAAAGTACTCATTTTGTTCGGGGCAGAATGAAAAGACAACGCTCGAATGACGACGCGTACAAAGCTTTTCTTGATCCGTGGTGACACTTTGTGAATGTAAGATATGAATGCTGCCTTAGACGTTTGGGGATGAAGTCAGTCTGCCGTCTTCACATTCCGCACTACCTCCAGGAGGAATTCCGCCACAGCCATGGGCACGAAGCTAGAGAAACCTGCATCTAACAGTCTCTCCACCTGTGACTGTATACTTGCGACCATATCATGTTCGTCGCTCGTTCTTGAGCGCTGAGTCTATTATTCCAGCTTTATGAGCTTTGAATGTGCTGAGGAGTATCTTAAGTGGAGTGCACGCGCCTTCTTAAGAATTTCAGAATAGCAAGGGAAGACTTCGAAGCGCTAATCATTCAGCGGAGAGGCGAGAGCTGCGTCACCAAGCCATCCGTTAAACTGCTAGACAAAGAAATACGCTATCTCTCGTTTGGACTTGTGCGACGCACCCGGAGTGACTGCGCCTTCTGCGTCGGTGTTGTCTATATTGTTTTGTGTTTTTAGTTTTTTGATACCTTAACAGCTGTGTATATTTCGCTTATGGAGGAGTAAAAACGAGTTGCTAGTCAGCGCGTTGTGGCGGCATGTTCTTTCTCGTCACGTATTTCTGTGCCGCTTTTTCTTTCTGAATGTAAATCTGACTTGCCCGTGCAAAATATAAGAAAACTACAGTGAACTGGGTTTAAAATTTGTTCGTGGAAGAACAAATTTGATAGTTTAGCCTAGAGGGTTCAACGTCCCAAAGCGACTCAGCCCATGCTTGACGCCGTACTGGAGGACGGCGGATAATTTGGACCACCTGGAGCATCAATCTTATGCACCCGAAGTGATTTGGGTGCCAGGAAGGAGTTGTGCCGACGCAGAGCCGCGTTAGTTTCTCGGCATCTCTATGCAGAGATTACTGTTTTCGTATTTACGTTCTGAAACAAGGACGGGAAAAAGGGGATTAAAAAAATCATGCTGCCGCGATAGCAGGCGTCCTCTAAAATTCCAAGTAAGAAAAATTCTCCCAATTATCCTCCGTGTTTGAATTATTCGACTCGAAATTTTCATCCTAGTCAAATTTTTTAGAGAAAAATTTTGACGCGAAGTATGAAGTGAGAAGTTTATGAGGAAAGGCGTAGTATAATTAGCCTTATCCATTATTATTTTTTTTTTGCCAGGTAGTGCAGTCAGTTTTCATCGGGGAATCATAATATTTAGGCGCTCGCTTTATTGATATGTTTAGCTTGTGCGAAACGTCTTTTCTGCGTTTCGTTGCGTAGGAACTAAATACCTCGCATGTTCATAACTAACTAACGGTTGGACTTACAAGGTGCCATTGAGGTCCCCCTAAAGAGCTTCTTGCTGAATGTTGATCAGGCAGGAGATGGAGCCCGCGTGTGATGCTTTCCGTCGTTAGTGTCGACGTAGAGTATCGCAGTGGTAAATAGTAGTTCGAATTAGAAATTTCATTTCATATCTACTTGTGCATAGACTAGAGAAGACGTCTCAAACCAGCATCTTACCCGATGAAACACCCAATCGATCATGAAATAAAATGCTAAAATCGGCGTTTTTAAAATGATGTTAAAACATATTAAAATATATTCCGAAGAACCAGATTCATGAATGCTTTATTTTGTGTGTCATATGAGGCAAATAGATATCGCTCAAGGCTGCTTAACAGCTGATATTGGCAGCAGTTTTAGCAGTGAAAAAAATTGCGCAAACCTTTGGGCTGAAGGTTCCTGGAAGCTTAACGTATCAGTGTGTGAATGAAATGTTTAATCATTTTTATTTTGAAGACGATCGTCAGTTTTTGTCTTTATCTGTTATTCTGAAGCATCATGCGTATACCTAAAAACTATAAGCGTATTGTACTGTCAGTAACTCCTTGTTGGACCATGTCTCGCAATGTCCTTTAATTGGCCTGTTACAATGTACTTCGAAGGACACTCGTAGCGTCCTCACATTCCTGCGCTTTTCTAGTTTTGAAAATGACGTCCAAAAGAGTTTACCTTACCGTGGCATGAAATTTAAGAATTGCAGCAAAAGCCATTCTCGAAAAATTTCAGCGCCTCATAAGTACTACGTATTCAGATGCGTTTAAGAAGAGTATTTCGAATGATAACACATTTAGGTTTATGTAAGAAGAACATTTATCAATACATCTTCATCTTTTAATCAACTTATATCATTATATCTCGAACTACTGCAGTTCTCCTCCGCTCAACATACTGACCGTCCCTTGTTGCTTGCGGGACTTTTCAAGCAGCTTACTCCAGCATTCGCAGTAGAAAGAAAAATCAATTTCTTTTTCCTACTAATGTGGCATGTTAACAGAGGAATAATTAGGTTTTAAAGCCTTGAAAACGTTCACAGGAATTATAACGTGTAAGATGGCATCAAGAAGACCAGACATGTAATTTCATTTCAAAAACATGTTCGAATTGTTTTGTTTCTAGAAGCAGCGGAGTTTTTCATATCTCATGTCGAATTTCTTTCAAGCGTTATCCCCCCCTCCCCCCTTTCTGCAGGTGCAATCTCTGACTTATTTGCTGAGTTAAAACAAAAGTACATAGTAAAGAGAAAAGATATAAGTGATTAGGCATTGCGGTGCCATTAATAAACGAACTAGAATTAGAATTATCTCTAGTAAAGTGAGGAAGTTTATCTTTAGGGGCACTTTTTTTTGCGTGCTTGAAGGTAAACAAGAACTACCGTCGCATGTACCTAGAAACATGCGATAGTTTCGAGTGACGAACAAGACATCAACTTTAGCTTTTCATTAGCCATTATGCACTTTGTTCCTATTTGCCTTCTTCGTCATCATCAACATCATCCTGACTAAGCCCACTTCAGGGCAAGTGCCTCTCCCATATCTCTCCAATTAACTCTGTCCTCAGCCCGATCCCTGAAAAGTTAATGTAATCCGCCCTCATAACTTTCTGCCGGCCCCGAAACGCTTGTCTTCTCTTGGAATTAACTTAATCTCCTGTTATTTTTAATATATGTTTTACTGTTTACTGATGAATGTGGCTCCTGCAGAAACCGCAGCATCATAAAAAAACAAAGCAGACATGCAAGAAGTGCCCTTAAACTGTTCCAGAAAAATTCACTTTCCTGCACATTGCTGCTCCCTACTACAGCATGTTATTCTTGTTTCAAAATGCAATACTTGAGAATCAGCCATTATTCGCGCGTTTTTCTTTACGCTCAAATTATACCAGCGAGTAGAAACCCGCTGTTTTTTCAGGACATCGTAAATTTGGAAAAGTTGGATAACGTCCACTACTGTTTGCGGATTCTTGGCGCGTAACATCCGAAACACGTCGTCGGAGATACCCTTCAATATGTTAATTTTATCGGCTTCAGGTATCCAGGAGTTGATGCGTTTGCATAGGTTGACAACATCTCCGGTGTAATTCGTGAAATTTGAGTTTGAGCGCTGAGCGCGGGCGCCAAAGTAGTCTTGAAGGAAGACCAGACAGGCAAGTCGGTCTCTTGATTGTGACACCACAAATTAGTCACGTCGGATAGGCAGAATAGGACACTATCGGGCTTGGTAGCATCATGCCACTTGTAATAAGCGCTGACACGCTCCTACGACGACATCCAGTCGCCTACATCGTGGTCGTCGGCGCTGCTGCATACGCTGGGGTCGCGCTGTGAGAGCCCGCCGGAACAGACGATATTAGGCCAAGGAATGGGGACTGTCTGGCTGGTGACTTCTGGTATACCGGACGCCGCAGCTAAGGTGTGGCTACGCAGCTTCAGGATGAGAAAGGGAAGGTACAGCAGCCTCCACAAAATGTAAAGGGGGTGTTGGCTAAGTTGAATCCGGGTTACTTGCGGCGTCCGACAACAGTCCTGGCCATGCGTTGTTGTTGCCTCAGAAGCGATGGCCAAGCGTTAAGTCAGCAAGTAAGATTCAGATCTCAGGGTCGTCTTCTTTTTTTCACCGCCGAAACTGAGGGTTGCTGCCACGCTACACAGTGAAAACAGGAAATGTGCTCTTGCATGGGTTCTTGCAAAATGCAAACAACAAATGTTCACTCTTCCAAAACTTGTTTTACGCACGACGTTTTGTTAGCCAGCGCCTTTTTTGCGGTTAAATATTTTGGGGCTGTCGTCCTTTCAAATTTATATTCTTTGCATCGGTTATTTACGCGAAGATAATACGTAAGACACTTTCGTGACCATGACCCTCAGTGTTCAATGATTTAGGACTTCATCTTAAAGTCACATGAGTTTGCAGCATGCACAGGTGTTATGGTAATAGCTTTTTAACAGTGTTTAAGAATAATCGAGTTGATAATTAACAGGTACAGGAACTTGCAGAAATAACTGTGCCCTAGAAAGATGTGGCGACACGCAATCACCGCAGAAGTAAATAGTCTCTGTCGTGCGCACTGTGAGGGTGCCATAAGTAGGGAGTCGTTGTTGTTGCTTCAAAGCTGTCCCTTTCTTTCTTGTGTCCCGTACAACACTGTTTTTTTTAATACGACAGTATTTAAGTTGTCAAACTTGCAAAAACACCCTGCTTCTTCGTAATGAAATTCCCTGTTTGGTTAAAAGAGACGTGACGTCATAACCACCATCAAATTTGAAAATCTGAGGGCTGGAATGCTCGATTAAATTCCATTGAATTATCTCGTAAGATTATACTAACCTCACCTACTGTTTCACATTAACCCACCCACTAATCCCAAATAATCCTCATTATCCACCCACGAATCTGTTTTTATCCGCTCAATAATCATTATTAGTTCGCCTGTGCGAAGTTTCAAAATTTGTGCGGTCCTTCGGAACGTTGCGGATGGGCCAAATTTGAAAGGCTTTCGCATTTTCTGTAAGAATGCGGTTAGAAGGTCCCAAATTTCTGCTAAAATATTTTAGAAGGGCCGGGAGGTCACTGCTACGTTTTGTGTGTTGAACGTCACAGCAGTCACGACTGCCTTTGTTAACTTTTCTTCTCGTGCATTCTTATTCGGTAACTGACATGCAACTATGTATGGGCAAGTGCTGCTGCTCTACGTTGGTGGCAGGCGCTAGTAATTTTCTCTTACTGCACCGGCGTATGGCACCTTCTTGCTGGAATCAGCAGTTCAGTTTTATTCAGGCACCGCAACTGTGGAAACAAACTTGCGCATTCAAGCTGCTGCGCTGGGGGTAGTTATCGGCGAAATTTCCTGCCTTGCGCCAATACAAGATGCTGCGAATGGTCCCCCCGTTAAAGTCAAGAGCCCCTTTCAGTACGCAGTTTTATCTCTCACGGAATCCCTTTTGCGAACAAGCCACAAACCTTCTGGAGAGATTCCACCCGAGCGGGACCCCGCTTGGCGCCAATCTCCTTCCCATTGGCGACAGTCTCCTTCCTATTTCCGGCTTTAAGGTCCGAGCTATCTAGCGAGAATACTAGACGCGCGCTAATCAGTCTCATGGGGGACCCATGCTCGTGACGGTCTCCGTCCATTAACGCCTTCCGAGCTAGAAGCGGGCACATTAAGCGCCCACCCCGGTTGTGGGTGCCAACCGCGCGCCCGAGATTGCTTTTCGGTGGTAACGAGATCGCCCAACTCAGTGAAGCTCTTGTGCACATAAAATGCGCCAAAAAGCAATGCGTAAATTACATCTCGGGGATCAATATTCGAATCTTGCTCTAGAGAAATAGAGGCGAGCTCGGTGGGCAAGCTCAATGTGCGCAACTTGCAACACTTAGAAAGCGTAATGGCTTCTTTGCGGGAAGTTGTCTCGCTAGTCGCCGTCTTTCTACCCGCGGTGAGTATCCAAATCGAAGCGCGTCTTTAAAGTTCGCGAATGGCTTCGACTTAGGACGACGTCGATGCCAAACGATAGTCTGCTTGCGAGCTTTTTCGCCCTAAGCTTACAGAACAGGAAAAGGCATATTACTCAGTGCAAACAAATAAGTATTTACCCATGAAATTTCAAGAAATTAGAAAAATTAGGGTCATTGTTCTCTTCGCCTTGTGGCTATGTTTGTCTTGCTTCGAGTAATTTCTGAGAGCAAAGCGGTTTAGAAAGGTAAACTCCTGTGTCATCTGGTGCCATAGAGTGCCAGGCACATCACAGAATGCAGAACGAACATGTAGCATGCTTTAAAGAACAGAATTTTCTTGCAGAAATAATACAGAAAGAATTCATGACCGAACCCGCAACCCTTTGCAAGGCGACAGGAATTGTGTGGCATGCTTCCGCACCTTGATCCTCTTCAAACTGCATTTGTTTTATGCGAAGCATACTAGCCGCACAACCGAGCTCTTCATTGCTGCGCCGCGCGCGGCCGCGTAGCTACCACTTGACCTACATCGACGCACCACGTGATATGACGTCACAACAGCTGTGAAAGCTGGGGCTCAACTCGTGCGCTCGCTTGCGGACGCGCAGCCTCCGCCGGCGGCCTAACTCCCGCTCCTACCGCTAGGAGATACTGACGTCACGCAATTGTATAAAAGGCGACGCACTCGTTGAGTCAGTTGAGCAGCGAGAGGTCGGCCAGGGAGAGGGCGGCTCGCCAGACCGCAAAGCGCAAGTTACAAAGAGCCACGGAAACGGGAAAAGAACGAGAAGTACGGCTTGCCAAGCGACGTATGCTTCGCATTCTAGGCTTAACCATAAGCTAAGCCAGGCCATTTTTTCTTATCCTTGGCCGAAGGCACGGCTTGTTTGCAGAAGCCTAGCGCGACGAATCAGCCAGTGACGCCTACCCTGTTGACTTAATCAGCTACTGGTGCAAAATCCTTTTATTCGCGATAAGCTATTCAATCAAACATTATCTACTGACACACCAGGTGAAGCCACGTGCGGATATTTGGAGCCAGACAGGTATCACGATGCGGAGACAAATATGCGCACTACATATTAAGTTGTTATAGCTCTCTTTCATAATAAATAGTAATATTATTAATAATTGGTTTTTGGAGAAAGGAAATGGCACAGTATCAGTCTCATATATCGTTGGACACCTGAACCGCGCCGTAAGGGAAGGGTAAAGGAGGGAGTGAAAGAAGAAAGGAAGAGAGAGGTGCCGTAGTGGAGGCCTTCGGAATAATTTCGACCACCTGGGGATCTTTAACGTGCACTGACATCGCACAGCACACGGGCGCCTTAGCGTTTTTCCCTCCATAAGAACGCAGCCACCGCGGTCGGGTTCGAACCCGGGAAATCCGGATCAGTAGCCGAGCACTCTAACCACTGAGCCACCGCGGTGGGTCTCATAATAAATAGCCGGTTTACGATTGTACTGCGACTCCGTTGCTTCCGCCTAGTTCGCCTTTTAGTTTAGTGGACATGGTGCTTATCGTGCGATCCTCGTTTAGGCTGGCGCCATGAAATGAAATGTTTGGCTCATCTTTCGAGGTACGTTGTAATGGGAGAAACACATGCATGCTCGTGCGTGTTAGTTTATAGGATTATATGTGTGTGGCCTGCCCACATACAAACACATTATACACTCAGCTGTGCGTTATTGGAGGCACACGGTGGGAGATAGAAGGCATTCTATTTAAGAAATGCCACATAATATATAATACAAATGCCCGCAGTGCGTCTTTAAGTGTGTCTCCTCCATCAACCGTTGTAGTTCCTACACTGACGCATAAAGCGTAGCAACGATTACTTTACTCGCAACGTTTATTTGTTTCATGTTTTTATTGGCCGCTCACCGATACGAAGCGCTTGATTTTTAGACTCTATCATCTCTTCTACCCACAAAATTCTTATAGTCGGTTTAATCCTAGTTAACCTTCCTAATATGCAGGTGATTTATTCGCGATAGTCACGGGATAATCAGGAAGCTTGAGAATAAGTCACTGAGAACAAGTTCCAGTATACAGGAATCTCTGAAATGAGTTTTCTTCAATATCAAAAACCTTAAATTTACCTTGCCTTCTCCAATAAATAATGAACACTGACACTTCGCTCCTCTTTTTAGCAAAGGGACAAAAAAAAAAAGAATTTGTAGATTCAGGTTACGAGTATATTTACGTGACTCCACGAAATTCATCATGTAGCCTTGATTAGAGGGATTCTCGTGTTGTAATGTTCGCTTTTTTCTTCAGCTTGTTTCTTGTGTGAAAAGTACCGCATAATGGAGCATGGCGCATATTTATTTGGATGCTTCCTAATACATATATTATATTTCTCTTCATTAATCACCAGATCTCTTGACATGTTAACGTTATGTTTAAAGCAAGTGTTCGAGAAATATAAGCTGTAATGTTTCAGAAGCTAGGAATTGAAGGCTGTCTACGGCATACTTTTCGAATCGGAGCTGGGGCTGGGTTATGATCAATTGAACTGACGAAAATTAATGCTGAAAGATACCATACAACTCTTGCCATTCTTTTTATTCGTCTGCTTTAAGTAAATTTACCTGCATCATTTATGATATTACTGTCAATCTTGCTCCGCAAGAAAAATGCCCCGGCGGTCTAAATTCTGACCGAGCTCTTTTATACTTAAGTGCTTTTCTCCTATATGAATATTTAATCGTAACCATCGACTAAAAATAAATATATTTATTCAGGTTTTAGAAACATTTTTAACACAGAAATAATATCCAGAAATTGTGGAAACGAGAGTCTTGCTTATATTCGCTTCCCATAAAAGAATAGGCCTTAAGGTTCGCAATGTTGCAGCCTTCTCCCACTCTATTTCCACAATGCCCTGGCTATTTCCACAGCTATTTCCAGTTTGGTCTCCGCAGGCATTCATTACACATACAAAAGTACTGGCTCGAACGCAAAACATCTGCTATACTTCAGCAAACATAGCGTTGAAAAGAAATCACGGCCGAAAGTGATTTCCTGGAAATCTTCACTCTGCCTCGTTTCTACCGGTTTCAGTGCAGTTCGATAAGCGTTCTACATCTTGTACCGCACATTTTATTAATCGCTCGGTAATTTGCATTCTCGCAGTGAAATAACCCATCTCTACCGAACGTTTTCTTATTTCTTTGTTATTTTCACAACCGCGGTGATCTAAAGCGCTTCAGTTAGAAAGAATCGAGAGAAAGAAAGAGAACTGCACGGTAATAAAGTGACTGAAGCTGGTCTTAGGGCATACCGGTCTAAGCCGCTGTATTAATTGAAATATGCGTTTTCTGACTGTGCATGTTTTTTTGCTCGATATTTTATGAAAAAAAGATTTGGTAGGAAAATGTAAGTAAATCAATGCTGGATTTTTGTTTTCTTCGCTAGACCCTGGCCTTTTATAGCAGTGTCCGACTTTTCTATGCTTGGCTATCTGCGCTCAGGGATTGGGACTTTAAAAAAAGTCATTTCGTACAGGTTAAGTAAAGATCGCAGGAAAACCTTTGGTATGCTTCGTGTCCATGTACTTGAATCTCAAAATAGAAGCTTTTAATGTCGAGCCATGTAGGATACTTTTATTTTTATTAGGCAGTTCCATTTCGTAATTGTCGCATTAATTCGCACAGGAGCGAAGATATGTACTTAGCTCAAAGCATGTTACGCCGCAGTGTGGGTGGGGAAAGTGCTAGCAGAACAATGTGACGCCTAAATGTTGCGGCGGCCTGCGCGTATTTTTCTAATGTACTTCACTTCAACCCCCTACTTCTACCCCTTTCACAGGAAGTTTGTTTTTCTTTTAATTTCCAGCAAATACATAATCCTTGTCTGTGATAGACACAGAATAAGCGCGTTTCGGTTATGCAAAGCGCTTTTACCCAACCTACCTCGAGAGCAAGACTCCGTATTTACTAACAGTTACTTCCTGGGCGATTTTTACTGATAACACTCAATGCAGCTGCACACTGTTATGAGCCATCCTTGGGCACTCACAATGCGGGGCCAACCTGTCTACTGGAAAAGACGTTTCTGTAGCACTGCTGCGGAATAAGCGCCTGCTCTCGGTTCGTATTGAAATGAAATGAAACAAATGAGGGCCATGAAATGAATGTTGGGGTGATCTTTTTGAAGCGAAACGTAATGAATGAAGCACGCGCCATGTGCTTTATCCGCGTGGCTAAACGAAGGTGGCTATTTACGCAAGCTGGAGGTTATATCTTAGAAAACGTAGCAGAAGTCATCAGAATTTCCAGTGAGGATAGTGTTACAGGGACGCGAATAATAATAGTAACGTTACGCAGTGACAGAAACGGCGCACTTCAGTTGCAGCAAAGAAAAAAGGCAAAGTAGAAGAGCTAAATTCTGAATGTTGCAGATCCTGGCAACACCAGGAATATCCTGCAAAATATTTTGTTTAGCTATCGGTGTACCGTCTGATTGGTTAGCTTTCTATAGCATCCACGCGATTTTGCACGCTATGACAGATGATTTTTTTTGAACGCGGGACATTGAAATGAAGTTGCCCCATGTTTGCGCTGAGCGGTGCCGGCGACGAATTGTGTGAGGTCAACAACAACAACAACAACAACAACAACAACAACAACAACAACAACAACAACAACAACAACAACAACAACAACAACAACAACAACAACAACAACAACAACAACAACAACAACAACAACAACAACAACAACAACAACAACAACAACAACAACAACAACAACAACAACAACAACAACAACAACAACAACAACAACAACAACAACAACAACAACAACAACAACAACAACAACAACGAAGTGAGAGTGTCGGCGATCCCCTGACCGCCCTGTTCTTTTAACCTCTGTTTCACGCCTCGCTGGTTAGTCGCCATCGGGTGGGTCACGATGATGAAAAAAGAATGTTCAGAACGCCTGGAAACGGCTTTCATAAAGCATCCGGCAATGATTGAAAGGCTTGGAGTCCTCCGCGCCCGCGCAGCAGGGATTCAATAGACAAAAAAGCTCCGAGGTGGTCGCAGCGCTACGGCACTAACATCTCATCCTTAGCAGCGTAAAGAGAAATCGTGATGCGCGGTGAACTTAGCCCGGAGACCACCGTCTTGTGCTTCACCTAACGCGCACAAAGCACATCAGTTCACTTGAAATCATTGAGTGTCGTCTCCGGGGCAGAACGCGCGCACAATATTGCAGCTGGTACCGCTATTTACTGCCGCAGATCGTTAGCAGCTACGACCATCGAAATTGGTTTGGTTTGGATTGGTTTAGAGGGGTTAACGTCCCAAAGCGACTGAGGCTATGAGGGACGCCGTAGTGAAGGGCTCCGGAAGTTTCGACCCCCTGGGGTTCTTAAAAGTGCACTGGCATCGCACAGTACACGAGCCTTCAGCATTTCGCCTGCACCCAAATGCGACCGCCGCGGCCGGGATCGAACCCGCGTCTTTCGGAACAGCAGTCGAGCGCCTTAACCACTCAGCCAGCGCGGCGGCTCGGCCGTCGAAATTCTTGTCCCCGAAATCCTGCTTCATGTGGAAGACGCCAGTGTGGCGAATTTTCAGAGTGGCATCAGCATCGTCTCTATGTCGCAAAGGTCTTGCAACCCCCTCCCCTCTCCCCAATTCACACCGTCGCACGTCCTATGCACCGACATGGCCTTCTCTTGTCGGTGTCGCGTAACGGCCAGCATGAGCTTCGCAACTCATTTACCGCATTGCAATTCATTTTGAGCAGGAAACAGCGCGAACGGATGAACAGAGAGAACAAGAAAACACGCTGACATTGCATGGCCGCATTGCAAGGCCATAACTGCCAGGCTTGGCAGTTGGTGGTTTGGTCCCCGGTAATAACAACCCGAGAACCAAGACAATATTTGTCGTTGCCTACTTCTTCATCTGCCTGTGATGCTAGCAGATTCGGCATTGCCACTGCAGAAGAAATCACACATAGGAATTAAAGCAAGTGTAATAATGAAGAGCATAGCGCAAACTGGCTAGCGGTGCGAGATCAGCGGCGTTACGTTGCATGCAATCACCGTTAAATTTTTTGCTCTCTACCACAGACTTAAAGGTCGAATCGTCGTTAAATTTCTCGCTCTCTACCACAGACTTAGCGGTCGTTTCAAGAGCCGTTTTCCCAGGTTTATATCATGAGCAACTGTTTCAAGTGTCAGAGTTGCTGAAAACATTCACTATCAGCCTCATGTCTAATAATAGAAGTTATTAATTGCTGGGCAAAGCATTTTTTACACTTCTAATTTGTATGAAGCCATGGGACTGCTATTCATTACCTAGCGGCCCTACAATACTAATCTCGTCCACTGAATATCTTTAGCGTTTGTGTTCACCATGCCTACGCACACACAAACCAATAATATGGAGGAATTCATATTTAAATAGGAATAAAAGATACGGAAACCCCCATAGGGGCGAGAAACACCGCAAAAGTTTCTTTGAAGTGTAAATCTCTGTGCTTGAGTGACCAACTACACCGTACGTACTGTTCTTTTTATTCGCCGTTCAGACACAGAAAGTCCTCGGTCGTTGCACTGTTTCAGGTTCTCTATATTTATTCCTATTGAACATTTGATAACCTCCATTCCATAGACCTGATTGTTTCTTAAGAAGTGGCATCATACTCTTATACTATTTCAGGTCTTCTCTATTTGTTCCTCTTGAACTCATGAAAACCTACAGACCATGGCCCTCATTTTATCTTAAAAAGCGACATCATAGCAAGAAGAAAACAGTGAATGGATACCTGGAAGGGTCTCGTTTAGCGAAAGCTTGAAAGTAAAAGGATTTTATGAAACATCGTTAGAAGGTTGGTTACCGAAATGTTTCGTACAGACATACCCAATTCTTCTGGACAAAAGCTCCTGTGAATAGAAGTTTTTGAATCCATTTTTTCATGTCTTAATTTTCTTTAGTTTAAAAATATATATATCCGCAGAACTCGCGTCAATAGGCTTCTATTTTTTTTTTGCTATCGTCAAAAGCGCTTCCCATTGTTTTTCTATGGCATTGGCTCCCATTGGTTTTTTAAATGCGAGCGATGGAGGAACTTCGAAAGGAAATTTTTGATGCACGTCGGAAGAATGGTCTATTGCCTTCAGTATTTTCATAACAGTACGTTACAATTTTTCAATATTCAAAAGTTTTGTCCAAGAATGTTAGACATGTGAGGGATGATCTTTTTTTCGCTCTTTTGAGGAAGGCAAACTGAAAAAGCTTGTAGAATTTAAGTTTTCAAATATAAAGTGTAGGTTTCTAGGCCTTGCTCTCAAAGCCTAGAAAAATGTATCATTGTTCACTTTGGAAGGCAAGATTTTTCAGAACTTTTATTCTGGAGTGTGTAAAGGGTAGCTGCGCATCAACGTGCCATACAAAGCGCAAGGTTCATTGTACACGCCTCGCTAAATGCGTTTCTTTCAATTCTTACGGTTCATCGCCATATTGCCTTATTCAACGTTTCAAGCAGGTTGCTTGCTCAAATACTTCCGTTAATCATGTTCATCAAGCAGGTTTTACGGTCTACGCAAATGTACGTTGAGCTCATAGGCTCGTGTTCAAATCCCGGCAGTGGCGGCCGCATTGTGATGAAGGCGAGATCCAAAAACGCTCTTGTAGTGTAGAACGTAAGTGTACTTTGAAGAACCCCACGCAAAGTAAACTATTCCGGAGCCCTTTACTAGGCTTCCTTCATTTCCCAAGCGCCGATCACAGACGATAGATCCGAATAAATATAAAATAGATAGTTGGCCTCTTATAAGATACGCCTCGTCAAGCTAACCGCAACAGGATTTTAAGGCGCAGGCTCCATTCATAACCTTTTCACTCCAGAAAGTCGAGCAGCAGTCCGAAGGATAAGTTTATAGCCATTAAAAAATAAGAAACTTACTCAATGCCCGAATGTCCTCCGGCTCTGTGAGGTATCCTGACTAGGGATATAAAAAAATGCAACATTTTTTTCTTACAGAAATCTTTGTAAGACGGAAAGTACAATGAATTAGTTAATTTTGTTTTTAGCATTCGTATCAAGCACGGCTTCAGTGTCTTTATAGGACGCATTATTGTAAGGTCGAGTATTGAGCGAAGCTACAGTATTCAGAGGCCATTTTTCGCCATGTAGTTACAAAACATTTTTGGCTTACATTTCATTTACTTTAATGGTTCAACAACTCGATTACAGAATAGTATTACAAATGTGCATATGCATTTCTTGGCAACATTCAAGGCAACTTACTATAATTAATTTCTGAAATAAATATTTTCCTTAACTGAAATAACTGAAAGCATGTTCACTACCAATGTTCACACGCGCATTTTCTTTACTTAGAATCAGCTCTGCATGCCTTTTTTTTCCGGCATCATTAGTTTTGAGTGCGTTTTCAAGCATGCCTTTAATGCCTTACAAATACATGCCATAAATATAAAGCAGAAAAAAGCGGAACAAGAGCAGCCTTTTCAAATCATACATACATCCAGCACTCAGCCCAGTGTTTAAAAGATATTGAATCTGGTTTTCCACATGCGCTCGAAGTCATTGGAAAACAGAACGTGATGTAGACGTTAGACTTGTAGGTTTCTTCCCTGCTCCTCTCGGAGCTCGGCTTTAAAGGGTGTTTGTCCGGTCATGGTCTCTTTTATGGTCCATTAGGGGCGAGGCGTCTAATGCAAAAAAAAAAGCGTCTGGATGTCGGAAAGGTCTTGCAATACATAGCAGCGCACACAGCCACAAAGTTCCTTCTAATTGAAAGGGAAAGAAAAACCAAATATATGGAGTTAAAAATTGTTTGCATTGTGTAAAATGAGCGCCAGGCACACGCGAACTATCGCAAACAGCGAGACAGGATGAGCACATGGCGTTAATTAGTAAAGGGACACTTACCCCGGCTGTAAGCGGCTCAAGCCTAAAGAAAAGTCGGGAGTACCACCGTCATAAAAACGTGCCCTCGCACACAAGCTAACATCGATGTTTACCTCAAGTGTCCAAGGCATTTAACCTTCTCTTACGCTATTCACCGAGATCAAAATGAACACGGTCGAAGCCTCTCATTTGGGCACTCAGAGGAACATCATGAAAATTGCTGGCAGCACCAGAGTGTTTAAGTTACATTAAGTTCTAACTGCACTTCTGACATAATTTGTGTGGTCATCACTGCCTCTTATCTGGGCACAGAGAGGAACAGCGTATACGGACCACTGTTGTACCTGTCAAACAGGAGTTCTCAAGTCACTTAAAGTTCTAACTGCACTTCTGACAATGCGGCTGGTCATAATAGGATGTTTACTCTTTTTATTCCTGATAATTCATAACTGAGCGTAGATTATGGTTTCTTTTCTTTTCTTTGAGAAAACTTTTTAAACAAAACCTAGTTGATTTACAGTTTGCAACACCAGCTACCGACACAAACACGCGCCACGACAACAAATGAAAGTGAGTGTTGTGCATGAAAAAAAAAGGTAAAATTTGCATTTCTGCAAATTGTTTTCAGCGCATATTTTCTCATTTCTTTCGAATGAATGCGGCTATAGTGCTGCGCCATCGCAGAAAGGGAGTTCAGCTTAGCAGTTTCAAATATTTATGCCTGGAGAAGGCAGTTTCAATTTTCTTGTCCGCTGATAGCGAGAAACTTCAGGCCTCACGTTTAAATGATGCCAAGAAAGGAAAAATTTCTCTGATCGAGGAAATTACAGTCCCGAGCTGCGTGCTTTTCAATAAACATCCTTGAGAGCTTCTGAACATTGCGGAAAAGAAAAAAGCAGCTGGGAATTCTCGCTGCCGTAACTATGCGCCATTTTAAAAATGTTAAGTTTGCGTTCTGCAGGGCTAGAAATACGGGCGCCCATTATGACTTTCTGGCTTTTAGTTTAAACGATAGTTTTAGTTATGCGCACTATTCACTTCCATTCTTAATATTCTGAACCCTTAATGACTCCAGCAACGCGTGTTTTCAAGATTTTTGAAAAGCAATGCGTTTTTACCGGGAAGAAATGGTACGTTCGAGCTACTGCACATCACGCCGCTGATGGCTTTAAAATTTTTTTGTGAGACCTTTGTTTAGCAATAAATTCTCGTCTTTTACAGAAAATTTCGCTTTGATTGATCCATCCGCTAAGGTAAACCTGGCGTGCAAATTAACCCATTTTAGCCGCCACGAATAGGAGCAGAAAAGGGTTAACCAATGTTTTGGTTAATTACTGCTTAGCAAAGAAGCACTAAGCTGAATGAACCGCGCTGTAGCCGAAGGCTCCGAAAAAAATTGATTACAGTGCACGTGAATAAACACCATGTGGTCTCAAAACACAGGTGTTCAGGTATCTCACCTCCACCAAAGTGCAAAAGCTAAGACCAGGCCCGAACTCACTTTCTTGGCAGCAGCCGAACATCACAATCACTGAGCATCAATGGCCGGTTGACAGAAAAATATATGTCTAATAGAAGTTAACATACGTTATTTTCATATGGCCGGCAAAGGTGTAGAGCAGCCTCAGTAAATCAAAAATATCAGACCTCGAAGAAATTTTAGAGATTTGGGGTGATTTATAATGTGCAAATGCTTTCCAGGGAATTTAACAGGTGGCGCCTCGAGCGGAACCAGGCAGTCGGCTGCGGATGCCAGCACAGGGCGGATGTCCAGATTGCGATTTATGAGCCAGATAGCAAAGTTAAATGTAATTGTTCCAGGGGGGGGGGGGGGATTATAACAGCGAGTATCTGTTTAACAAATGAATTTGAGGTTCGTAACAAACTTCTTGGCTTAATAATACCTTTCATAACAGTGGTATGTTGTTTAATACAGAGGAATACGGTTCTCCCACAGATGACTCCGTTTAAGGGGGACGAAATATATCATATATATCGCTTTTTCTAAACGCCTACTCTTTCTGAGGGCTTTGTACCGAAATGTCGGGCAACGCGGCTTGGATTTCAACCTTTTCTTTGGAACCATGTGAATGTGTCGAGGTGCTAGGATTACATACGAAAGATGCATTGATTCAAAACCTTGAAGGTCTGTGAATATCTGGCCTTCCACGAAAGTACGGACGGGTTGAGTAACACTTCCTCCCTCAGTGACCTAGAGAATGGACTGATTCGGAGAAAGAGATTACCTGGACAAGAGCTTTTTGTGCGTTACATGTGTTCGAGTTGACTTTTCTTCAATATCGAGGGCAGAGTGGGCTGCGTGGTTTGTTCTTTACTTTGCACCACATGCGGTCGATAGCAGGCCACGCTGCTCTGTGAGGTGCAGGGAGGCGATCGTCACGTTGAACGTTCCAGGAAAGCTTCGCACTTTAGAGCGACCTATCCGGCCCCCTCAGATGAAGAGTGTGACGCGCCAGTGCACGACCTTTCAATCGTGCCTGTTTAGTGACGGCAAATGCCAAACGTAAAATTTTTTCCTGCCTCCAACTTGCATTCCAGCACTGTGCGCTGAGTTTGGGGAGAAAAGTGTGATGATGTCGCGTCCCGAGCCAACAATGGCGGCTCCAGCTTTTATTTTTTTTTTGGTACCCAACACGAGGAAAGGCGGCGAAGTACGTGCCTTGACATATAAAAAAGTCCTAGCTAGACAGAGAACCGATTTTTGTTTTGCCTGGAAACGTCGTCACTTTTTTCAGAAAAAAAGGTCTAGGTATATATGACAGAGGTATAAGCATTAAAGACATATTGAATCGTTTAAAGTAGAAATATTTTTAAAGATTTTTTAAGCACTCATTGTTTCTTTTTACGGCATCTGGATGGAACGCTGTTCACGTCAATATTGTTAACGGGCAATCACAGAAAGATGTCTTACTTTTCTGTATGAATTCTTAAAACAATTAAACATGTAGAGGGGGCACTTTTGTTTGATTCGTTCTGATTGTTTCTGCATGAGGTTTGTTAATTTCTGCCCTTATCATGGTTATGGGTGAAGTGATAAAAACAAATAAATAGACGTAAATAAGGATGAATGTGAAAGCATAGGTAGGAACGTGATCCGTCGGCTTCGCCGAGTTGAAGTGTGAGATGTATAAATTTGATGACGTCTAAAAATATCTATAGGACGGAAGACTCCATGCACCCTTACGAACGTATAAATGTGTTCGTTCAGCCCCTCTTGCTTCGCCCGCTTAAGACAAACCATAAGGACATTATCAAAAAATTTATTTTTTATATTAATATATGAAAGCTAACTAAGCTTGAAAAAGTGCTTTATAATTTCGCGAATTTAAACATTAATGCAAATAATCTAACAAATAGCATTTAGCATAAGTATATTTGTACTCACGGCAGAGTTTTTCGGCTAATAACACACAAAGTAACGCGTCAATGATAATATGTATTAAGTAGCGTCGGACTTACGCATGAATATACAAACGAGGGGGAGGGGGCTGACGCTGATACCCTGAAGAGGTTGTCTGCGATTGTGTGGCTGAACTAGGAAACCTCTGAATAACTATACTCAGCCCACAGCATGCAAGGCCAAGAGCCTATAACAGACACATTTTAGTTACTTCGCGCAAACATAACCATCAGCAGCAGCCTTTGTTCTGGGCGTAACCTGATTGCTTTACTTGACACTTCCTCCCAAAGGCCAAGAGGCCCGAATTAATGCACACGGGCAAATTCAGTGGAGAACTTTACTTGTTACTTTTCACAAGCACGTGCAACTACCTGCTTCACACGAGACTGTGCACTAAAACGACGTTGTTCGAATCTCAGCTTGCCCTGGGTTACATCCGAATTCACAAGTGCAAGCAGAAGTAGAAAATAACATTGAACTTGTCGCAAATGCATCGTTCATGTGAAGGGTGTCATTTTGTAGCTGTAGAACGAACACAAAAGCAGTAGACCTCATCGACTTTAGCAACAAGATCTTATCGCTTTTCATGACAACCAAAAAATATAAGCGAGCCATGAGAGGTAGGCGTAGCTTTATGGGTATGCAGTAAGTGGTTTGGTTTATTAAAAACATGGTAAAAAGAAAGGAAAAGATTTTTGCTAGCCCCACCATCTGCCACCGATACTGAAGCACCTGAACTGCGGAGGCAACTTTTTTTAATGCGCTAGCATTAAAATGCGCATCGGACAAAAACAAGTGCCGATGGTCCTAGAATTCGCCCACTGGTTGGAGGGAAGGGAGGTCACTAGAGTGGAGAATTCCCAATCTCTGGAAAGAAATGAAGTCACCAGAGAGGAGAATCCTCATTAGCTGGAGGGAACTGACCTCACCAGACTAGATGTGGCGCACTTCCTGTGAAGGCATCAGTAATCTTTAATGCTACCCCGCTGCCAACACAAGATAATTAGGTGTCCGTGTGAATAGTTTGGGCAGAAATTTGACCCTGGTCTGCAACGACAGAAATTTCTGTCAGTAGAGGTAGACCAGTCCTTAATGTTGAGGCAAAGTGGGTGACAAATGCAAATGACTCCATTGTGCCGACTTTAGGAATGAAAAAAATTCCCATGTGTTTCAGCGAGGCAATACAAAGCGCCAGCAAAGTAAACATTTGCATGCTGCTGCCATTCTCAGTAGGCTAAAGCTTCCTTTGTTTGGTAAAGATGCATAGCAAATTTCAAAGGCTTAGAAAACGCAAATAAAATAACTAAAAAAAGAACAGAAACAAGTGCTACCGCCAAAACCACTGCGGTGTCATTTTCGCAATAACAGGCTTTGATTTTACACCGATAACCGCTGTGCAGGAAGCCCTGAATCTTATGCCGTAATAAAGACTAGAGTAAAAACTGTGCCGCTGTTCGCTTACGTCTATCTATATCTTGCCTCTATTATATCTATGCATTTTGTGAAGCAAGGTTTGATTTTTTTTCAACTTAAACTGCTTTGAGAGGATTTAAAGCTGCGCAGAAGATCCAAACAAAAATACAAAACCTAAGCTTTAACACACAAAGTGACTGTCTTTCCTTCTTGATTGTTTTAACGTTGTCTTTCCTCCTTATTGATACAGAACATGTTGTCGGATTTATATTGTGCGGCGATGCGGAGAGTAATTTTTTTTCAAAACTGGGATCTGAAAGAAACCGGACCTTTCTGTATCCTACTCTTCCACCTTCCTACACTAGCCATTTCAGCGATAAAATCTCTTTTTTCTTTGTTCAGGTGTTTTCAAAAGATCAACCAGCTTATTTGCAAGGATATGCTACGTGTTCCTCGAAAGATGCGAATATAAAAACATAGTGAGGTGATCCGCTCTGCTATGAAGATGCTGCGTAGATGCTAGGATAGGCTGCTATTGTCAGGGAGTTATGCAGGGCTTCTCCAGTGGTCGCATAATCAGAGAAGATCGCTAATCTGGGGTAGAAAAACCCAACGAAAAGAAGTGAATGGACCGGTGTCCTAGGGTGGTGCACTGGTCGTGCACGCTGCTTATCTTTCGGCGTTGCGTGCTCGGTGCATTCGATTACAGATCTTGAAACGCAAAGATATCGAGTGGCTTGAATCTTGTCAGATCAACTTTCTGAGGATGGAGTCCAGATGGACATGGTCCCTGGACGTCATACATAGGATAAGTGAAAATGTGAGTTTGCGTGCACAGCGTACATGCTCTTCCTTTTCGGTGTAGCAACTAATTACATCATAATTTTGTTATCACACGGATATTATTTTATCTTTGTTACTTTATATACCTCTTTGGGCCTCTTTTCTCTGCTTTCGAGAGCACAACACAGAGGCAAATGCCTACATCATGACTCTCGACGTCTATGTTGACAAGTTATCTCTATACCACACTAGAAAAAGAAGAAATGTGCGCAGTATACACTTAATTGCCAAAAGCCTATCGCTTTGACTTTCTCAGTTGAGTGTACATGCAAAATACCCTCTGTTGAATTTCGGCTCAGGCCAATTGGCTGGCACCTCAGCAATCGTTGTTCATTCTGGTACTTTACTTATTTTTGTTTAGGCATTAATCGCCCACTCGGTACAGTGAATGGCTCGAGCAGAATAGAATCCAGAGAGTCGAATTGTTGCCATTAAATGTCCTGAAGATCGACTCAAGCGAGCGCGAGCACAATATTAAGCCCGGCAAACCACCCGACGCATGTGTCAGTGAAAGCTTAAATGATAAAAGTATGTGACACACACAATAAATGCTTCTGTATCTCGGGGAACTCCCTTTAAGGCTTACAACTTTACACTTCTATTCTCATGCCGTGCCACCTTCGCATTCTCGGCGGCGGCCATTTTTCTATTTCCCATACAATGCCACACTTCCACCGCGAAGCTTGCGCTGGGCGCCTTGTGCAACCGATGAGCCACAGTCGTTTCCGCTCGAAAGCATGTGGCAGACCCCTTACACTTTCTAATCTGAGCGTGGCACTTCGCATCTAAGACACGTCGCATGGTGTGCCAGGTCAGTCGATGCGCTTGCGAAACTTTGCCTGGAGAGCTAACTGAAAAGCAAAACGAAAGCAAAGCGCCAGTAGATGGTGGTTTCGTAAAGCTGTCCTCTAAAAAATGGTTTCCTATCTGTGTTATTACTGTTGTGCGACAGGCCTTCAGAGCAAGAAAGTGGCTTTTCAGTGCTGGAACCTTACCCCTCCTTGCTGTGATATCTTGCTTCATTCCCTCTGAAGTTGTGTAGATTACCGCTGTAGAAAATATTCAGACTATTAGTTGCAAACAGCACGAGTAAACCAGTTTTTATATCCAGCCAGAGAACTTGTTCGTTACTTTCAGTGTTGCCACATTAAGGCTGCCAGTAGCAAATGGAGGAAAGGAACATAAAAAGATGAGTAGCAGGTCATATCGTAGGTTGCACGTTTTTCTTTTCTGCTTCAGGATAATTGCGTTTCAAACTCAAACTAAACAAATTGATATTGAGAGGAGTTTCTTATAGCTTCGGCAGAGAACCCGAAGTGCAGCAGATACGCAGCTCACTCGCACAGCACGAGCTTCGCGAGGCCGCACGTCCGATAGTATTAGACCTAGCGCCGGGAAATATACCCTCAATAGAAATCTGCGCTTATGTATACGTAAAGGGCATTTTAAGGTCACGAGACAGGAAGAACGTTCCATTACAGGCGCTGGGCCATGCTGGCGACAAAGCTGGGAAAGACGAGCAGCGTCTAGAATTGTGTTCTCTAGTGTCTCTCGGTGAGGAACATCCTTATCATTAGTTTTAATTTTGAAAGATAACAGTTTGGCTGATGGAAGGGTAGTCGGGCTTGTTTGTTCGTGACTTTCAGCCTATACAGCTCGCTTCTGAAATAGCTGCTTTCGGAAGCATCGAAGTGTGCGTGTCCAACCTCACCCCTTTCTCCTTGTTGTGTACGGCTTTGTATATAACGTGGCATGCATCAATGGAATGACAATTTCTTTCTTTGGTATCAAAGAGACCGAGCGCACGCAGCAACTTGCGTTTATTTCTTGCTGACGCCTGCGGGACATCCTTCTCTAAAACATAACACGTTTGGTGCTTGTGGAAAGAGATAAAAAAATGATGAAGTTTTCTCTTTTATGCACGCATATAGCAGTGAAACAAAAAGGGATCCTTTCACTTATTCGCACGTTGTGCAACTTGAGAGACACTTTACAATATCTGCATTGTGCAACCGTGACCAGCGCATTGTGCCATTCTTCAAAAATGATCTTTCGTGGTCACCGATCCAGAGCCCAAGAACTTCAAGAATGTTGCAACAGTAAAATTTGCCGTAACTTCTTTTGTGAAAGAGGTTATTTATGCCATGGTTTCTTAACAGGACTCCTGTTTTCTTTGTGTCCACTTTTTTACCATTTTTTAAAACCTTTTGTTTTTCCCCGGCGCGTTGCTTCAACATTGCTTGCCTTTCGACGTGTAGTTTATTTGTGTGGCAATAGCAGAAATTCTTCAATATCGAATAGAACATTCCACTATTCGATTCGCTGAGCGGATCAAATATATCGTATTAAAGTCATTCGAAATAAGCTAATAATGGTCACAAGTTTTCTAATAGTTCTCGAATAACAGACGAAAAGTTGGAATTGAGCACACCGCAGTTTTCTTCGACGGCTGTTTCAAAAAGAGCGCCAAGTCCTAAAGTCGCACAGCATATTGCCGCGATCGGTCTGCGCGTTCAGCGCCGCGACGCGGTTCATTCGTGCATCGAAGTTCTTGATGCGCAAGCATTATGGCCCGGCCATCAAGCCTGGCGGTTGCCGCAGGGTTCAGCTAGGGTCAGAAAATCTTGCTTCCTGGCTGATATCGAAAGCCATAGTTTATAACGCTCGACTCTCATGAATTGAGGCCTGGCGCTAGTCTGTTCGCCATCGTGATCAGTAGTAGTAGGCAATTTTTCGTGGCGCATGAAATCAGTCGTAGAGTTAATATACTGGCTTTGTGCTACGCCTCAAAGTGCAAAGCAGTTCTGCATTTTTCAACAGCTACAGCTTTAACTCCACCAGTTGCGGCGCTGCAGCTAGGTCGTTACAGTATTTCTTGATTACTCATTTTCTACGAATATGCCTGCAAGTAACGAAAAATCATAGAAACACTTCTCGCGTGTACGATTGCTTACCGAAACTAGAGTATTTATGCTCGAGTTGGTTTCAAAAAAGTACTATTCGCACTCTCTTTATCTTTTTGAATATGTAAGCCTCCACCAGGCGGCTGCAGTCGTTCAGCATATTATATAGAACATAAAAAAATACATTCTGCTTGCACCGAGGATTTGTGTGGTCACAGCTCGTTTTCTCGAAAGTGAATCCCGTTTTTTATATTTTATTTGAAAGTATCATGTACCTTCAGTATTCATACTTATATAATAAAACATCGGTGGAAAATAGTCGGCCTTAATATAT
The DNA here is from genome assembly GCF_052857255.1 of Amblyomma americanum. NCBI lineage: Eukaryota > Metazoa > Arthropoda > Arachnida > Ixodida > Ixodidae > Amblyomma > Amblyomma americanum. The sequence goes on along the minus strand of NC_135500.1, from coordinate 169,959,098 downwards.
TCGAGTAAAATAGCAACACTGGGAAAAATACGAGCCTGACCTAAGAGTGCCAAAATTATTCTATTCTAATCAGATTAGGAATCTACTTATGATGATGATGATAATATCGGTGTTCTCTCTTCTCTGAGAGATTCAAAATCAAACACTTTTTACTTTCTAGGTTGGCACCACTCGTTCGTAATAGTATTTCGCATTCACATAGAGCTGCGTAGCCACTGCTTTTATGAGTTGTTTTAACTGAATTACTAATTTGCAAAGCAAGCAGCTTGGAGGTTCAGTTCATGCATGGGGTGGCTTTAACAAACACAGCAACTGTCATATTTTGTTACCTATTCCGAGGCTTCAGGTCAGGTCAGGTATGATTAATTAAAAGCTGTCAGGCTTCTACGCGCGTTTTAGAATAGGAATACGACTGCGCACTGCACCCGACCCTTCCCCTCTTACCGGCGCGGGCAACGTAAGTACTGTTTTTTCTGTGTGCTAAGGGAGGCAATATTACTGAATAATAAAACATCAGGAAGATCTATTATGCAGGCGCACACCTGCAGGTGCTCTGTAAGTGAAAGCATGACTTGTAAAGTCCACGTGGGGCTCCGCGAACTAAATCGAGATGTAGTTGATTCTGTTTTTAACCATAAATAGTGTGAATTAGTTGAGGCGTACATTCGCTCCCCGCATTGTACCGTACTCAAGTTTGCAAAACTCTCCTGGGTAGCTTTGAATGATCAGGAGCAATATAAAAGTAAAAAACTAAAATTCTCCCGTCAACTCATCAGTGCCGACGTTGGTATCTGATGCCTATATTAAGTGGCAAAACTAGTCGCTCGAACGTTCAGAAGACGGAAGGCGGGCTAAGAACGCTGTGCGCAAATATTTTTATGACGCGACAGAAAAGGGGCCTTGAGGCTCAACGATATGCTGCCAGGTTCTTTTGAAATCGAGAACTGAAATGTTGTTCTACAGTGCAAAGGCGCGCATGCTAGAGCCACAGTTTAACCCAGACCTTGATTTTACGCGAGAGGATGCAGCAGGATCCAGTTTTATTTCAGGCATATAGCTCTTCCTTTGCCACGGTTTGGAGGGGAGGGGGTGGCATAAAACAGCGCAGGCCGTTTTAACACTAGAGGCATAAAAGGTAGTGTTGTAACATAAACGCTCGGAATGCATATGCAGTGCATTCGCCGATTTAAGCCGGCATCATCTCCCGCCACCGTAGCTCAGTGGCATTGGCGTTCGGCTTCTGATACGAAAGTCGTGGCAGCTGCCTTTCAATGCAGCCGAAATGCAATAAAGCCCGTGTACTGTGCAATGTCAGCGCATGTTAGAGAAGCCCCGGAGATCTAAATTAATTCGGTGCTGTCTACTACCACGTATCTGATAGCTGACGCGCCTCTTCGAACGCTAAACACCACGAGTTACAGTATAAAAAATTGGTATTATCGTTTTATGTTGGTGTTAAAGGCGGAATTTTCATTTATTGTGATAGGTGACAGTTTGCAACCCGTGTAGTGCGCCAAGTAATGTTCCGAACACAAAAATCAATTACCGAACAGTGTAGCTGAGCCCCTATTTTGGTATGCAAAAGGGTTTTCTGTACAAAAAATTAACGCGAAACCCAGCTCGCATTTTTGACTCTAACAGTTTTTATTACCTCCGAAAAATAACGGCTATTAAAGAAAACGATGTTTAAAAGAACCGCGAGGAAAACTCCACAGTATGTGGACAACAACAACTCCATGCGGTTTTTATTCGTAGTCAGGATCAATTTTCTGCCTGTTTCTTGGTATGTCGAGGTTTGTCCTGGAGCAAAAGATGCACTCTTTTTTTTTTCTGCTGAGGAAACTGCTTTACGCAATTTCCTTGAATTCAATTCAACCTCCGCACGTCTACACAGAAAAACACTCATGAATCACCGTTCTGAAGTGAACAGCGATCTAGTATAGTAACAAGGATCCACCCGCTCTCTCCCTGGACAAAAAAGTTGACTTATCGCAGATTATTTGATTCGTTTTGAGTGTAAGTGACATATCTGTACATAGAACGCGGTTATCTGCTAATATATCCCAAATTAAATTTCAGTAGTGTTCCTTTAAGAAGAACAGCCACAAAACTTGGTCAGACACGCACTCTAAGTTCGGAAGAAAGATAAAGAGGATTAATGTAGGGCATGTCAACAGGAAGGAAACAAGCTGAAAATACCTGTTCTTTGTTTTAAATTTTTTGCTACAGCTAAAACCGACTTGATGTCTTAAGAAAACAGCTCAGTTATGCGTGTAACTGCACTGTATGAGAATTAAGCACTTCAGTTTTTCAATAAACAACTTGTGAATCTCCTTCCTCATTGACTTCAGCTAAGCGCTGCTGCCGAAATAAAAACTAGAGCATTTTCTTTAGTTCAAAGTTTCTGCGAACTGCAGAAATAAACTATGATATTCGGCAACCTTCATTTCCTTACAGGCAACCGAAGAAAAGTCTGCCCCGTAACATGCTGTGGCTCACTACGATCGCTGAATTAAACATGCATTGTCAGACCCGCTTTCGTTAAAGCAGGCCGAGCGACACTGGTTCCTGAAATTCCCCGAGACAACCACAGCAGAATTATGTGCAACGCTCTGAAACTTTTCCGAGTCGGTTCGTTTAGCGGAAGCTGGGGATTGCACCCTTCTTTTTTATGCTGTAAGCTTTCAGTCCTCGTTCGTCCAAGGAATTATTGAGCGGATGTTCCGCCGCGCCAGCGTCCCGTTCTGGATCAGTGATTTCCTCCAGTAATTATCAAGATAAAAAACTTGCTGAGGTCTTAATTAATAAACGATGGCTGTGAGCGCTACTCCTATAATATTGCTTTATTTTTACTTTTAACTTAGGAACTATTCGGAGTCAGCAATCTGGAATAAGAACACTCAAGAGTTCTGGGACAACTGTGCGTACATAAAAAAGGTAGTGCTGTCGTCGGCATTCGGGTACTTTAGAGCATATATGGTTGTTAACGGCGTCATCACCACTCCTTCGAGCATCGAGCAGCGGCCCTTCTCGGCGGTTTCTTTTCAAGCAAATTCCACTTGTAGCTGTCAAAGTGACGACGATGATCTTGAATGCCCAGAATTAAGCAGAATACGTTTTATCAGAACAACATAGAAGAGGGCTGAGTTTGTTGCTTTTTCATTGCTGATCAACGTGTCAAGTACTATAGGTCCTTTTTAAATGTTAAACTTCTATTTTGCTTCCACATCGACTTAATAATGCGGCTGTAGGAGCAAAGTTCATGGTAGCTATACATATAGATATCATGCAGCAAAACAATCCATGTGCTTAGAAGAGCTTTTCCTTCTTAACAGGGGAGCATGAAATTAGAGAAAAAAATGAAAATGAAGAAACAACCCTGCTGAGAGGTTACTTTCTTTTCAGCGTTCACTCTGCGTGATATTTCGCACACAGTCTATACTGATCAGCCTTGCTTTTCACATAGCACCATCTTTAGTGTTTTTTTTTTTTGATGAGAACACTTTTTGCGTTGAACAAGAAGGAAATCAACATGCCTGTTGTACGTGCCAGCCTAAGCAACCAGGAAATAGGCTGGAATAAATAACCATATATTATCACTACTACTACTACTACTACTACTACTACTACTACTACTACTACTACTACTACTACTACTACTACTACTACTACTACTACTACTACTACTACTACTACTATTACTACTACTACTGCTACTACTACTACTACTGCTACTACTACTACTACTACTACTACTACTACTACTACTACTACTACTACTACTACTGCTACTGCTACTGCTACTACTACTACTACTACTGGTTAATGATAGCTCTGATTGCTAGGAACGTATGTGCCTTGCGTACAGGCAACAATGACTGTGCACTCTGCATGACATCAGTGGTGTTCGGGCTCCTATTGCTGAAATATTTAGCTAAGATCGTAAGGCGTAAGTTGATAAGTAAAAATCGCTAAATAAACGAGACAGGCTGGACGTAGAATGATATGAACCAAAAGAATAAAGCAAGATATTACACAATAGGCGCTTCATTGTTTTAGTTGTTTCATGCTTTACGCGCTGCCTGCATTTTTAGGAAAGAGCAACCTCCTCACCAAAATGAGTAAGATTTGTTTTCTTTAAAAAAGATAAAAATGCGAAGCAGACAAATTACGGTCCCTTCTCGTGCGGCCTGACTCGACAAACAAACGACCCCAATACACAGTAACATCGCTTACGAATGCGTTCCACTTGCATTGAACTGCTATCGTTTGTCGCATAGAATGGCTTGGCATATTGCGTCGACGAAAGAAAAATTGCGCCTCGCTAAGTGATGCGAATTCCTCCAGGAGAGAGAAAAGCTGGAATACGGGTAGTCACGAAAGAAGGCAGCGTAACATTCAACCACTCACGCATAGGCTGGCGACATATTTAGAGTGATGTTTTCCGCTACCAAACGCTTCTGTAGTGCCCGCCTGAATTGCAGGACTGCTTCATGTAACTCGCCATGGTGTCATTGCAATAAAGGGTAGAAATACAATAGCGTTGCATTAGTATTGTGTTATTTTTTGCATTATGCTCAAATCTAGAAGTGCTATAATATATCATTTGGTAATTTCCCGATGTTGCACAAATTTGATATGTTCTTGCGAGAAAACAGATTTTAACACTTTAACGCTCTCAACTAGGATCACGCGGCCCTTATTTCCTCATGACCTTGATATTTTCAGTGACCAACGTACATGTGCAGAATTTCCGAAAGAAGGCTGTTCGTACTGTCGTACTGCGCTTCCGATTGCACACACTAAGCGAAGAAGCAATCTGAAAGTAGCTTGGGATGACTATCTACATATTGCCCCGAAACTTTATCTGTGTTACTAGTTCTTTTTCTATGTTCTTTGCTGATAGCCAGCGGCATTCGGAACTCGGCTTCGAGAAGGAACCCTTATCACGAAAAGCGACCAGATGTTTCTGTAGGAATTGTAAACGCATGCAACATTATATCGTGTTCAAGATTGTTGTCGATCGTTTAGGAACTTGGTCTCGAAAGTTCGTTGTCGCCTGTAAGAGAAGCACAGCTGACCGCCAAGCACTTGCGCTCCTATCTCCGTCGCCGTTTTGTTTGCCGGCACAAATTGGCGCAATAAACAAAACCCATTCCCACTTTAACTTAAGTTTTCTGTGAGCTGACTACGTCTGTGTTCGTGCTGTATTCCCAGCCACGTGAATATGAACGGGCGGAAAGAATATACCGTATACCGTGCCGACATCTAAAGAAAATTTTATTAGTTTTTTTTTCCACAGGCCTAATAAAACCGCTACATATTTGTGGTTCAAAGAAAAATATTACCGAAATAATAAGCCCGAAGCAAAAGGTTTATGTTTTTTCTTGTCTGCTTCCTCAAGAGTGATACGCCCGACCGTAAGCTCGGCTGCACACTCTGAACCGCAGCCCGCACATATTCAAAAATAACCCCGTGTATTACTCGGCCAACGGCAGAGCGGCAAGCCGCCACGCGATTTGCTGAAAGGCACTCCGCGCGAGCTTTTCGCCATGGCAGCCAAGATGGTTGACTCTTCCTACTCTCCGCGGTCAGTTAACGAAAAAGCTTGAGTCGGTACATTTAATCCAACTTAATTTGAAAATCGGCTGCACAGAATAATATATATAAGTTTATAAGAATGCTCGAAGCATGTAGACCGTGTTCCAAGCTAAAACGACGGACCCAAAATCCACCTCAGTGCATCTTTAATAAAGGTTTCAGATTTTAAACCGAGGACGGCTGTTCATAAGATATTACTATTCAGGTGGCTTTTAAAGCTTTACCGTCTTTTCTTCATTCGTAGTACTTTCTTGAAATCCTGCATTTAGAACATCTTCAAAACGACCGATTGAAAAAGCAGGGCAGCGACTTGCAGGAAATTCTTGTGAGTGCGATACAGCACATCTATGTGAGCCACCGTAAATACTATTCCTTGAAATTATTCGGAGGAATCTATAAAAAAAACACGTTTTGCAGCGGAGGGAATTGCAATGATGTCATGTTTATTCTTATTCCCAAAACATAAGAATGCTCGTTCTTATCTTAACTCTTCATGGACATTGCTGAAAAAAGGTGACGAAGTAAAATGATGCGGAAACAAGAAGAAACATGTTCTAATTCTGTCGACATGAGATAAATTTTTTCAGCTGCATCTCAAAATTTATGATCTATTGCACATTGCTCCAAAGAGGAACTTTAACAGGCAGTAGGAAATAGCAAAAATCCTTACAGGGTGCAAGAAGGTTTGTTTATTCCATTAGAGACAGGGCATTGCCACTCCTCGTAGTGTACAGTGCCGGCTTATGCCTTGGTATTGCGCATTGTAAAAGTAACTGAAGCCTCTCCTTTTCAAAGCAAGCGCGTATGGTTATTTAGAGCACTTCTCATAAACGAGCTTCGCCTTAATTTTTGGTTTCCCTGACAGCAATAATATTGTTCTTGGTTTTTTGCTTACCACCTAACGGAATAACATTTTTCCATAAGTAGGAATAAACACAGAGTGTAAAATATTTGTTCAAAAGCTGTGAAAAGATGGGAACATCGTAGTACTTGGCGCCTTAGGTGAACTTTCTCATACGCCACCAAAAAAAAAGCATATTTGGCCTCCTTCATATGCGCGTTAGGATAATCTTACGAAGCATTTGATTGTAAAGGCTCGCTCTGGCCGAATCTGCAAACCATTAGAAACGCGAAATATGTTCTGGAGACATATTCACCCAGCCAAAGCATTTCAAGCAACCCAAATCTAGTGTGCTTTAAAATAACAGGAAGTTGAAAACAAATGGTGTATATGTTGTGGATGAAGGTTTCCTTTGGAACTGACTTGAACTAGCTGATATCAAGAAGCAAATGCGCGTCCGCTTTATTGCCGTTGAAGTGCTGTGATCATTACCCTTGGGCTTTGGGAAGAAAAAAAAAAGATGCTATTATATCGGAGTGTAGGCTTAAGTTTGAGCATCTTGACGGTCCTGTCGCACCATTTTATGTATTTTCGTTGAGTTATCACATGAGGTGCTGCAGTACTAGTGAACAAACGAAGCAAGTGAATGCACATAGGCCTCAGGGCTTTTGGTTCTGCTGTGCTCACCTATCTTACATTTCCTCCATCCAGTAACTAAAACGTCACAGATTATTGCACGATCTCATTTTGTAAGCTCTCCAGAAAAAATGAATGGCGACGTATTGTGGCGCAGAGGTTTTCAGGTATTTGTACAGGTGTTGTTTTTAGAGTTTCTAATACTGCAGAATAAATGTCGCACTTCTCCGCCATACTATGATTGGCTGTTAGTACCCTATTCTCTGTGTTTACTATTGAGAGGTCGCGCTGTGAAACGCATTTCTCGCAGCGTATTTGGAATTATCGAGCTTTGACTGGCTGGGTGTTTTGTCGTTATCCGCGCGTGTATGGTTTTGTTAACTTTTGCAAGAACAAGGGGCCGTAACCACAGTATAGCAGCAACTTGCGTTATATAGCTTTCATTACTTCGGAAGCACGAAGGGAAGACCATATAACATTATTGTAATCCTGCGGGGATTGTACTGCACGCGAAGACGAAAATCTATAAACTTTCCCATCTGCTCAAGGGGCACTCTAGCAACTCCCTTGAGCCTCGTAACAGAAGTAGCATGGCGCCTTGCATTAGTTATTTGAATCAGCACCCATAGTTGTGGTAATATATATATATATATATATATATATATATATATATATATATATATATATATATATATATATATATATATATATATATATATATATATATATATATATGCTTCCGTTCTTTACGCCAGGCCGCCTTTCATGGTGCAAATTTATTTCTTGCAAGCTTTTGTGCACGGCTTGTTTTAATGGTAGATAAGGGTCACACGCTGCGCCCTTTGCTGCCTACAGGCTAATAACAATGTGTACACTGGCAAACGTATCGACTATAATAATATTATTGATAGCGATACTTTTTTCCTTATTCGAGTAGCTCTTTTTTCTTCTAAAGGGCGGCGCTTCTCTGTCGACCAGAAGTTGTTAGCACCCTCGTTGCGGCAGGATAATGGTGCTAGACCTGGTTGATATTAGACTGCACTTTAACAAGGCTCACGACTGGGTGAGTTGGTGCTAAATCATCTTAAAACCAATCTTTGTGCGATTTTTCTTTTGCCTCTTTCCTTGAATAAATTTTCAGTTGTTATTCCAGTCTTGTCTTGTGTTCTTCTCTTCTCCTATGTTGAATCTTTTGGCTTGTTTTAAGATGATTTAGGTTGAAGAACAGGTTCAGTTATGCGGTCCAAGATACGTGTTTTATGTAGAGCTGAGCTAGGAGACCGACCAGGAAAATCGTGTCATAGGGTTCGTTATCGTGTCGTTTAACTGCAAGGTATCACGCAAGGCGGGAATTTTAAACATTCTTTCTTTAGTATTCTTTGCAGTACGACCAAAAACAAAATTGCATCTTTACGGTTAATAAAAAAGTATTCAATGGTCTCGCACCGGGCGCAGTTGACGGAAGATACCAAGATATATTTCTTTTGAAGCAGCGTGCAAACAGGTGGGACTTCGTTGTGTAAATTACAGGAAAACGTTTTGGTGCAGGGAGAAATTGGCATTTCGTGCACTCGCGCTAACCATTAACACCCCTGATTCCTTACAAGGCAAAACGATACAGAAGCGGCGGAACGAGCATCGTTCTCAATTTCCTGCAGAGATTCTTGCGCGAAACAGAATATCTGTAGAAACTAGAAAATCCAGCAATAAAAAATCGCACCTACGCATAAACTTTCTGCATAGATACTAGTAGAGAGGGTTAGAAAGAGAATCAGTAATATTTGAAGCAATCATTAAAGTGGGAAGAAAAGTGATGAAGTTAACCTGAGCGAATGCATTAGTGATTGAATAGGAACAATTACAAACAAAAGAAAAGGGGAAGTGACTGCCTCACATACAGGAACCCCCCGGCAAAGACAGTCCTGAAAAGGGTGCCGTGCCGCATGGGCTCAAGATTGTATTGCCGAATAAACATTGAAGATATTTTATGAGAACACTTGATATAATATCTAGTTGAGTAGGAAATCTGGAGTGCATGATAGTTTTTGTTGCCAAAATAGTGTTAAAGGGCGAGGCTTGAACAAAAATTTGAAGTCTCAGCAAAATGCTCAATGGCCGGAACCCGCTCACTTTAAGTGATGCACACTTTACACGAATGTCTAAAATGGAACGCCGAAGTTCATTTAAGGCTGGATCCAGGCCAAAGAATGGTTAAGCCGAGTTTAAAGAAATACTGCTGTTGTTATGGGAGGAAAAGTTCTACATAAATGAGCACTGCACATTAGTTGCACTGGCAAACGCGCGTGCAGCAAAGGCGGCACGGCACTTTGGTGCACTTTATGTGTTCGTATGTAATTAACGCTGAAAGCTCTGTATGTGTTGCCCACACAAAGGAAAAAAAGGACAGTTTTGTTGCATGGAGTGGAAAATAATGCTGCATTCATATTGTGAAGGAGAATACAAACATAAAGCGCAATAACGGGCCTTAATGTACGAGGCTGTTTGGTTGGCTCTGCCTCGCAGCTTGCCCTTCTAACTGACTCACACGCACGGCTTGCTTTTGCTTAAAGTTATCAGCCGAACCAGCCACCCCCACAGTTCTCATCAAAATTTCTTTAATTAACAGTTAAACATGTTCTTTTGGTTACATTTGTTGAGAAAAAAGTTCTCATCAAAATTTCCTTAATTAACAGTTAAACATGTTCCCTTGGTTACATTTGTTGAGAAAAAGTTCTCATCAAAATATGCTTAATTATAAGTTAAATATGTTCCCTTGGTTACATTTGTTGAGAAATGTCTGTGCATGATGTTTTTTCTCTTGAGATCACATGGTTGCTATTTTTTTCCCTGTATTTCGTGTGAAGAAGTCAGTGAATTCTTCAAGCCGCCGCGGTGGCTGAGTGGTTACGGCGTTCGACTGCCGACCCGAAAGACGCGGGTTCGATCCCGGCCGCGGCGGTCGAATTTCGATGGAGGCGAAATTCTAGGTACCCGTGTACTGTGCGATGTCAGTGCACGTTAAAGAACCCCAGGTGGTCGAAATTTCCGGAGCCCTTCACTACGGCCTCTCTCATAGCCTGAGTCGCTTTGGGACGTTAAAGCCCTATAAACCAACCATCTTCAAGCTTAATATTGTCCGCGAAGATTTTGGTGCTCTTCCACTTTAAGCTTTGCATCGTGTACCACGGCACGTTTCAAAAGCAGCGCACGCAAGGCTTTTAATGAAACTATGCACAAGCCCATTCCAACGTGAAGTGACGCGTCTTGCAGAGTGGAAATATGCATTTACACTGATAACAGCAGCGGAATCTTTCTTCTAGAATAGCATGTTAACCTTGACTATGCACACCTCCAGAAAAGTCGTTAGGCCGTAGGGTTTGCTGTTCAGACATGTTGCAATGCATTCAAGACTGCTGTCCAGCCATTTGGTCTTTAAGGTTGCCGTGATTGCTATACCATGCGCCGCATAACCAGACTGAATGTCCGAAGACTTTTGACCAAGACTGAACCACAAGGCACAAAAACTCTGTGAGGAATAAATTAAAGAATACTGTATGCATTTCAACGCTAAGATGATGCCGTTTTATTTTCTGATAGAGTAACGGCGATTTCCAGCGGATATTTGTTTTTCTCTCACTATCCTTGTGCTTAGCACGGCTTCGTCCTGATTGCGTTTTGGTTTTGCAGGGAACAGTTCTTGGTGCTAAACGTAAACTATATTAAGTCAGCCGTTTTACTTTCACTTGAATATTTAGGTGTTCTGAAAAAAAGAAACATTCCACTGATACGAAAATGGAACATCCACCTTGATTTTTGCGTACTACTAGCATCACGAATAAATGCAACTAACTTTTTTAGAATGTCTGTGGCGTACAGAAAGCTTAAGTTAAGGTACGCGACCTTTTTTGCAAGATTATTTCGACCGCACTTGTATATCTGATTCTCGCGATTTATGGAAGCTCTCCACTTCGTCCGGATGCGCAAACAAAAATCGCCGTGCATCTGCACAGCACGTCTGGGACTTCATTTTTCAAATACACCTTTTGCACATGTTTGTTTTGCGGTTTTATTTTACCTCCACCGTGTCTGGTGGCAGGAACTGTACGCTTTCGCTACTTGACTTTTTGAAGCGCATTTAAGTGAAATGCTCTTTTAGAACGCAAGCACAGCTGCGGTTTCAGCATTGCAAGCGAGGTGTCATTTGCACTTTCCCCTAGTTCATTTTTCTTTTTCAAGCAGCCTGCGCGCGCTCAAGCATGCTCTCGAGTCGCGTTAGGTTGAGGTTACAGGGCGAAGTGAAGTGACGCCGTTGCTCAAGTAAGCGAACACTTCCAGAAGCCTTCAGAAAGAGAAGAAAATGACAGCGCTGAAGCCAGTCGCCGGAACGAAGAATCTGGGTATAGAAGGAAAAAAGAGGAAAGCGAAATAGAAAGGAGTGGATGAGTGCCAAGCAGTCGGTGTCACATGCATGATGCTCACGTATATCGCGGTATGAAATGAAAAGCGAGCAAAGCAAATACGGGTTAATGTTGAAATAGATGCTTAGAAGTCAGTAAAAAAAGTGGCCCTACCGAAGCGAGCCTAGGCTTTTCTTAAAAGACTTGAGCGGGTGCGACCCCTCAAGTGCACGACAAACAAATAATTTGACTGCGTTTAGGCTGTGTTGATTTATTTTTGCTGATTTCATATTCTTGTCCACAGGAATTCACCAGGGGAAAGGAAGCGCTACCCCATTTAAAGACACGACGTCGCCACAACTCCCGGCATCCAGCAATACACGATGACAAAAGAAAAGGCCACTCATTATACGTTTTTCTCGTTTATTTATACCACTCTGCCGGGTCTCCACATTTTGCTCTTGCATAAGTTTATAGCCAGTTGTGCGCAAACGCGGGAGCTGCCGTGGATCCGCATTTACTTCTTAATTCTCTCCAGACTGTACTTGCTCGTTGCAGTACGGCTAAAAGTTGGATGCTTTGCTTGGACTTTAGTCATTTTATATTTTTTCCGCGTTACGGGCTCAGGAGCCATCGCCAGTTGACTTCGACTCGGTTTGGCTATTCAAGCTCCAACGTGAAAGCTTCCCATTCTCGTTTTTCTCTACTGTTTCCTCCGGTTCAGTCCACTGTTTTCTTCAGCAGATCTTCTTCCCCTCCACGTTCCTAAAATTCACCATCCCGAGACTCTCAAGGTTTGAGAAGAAAAAAGAAAAATAAGGGCATGCCATCTTTCCGTTTTCCTCTGAGGAGTACTGGTTTTGACGCTCTCTTTATATCATTTTTCATCACCAGTTTTTGGTGAGTTTTTTATTCCAGCAGGCATGTCGAAATCCTTACAAAAACACGTCCTTGAATACCAATAGAGAACTCATTCTTGCTGACGCTTGCTTAAGTTGCTTTGAACATCGTCAACAAACTGCTCTAAGTGTTTAAGTCGAGGTCATGCCGTAGGTCAAAGAAGGAAACTTTTGTACTTGTAAACATGGCACTAAATCCCATTCCAGAAAAGAAAAGAAAATTTTCCAAGTCAAACTCGAGCAAGAAGAAAACCCCGACATCAATGAATAGAGAGGCGAAACGAAAGTTGGCGCGTCTGGAATGTTTGCTTTTCGACTGCAAGGACTATTAACCACTTCGTGTATTGTAAAAGATTATGTGGGAGATCAGATGATAACAAACTTCAACAAAACAGAATAGTACTTTATAAAAGCGATGATGTTGAGCATAAAGCAAGAGCCTTTTTCAGTTTAGCTGCTATTTATTTATTTAAACACCCTACAGGCCCAAGTCAGCATTACAAAAGGGAAAGGGGAAATACAAAGAGTAGAATACATACTATACAGAAACATTTGGCAACAAATGGAATGGAAAAGTATATATCAAAAGGTATAGTACACAGCAGTGCATTCGCAAAAAAATACTAAGGTTGAGAATATAGCACTGACTTTACAAAAAAGAGAAAATAGTGAAACCAATGTCACAGTGAGTTAAAGCAACCAAAGCGTGTTGCAAGTGTTGTTTGAAAATTAAATAATTCAGTTTGGCTTACAGTGTCATTAGGCACCGAGTTCCAGTCTTTCGCAGGTTATAATAAGGCTGAGCTATGCCACCTTTGCACTCGTGAGAAGATGCGTAGCAGTTAGCGGGAACGATCAGTCCGTCATGAAATGTGATGAGCAGGAGCGATGAAGCAGTTGCAAAAGGCGGAAGCACCAATATATAATGAATTAAAGAACGAGAAATGAGACATCTTGCGACGAATGATTAGTTCGGTAATAATGAGAGTTTATTTTAGTAATAGCACGCTTTGATACGGTGAGTATGATGAAAGGATGAGCCTGACAGCTTTATTCTGGATAGACTAAAGACTGCTAATAATAACGATGCATTCCATTTACCATTTCATTTCGCTCTGACGTTATGTGACGTGAGCAGCAGCAGGTGGGACAGCAAACTGCCAATCACAGACTGAGCCATTCTGATCGCTGGCCAGCCTCTTGCCGCAGCCTCCAGTCCGCCTGAGCCACACAGACCACTATGCTCCAATTTGTCTCGCAAACTAAGCTGTATTTCTTTGGTGAGACTGAATTAGCGGTGATGAAGCTAGACAGGCGGGTCAAACGTGCCGTCGTGCTCCGTCATTCATGTGCGTCGGCGCCTTTCGGGTTGCATGACATGGGCTGGAGAAACGTTTATGGGAGCAGGTGGCACCATGGGCATGCTTCTGTCACGGCCAGAGAGACACCTGCTCTAACGCCCTAGGACAATGGGAGCAGCGACCAATGGCAAAGTACCAAGTGGAATGAAAAGAAAATACATCGTGCGGAAGATTGTCTGCATTCTTTTACTGTTAAACATACACCTTTCATTTTTGTTCCACCAAAGAGTAGCCATTTGGCGGAGCCTTGGTCTAAAAGGTTTCTGTCCTGAGGCGGTAACGTGACATTCTGACAGCACTGATATCTCACAAATGCGGTTGGTCTGTTTCCCTGGGTCGGGCGAAGAGGGTGCGATGCACTTGATGTATTCAAAATTGGTGCGACAGGCAAGTTTGCGTGCAAAACAGGTGATAATATGAGCATCGGATTTAGAGCCTGAATTGGAGCTGCCTTTCCTGCGGTGCATTTCCTTTCTTGTATCGTCATCGTGTAACACAACCCTGAGACATTCAGAAGGTAAAGCGCAGTGATTCATGCTCACGCCTTTCCGCGACCTGTCGTAATAAGTTTCCGTAGGGCACAGGGTACATTATATTGCCAGGAGGACCGAATGTTTGGCGAGAAGCGTAGGTGAAGAGTAATAGTGTGTGTGTGGTCCGGGGAACATATATTACACATCTAATTATTTAGAATATTTACGAGGCTACAAGTGATGCATAAATGATGTTCGATGACTTGATTTCAGCTTTGTCCTAAAAGGCTCCTAATAAAAGCTGCAGCAGTAACCGCAACCAAAAGCTAGCAGGTTTAATGTACACTTAGAGACGTCGCGACGGATGATGGTCACTCAGAATAACGGGCTCGCTCTCTCTGCAGGAGCAATGTGTCACAGACAGTCTCATGAACTGCGTGAACGCTAGCTAGATGGGAACTGCATTTCCCAACAGGACAGTACAGAAGTTTTCTCAGCTTATAGGCCCTTTTGTATTTCGCATTACTGAGGAATGAGAGGGCTGAACACAATTACGCAATGATGAATTCTTACCTCGGCCTCAGTGCATAAGGGAATATTTTGTATTTCTATACTGACGAAGCACTTGTGCTGTTCTCATGTGATACCAAAGAAACGTCGAATTCGATACCGATTATATGGAGTCCTCCCAACCGTTTGTGTGCGCGGTATATCCTCGCTGTGCTCTCTGCCATCGTGCTTTCTTTTTTTTCTCTCCCCGTCCCTCGATTCACAATATATGCAAGGTAGCAAACCTGACCTGATCGCAGATAACAACTCTGTCGTTTGTTTCCTGCACTCTTATCTCGCCATCGCTTATTACATTAAGGCGAAAACACACACACACACAAAAATCCTTGACATTCTGGCCTCCTTGGTGTGAGGCGTTAGTAAAAGCGGTCACCACTGTCACCCCGCAGTCATCGCTGTTTTGCTAGTACGTAGCTGAAGAACGTGTGCTACAGTTTCTAGTCATCGGTGTCTGAAGTATTGACGGCTACATTTACCTCGTGTACTCTATCGCATACCACGCCATCTGGATTAGGGCAGCCTGTAACGGTCAGTAGTGAGCGTTCATGCATGTGTTCAACGCGCCCGGGGCATTCGAGAACATATCGATAGCCGCTGCACGTCTTCTGAATATTGGCACTGGAGACGCTGTACTTGCTCTGTGAGATAACGGCGCCTTGGAGGCAGAGAAGGAGTCGGCGACTCTGTGTTCAGTTAGCCTGACCGTCCCTCCGCACTTCATTGATCGCACGTTCCACTGCACAGGGAGGGTCCAAGACTTGAGACGTGCCTTGCTTTCGAAGCATCTGATTAGCGCCCGAGGGCTTTGCCTAAGACATATGGTGGCAAACATTTGGAAATTCTCCTTGCAAGGAACACGGGCGCGTTAGTAATTTGTCTACTGCTAGGAGCTACTTGAGCAGGAATTGCGTGGTATCTTGCGCTCGTGTGCTCTCGCATCGAAAAGAGAAGCACAGCTATTGATTTTCAACTCTGTTAATCAGGTTGATTCAGCTGAGTACAACAGAATAACATTTAAAAGAAATGCGCTTTTGAAACACTTGAAAAGCTGGTCACTGGACGCTAAGGTTCGCGACTTTATGTATAAAAACGAATTTGGTTTGAAGTTTGCCTGAATATCATAGCCACTTAATTATCACAGGCTATTAAGAAGAATACCTACCCAAAGCTTATGTTTTGAAGAACTTCGTGCAGTCGTGAACTGTCACTACAGCCTTAATTATGAATGAAAGCAAGCGTTGACGCGTGGCGTAAAACCTAAGTCAACAGTAGGGAAGTATAAACGCTCTCATGCTCTTATGAAGCAAGCAGTGGCAATGGCACTTAAGGCACTTAAGGTCCTTACTTGCATTGAACGTGAAAGCATGCTTTGAAATAAAAGCATTTGACCTATAAGCCTTTACCGCAAAAGCCTTTGCCATAAAGGCCTTCAATCAATTATTGTCATTGTCATTAATGACCCTCATCACTCTTTTCTAGCGTCCTTTATCATTTGAAAACTTCTTCCATGTAATGTGCACATCATCCCTGTTTTGTTTCTTTTTATTTATGCACTTGTAAGTTTGTTCGTCTGATTTAGGTGCTTTTGTTTAGAACTGTTCTCGCTGTTTTCAAGTTTTCGCTTTCTCGTTTTCATTCTGTTGGCACTCACGCCTTTATCTGAAGCAGAGGCTTTCTTGACAGGTGCTTTCTTTATTTATACCGCCTTGACTGTTCCATTACCTGTCCTGATTATTGTTCTATCTGTGAATATGATAGCACTTTTTGTGTGTTTGTATGGTGTACCAGCACCAAGGCATTAGGGTTGTTCCTAGGCTCCGGAAATAAAGGTTTATTGATTGACAACTATCACTAACTACTACTGTCTCGTCTGATGTCTCTAGGTCATTCTCTGTGATCACCCATTACTATCATATCATCCACTGCTGTATTATGCGAGACCATGGTAACGTTATTAGGGTTTTCGGAGCACTGCTTCTGGACAACAGCGATGACGCTGCCAGGTTTCTTTGCCGATGAGCCATATAATGCTTTCTCATTAAAAACATGAATAATTCATAAAACCATGCTGAGACAGAGAAAAGTGCTTCCATGGCGAGGGAAAATAATAAGTATAAACGCAGTAATAGCATTTTTCCGCGAAGAGTTTAGCAGTTTTTGTAGATAATGATTTTTTCAGGTAGTCTGACAGACATGGGGTGGTTTGGATGATAATTTTTTTTCCTTCCTTGATTAAGAAAATGGAAGCTTTACCGGCGAGATGACCAGTGCTCTTTGCAGTGTCCTCCGTTGCAAACAACAGAACGCGAATTACACTAGCGTGCACACGTTGAAACCAGCATTTCACTGGCTGGCGAGAACTAGGGGAGACAAGACATTGAGAAATCAAGAAACAAGTAAGCGAGGATAAAAGACTCCCCGATTCGGCTACCGAGTTCCACAGCAGAAGGCTGGTCACGCCATGGGACGATGGAAACCTATCTAGATTTATTGGTAGCGGTGCATGTCTTTGGTTAGCCGGATATCATGCATCATGTGATTGCAAGAAAGAGCTTCAGGGCTCTTTCAGGTTTAATGACCATGCCCACAAGAGTTAAAAATTCGCTAAAGGATCCACTTCCCATGGAGTCTGCAAGGGATGCAGATTCATAAGAATACATTACATCTCCCACGGAGAAACGCAAAGCTAATAAGAATGCGCCAAATTACGCAAAGGTAACAATATAAATTAACGAAGTCAGTCGCTTACACTATACTACTCAACACTCAGAAAAACTGTTCAACTTACCTTGCGGCGGAACGCCAATAATCCGTGTGAAAAAAGGCAATAGCCGGCGGCTGCCGGATTGGTTCCGAAACCGTATAGAACTGTTCGAGTTAAAAATAAATAAATAAATGCTCTCCAAAAGCATTTGTGTTAAAAAGGATGCATTGAGGGCTATACCAATACAGAAATGTGCCTTGCCAACAAGAACTTTCAAAGCGTGAAAATCTCAAGCTCTCATGAATAAGCGTTATTCACCGACTACGCACTGCGCGAAGGAATCTTGGGTCCTGTGTTCTCTGAACCCAAAAAAGCACATTTCGGCAATGTACCACAAATTGCTATGCAGGAATTGCTAGCACAAAACATCAAAACGACCCTCGCTACAGTTAATTTTAAGAGTCATTACTCACTGTATCTTTCGTAGAAGTAGATTCGTACTTTATCAGAATTACAGCGTAGGTACGGGACCAACGTCGACTAATCCATTTAGTTTCCCACAAATGCGGGCCTGAGGGCCCTAGTTGCTGTCTGTATTACACGCTTCTAGTATAAACGCTCTACTTCGAATAAGTCAGTGCTATTATTTGATTTGCTCAGTTTCATACGACACTTATTAGGCATTCTGCACGTCGAATTCGCTCAACCAGCGTTTAGGCATATAATGCAGGACTGCTTCTAGGCTCTGTAGTAGTAATTGTTGATCGCGTAATAGCGTCAGTCATTCCGTATTTTTTCTGCAGTATATCTTCGTTAAGAGTAATGAAGTCGCTTTTACACATAAAGAATATCGCTTCGGTCGCACTCAAGACTAATCGGAACTATACATTAGGGTGAAAGTAACACTCGTCGACAAAACACGTTGAAATATACAACCTGACCTGTAAAACGCGGCCCTTAATATATACAGGGCCGACCAATTTTAGCCGCTAGCCATTGTGGATGATTAAGAAGGGCTAATCTGTCGGCCATCGAATGTAAACTTGCGAGCGCATGCTACTACTAGCGCTGGCGCACCATCTATAAATTTTATTCCTAGCCTGAGTAGCATGCCATGTTGAAACTGTCCTTGTTTGTACTGGTGAGGTCCTGCCACTTTGGTTTACATCTAACTTTAAAGTGATCCAGCAGCTGCTGATCCATCACAGCAGGTCTGAAGCTCTGACCGGTTCTCGTTAGAATTCTCCGTAAAAATACTGTAAAGCTCTCCCATGTCGTCAGTAGACCAGTCTAGCTCCAGCTTCAGAGATGACTCCGTTCTGGACGCAAAATTAAACTGCCCCGCGTAAATCGGTTGTTTTGAAGCATAACCGCCTTTTTACAGATAACAAAAACATTCTTCAACTTAGTACTTCCACCTTTGTCAACGTTGAAACGACTGCATAACGTCTTTTCAGTGACGTCCGCGCATGGCTCCTCAGCCGTTCAGTCCGAATACCGTTACGGTGCGAAACTTTGATTATGGTTGTACGTTTACTAGAGTGTTCTTTCAGGCGCATAAACATTAAGCGGGATTTATACTCGTTCTTTCTAAAAGAAATAAGAAATCTTTGAAGAAACCTTTTTAACGGCTAACCTCACAAAGGTTCCTTGAATCGGGCAGTGACCTTTGTCCTTTTACTGTTCCGATCAAAATGACGTGCAAGAAGCGGACGGAAACGCGCTTATTGCGAAATATGCCCCATTTTTGAAATCTCAACTATTATTTCCGAGTTCTTTCACTAAGACAAAAATGGCCCTGGCCTGAAGAAGCGAGCAGCTGCGTATTGCACATTTCTTGCAAGGATGATTCAAAAGTTCGTTGCGTCCTTTTTGCTCTGGTCTGCGTTCCAGTAGCACTCCGGGAGAGTAGCAGCCAACTCATCTACTCGCCCAACACTGGCTTTATTTAGCATACTGCTTCTCTTCTGTTCCCCTTTTTCACAGAGAACTCACCCTTCTCATGAATGTTTTTTGCATGTTCACAACGGCACACTGACAATCAACTGTCAAAGCGGCGCAACTAAGCGAGCATTAACCAAATTGACTCGCATGCATTTCCTGAGTTCCCACAGTATACTAAAACCCGCCGCGGTGGCTCAGTGGTTAGGGCGCTCGACTACTGATCCGGAGATCCCGGGTTCGAACCCGACCGCGGCGGCTGCGTTTTTATGGAGGAAAGACGCTAAGGCGCCCGTGTGCTGTGCGATGTCAGTGCACGTTAAAGATCCCCAGGTGGTCGAAATTATTCCGGAGCCCTCCGCTACGAAACCTATTATCCTTTCTGCTTTCACTCCCTCCTTTATCCCTTCCCTTACGGCGCGGTTCAGGTGTCCAACGATATATGAGACAGATACTGCGCCATTTCCTTTCCCCAAAAAACCAATTATTATTATTATTATTATTATTATTATTATTATTATTATACTAAACGTTGGTTGCTGCGCGGAGCCACCTCCTCATAGCAAAAGTGCTGCATTGAAGAGCTTAAACTGAAGTCCCAAAAAATTACGTCTGCGAATTTTTTAACGCCAATTACAAACGCAGAGTTCGTACTTCCTTCGGAAGTGCTTTTTTTTCTGTCATCTGAACATTCTGAGCCGCGTGAGTGGCTTGTCGGGAAGCGGAGCTTAATAAATATTTATACTGCATATTTCACAAAGACTGAAGGCTTTAATGCAAGTGCGAAATGGGTTGGCTTATATGAAAGAATGCAGTATGGCACCCTTATTCATAATTTTTTTTTCTATTACACTCTTGTTATGATGACCGCTCTTTTGGCGCCACTGATAAGGCGCTACAACCAGCAATAAATTAGATGTTATGCGCCGTGACTTCAGTGAACTTTTTTGCTGCGTCCTTCCTGGCTTTTCTTAAGCATACTCATAATGAAGCTCTTATTACCAGATTTGTGAAGCGACAGCTTTTGTAAACGAGCAACAAATTCTTGCAGCCTTCTGGAGCACATTCACGCTAATGAGTTTTAAATCTTTCCAGGCAGTTTAAGGCGATCAAACTCCTGCACTCTCTTTGACATGAATTACTGCAGCCCCAGTTTGATACGGAATAAAAGTTTATTATATCTTTAAGCTTTTTGCTTTTACCTGACACTTTTGTTTAAGAAACTTCACAACCAGTTGCTTTCAAAAGATTAGAAATGAATAATTAGGGTTGTTTATTGCGATTCTCTTTTTGGCCTTTACGAAAAACATATTTACGATGTTTGCGAACTTAAGATAACTGACTTGGAGTCTGCTGCATCGACAGCTACAGGCTCTGTACCTATATATTAGCGTTTTACTTTCTGCTAATCTTTTCGCATACCGCTCCGATTATCCAGGCGAGGCGATTGTTTCTTATAAGTAAAATTAATACCCTGTCATTTTCCTGAACTAAAATAATTACAATGTCTGGTTTGGTTTTTAAAGCGAGAGGGACTGAGAGGAAAGACGGCTAATTTTCCATCTGACTACAGCCGTCATATCGCAATGAATTTCGGACATGGGCTGTGAACTCTAATTGCGTGCAAACATATTTCGCAAGTAATATGTATAAGAGCTATATATCAGAAATTCTATGAAACAAAGATATCTAAGAGCCAATTTGAATGTAACTGCCTCAACAATTTCTAGGTCCTAGAAATCTAGTTTTACAATGGTGAAACTGGTTCCACTGAGAGAAGTGCTGACTATACAGGACGCTTCCGCATTCTGCTCATGGATAAAACAGGGCAGGAAAAATTGGAGGGGACAGTTAAGCTTCGCGTTGAGGGTACGACATAGTAGCATAAAAGGTTAATTCCCATATATGCAGAAGTTCATTGTGTACTTTACTTTCATAGATTCCTGGGAACCCTCATACTCTTCCTGGCGCAGTGGTACAGCAATTAAGCGATATGCGCCACTGCTCTGCGATGGCAGGTGTCCCCAGCGGTGGGCCTTGTGCGCCCTAGGTTGTTCTTTCCGAGCGACCAATCATTAACTTATCTGCCACAATATCAAGCTGGGCAGTTTGGTCACATTTCGATGGGCAGGTTGTGGTGTTCGCCGCAAGGTCACGTGACCTAGGTGGCCCACCTGCCTCCTTGGTCGCTCTCTGGGCACCACCTCCGAGAATTGTATTCGTAATTTTTCGCTCACAATGTCGACAATGCCGGCGCCGACGCCGGATTTTCTGGGTAACAATGCCTTTAACGATATAGCGTTAAAAACATTACAAAAACAAGCGCTACAGTGCTTGTGTTGAGTAATTACTTCATTATTGTGTCGCGTGTGGTACTTTGTTTTTCGTGTGCTCTTGCGTTGTAACCGCGAACTATTACCAAGTCGCCCTGATCGCAGCCTGAATCAACATTCCACGGCAGGAAGGGAAGAAGGTAGTTAAAGCAAAGCCGGTCGAGTTTTCATTCAAAGACCCAGTGGCTCTGGCTGAAGCTGTGGGGATCGCTATTGCTCCTCCTGGTCTTCTAGGATGACACTGGTCAGCCGCACCTCCCATTGCTCCATGAACGCATTGGGCGGCTTTAGATGATGTGGTTTATATGCACATGTCCATGTCATATGAAGAAATGTAGAGGTGGCACCGCATCATGGGCATACATTCATACATATCGTTGCGTGGAGGTGGTGTAGGTGTTGTAGATCGAGGAAAGTAAGAGTCTGGATTCGAATCTTACGAAGAAAGGTGTTGGTGAAGAGAGGGGCATATGCGTCGACTGAGTCGTAAGGTTTCAAGGCGGATAGAGTTGTGTGCTGAAAGGTGGTAAATGTCTTGGTTGCATGCCCTCTATCGGTTGGTGAAATCACGAGCTTGAGTGTCAGCCTTGACGTTGCCTTCTAGGCCTTTGTGTCCGTGGCCGAGGTGATATCATGATCTTGATGGAAGGTGGGGTTCAAAATGCGCAGGGTGATTTCGACAACTCCGTTGGTCAAGGCTCGAGACGCAGCCTACAAGTGGGCGATAATGTGGGAGCTGCGCATTTGTTTGTCCTGTGATTTGATGGTGAGTGCGATGACAATAGTCTCCACCGCTGCTGGCTCAGGGACCTCAAAGGATGCATCGAGGTACGGGGAGAAGGAGTGGTCGACCGCCGCGAAAGCATATTCGGATTGTGGCGGGTAGGAGGCCTCGTCCACATATACCACCGTCGTATCGTTACAGTACTGTCTGTGGAGGTTTCGAACATGGGACTGACGTCTGGAACGCGTGGAATTCGTGATGCATGTGGCATGGGAGGGCATCAATGTGGAGATGTGAGCGTACTTGCACCGGGAGGATGCTTGTGAGGGTCAGGGTGCGTGAAGCTTGTCGGTCGCCAGTAAGATAGAGAGTGGCTCTGCCTGCAGTAATAGTAAGGAGGCGAGTACATTGAAAGGTGAGGACAGCCTTCTGTATCACTTCGAAAGGGTTGTGGATACCGACGGCAAGGAGACATGCTGTAGAGGTGCAGATTCGGAGGCCCCAGGCAGTCGTGTAGAGGGTGCGTAAGAGAACGTTCACCTTCTCTTAGTCTGCTTGAGTGAGGTGAGGATAGGGCAGGCCGTACGGAATGCGGATTATAGCGAGGGCTGTAGCCAGGCGAAGGGTGTCTTTTTCTCGCATGCCCTTTCGATGACAGGCAGTACGGCTTTTCATGCAGGCGATGTTGAAGGCAGTGGCTCGATGAGTATGAGTAAGGCGTCCATCTTGTTCGCTCCAGAGGCCAAGGACGCGTATTAGTGTGCGTTTCATGATGAGGTGGTTATAGAAGTTGAGGTGTGTTCGTCGCGGTGATGTGTGGTTGCGGCCGTGAATAAGGTTAACTTCTGATTTCTCGGGGGCACATTGCATATCACTTGAGGTGACAAATGCTTCTAATATATCTGTGGTGGATTGGAGAGCGACCTCTTTTCGGCAAGGGAAGCGTCGGTAGACCAGATGGTAATGTCATAAGCGCAAGTGTGTAGTAGCTGTGAAGGAGTGTGGAAATTTTGTGTCTAGCGTGACCATGATGATGTTGAAAAGGAGTGAGGAGAAAACTGCGCCCTGGGGAGTGGCATAGTTGGGTGTAGTGAATGGGGTGAACATATGAAGCCGATGCCGGTGGGGGGGGGGGGGGGGGGTGCGGGTCTATAAGAAAACACTGACGTATTAAAAATACCGCGGCCACAAATGATGGAGTTCAGACCCTCCAGTATAGGGTCATGGTTATGTTGTCGAGTGCGCCTTTGATGTCCAGAGCGAGGAGTAGATGTTTCCCTCTCTGGAGGATGCCCTCGAGGATATCATGCTTGAGAAGAGGAAAAGCGAAGACTATTCGATCTACCCTGACACCTGGCTGTCACGCAAAATCACCCGCAAATTGCGCAACTCTACAAATCGCAACCAGCTAACTCTCAATCGCTCCCATATACACTTCCGGTATTCGCATTGGAGTTAATAAACACTCTGGGCCATTTTTGTAAAAAACTACACACATTTAAAACACGGACTGAGAAAGATAGGGCTACACAGCGCTGACTTCAACTAGTTGTTTTATTGCAGAGCGACACAATATAAACAGGAAAAGTGGGCAGGAAAACATGGACGACAACTGCTTTCTTGCACGCGACGGAAAGACACATGCTGTACGCGGGAAGAGACTAAAATGGAAGGGCGGGTGAAATGATGGCGCCGATAGGCAGTTACACATTAACAAGTGACAATATGCGATGGCAACATGAATACAAAAAAGCAATAAAATAACCAAAAGGCCATTAAAAGCAGAATGAGAATAAAATGAAATAAAAGAGCCAAAAAGGCTGTTAAAACAGAAGAACGAAAATAACCAAAGCCATAAGGACCAATAAGAGCTAGAAACTGAATACGGAAACCCTCAAGATCGAAAGTTTG
The DNA here is from genome assembly GCF_052857255.1 of Amblyomma americanum. Classification (NCBI taxonomy): domain Eukaryota; kingdom Metazoa; phylum Arthropoda; class Arachnida; order Ixodida; family Ixodidae; genus Amblyomma; species Amblyomma americanum. The sequence continues at coordinate 169,934,707 of NC_135500.1, read as the reverse complement.
AAGTAAGGGTAAGACGACCTGATTACTCAAACGGAACCTGGCTGAAATAGTCTAATTCCCGTTTTGTTAGAGCTATCTAGGGTGTGCTTACCCAACCTTCTCCTAGCATTAGATGTGACAAAGACACATGGTTGATTTCCCAAATAAGACGATCGTTTAATTTGGGAAATCAACCAGGTGCTTTTGTTTGCAAGCTGTTAACGTTACTCGCAGTAGCAGTATAGCTGACAACACTGCCGCTGGTAACATCAGTGCACTTCTTGAGATTACATCCCGTTTTTTCTTCCTTCCCTTTACCGGACAAGGCACCGATAGTTTCCTACAAGAATCGAATTGTCGATGCTGCTTTGTTAACACATTCGAAGAGATGTCTGCCTCGAGTTGGAATACATCGTCAGCACGTGAGTGATGATATATGGGCATATCCCTGTATGCATACCACTGTGAATATTACAATATGTGCATATGCCTATATTCCTGTTTGCTTCGCGCATGCTCTCGTAACTTTGCCAACATTTGTTACTCTTTTTTTATTGCAAGTCGCCTCACCTTTCTTCGCACTCAAGTAATATAGCATTTGTTAAGTAATGACATACTTGTATATTAAAGAAAGCGAGACTAAGAGAAAATGGCCCTAATTAATCTGGATACTGTTCAGGTAGGTTTCATATCTGTCACGCAACTCCGCGTCTTTCTCGCTTACTGAGCATGCGAGCGGTGGAGGCTGAAAAGAGCCTATAAACAGCACAGTTACACCGGTCTGCACGAACTTGCATACCAAACATTTAAATACAAAATAGATATTACGCAACTGTGGGTACATTTTATTGTCAACATTTAGTCCGTAGGTTATTGAGCCTTTTAGTTTTCTTGAGTTTGTGGCGGTAGAATGTCAGGTGACCGCACCTGATTAGGAAGTTTCCGGGGATAAAGTGGCCACAGCTGGCAGCGAACAGGGCTAATATTTTAGAATAATATGACGAAGACGATGGAAGGATGATGACGATTTTCTAGTGCACCATGGGTGACTCAATGCTTGAATTAAGGAAGTATATTATAAGTCGCTTAAGCTTAGCAATATATTTGTTGAGAAAACGAATTCATCTATTTAAGAAAAAATTAACTCCGTGGCACTTGAATTTGTGTGAGCTGTAACTGGCCGTCTCAGAGGATACTTCAGCTTCTTTAATTGTACCGCCCTATTTAGGTTGCTTTTCCTTCAGATACTGAGCATAGGAGCTTACAGCATGGCACAAAACAACACAAAAACAGCGTTGTCAACGCACGACATATATAAAACACATGATGGTGTAAGTCTATTACCAGCAAATACAGAGCAGCGACCGGAAGCCGCACCCCGCTTAAACGACCGCTGCTATCGCTTGGGCAGCGGCGGCGTCTTCAGCACGGGAATTACTAAGGCGTACCAGAAAAATAAAGAGATACCGCGGGAAAGTCCGAGCCCTGAAAAGGAATGCACACGAGACTGTGCTTTCACGCTCTCCCTTTCTTGAAATATGAAATGGAACAACTAGCGCAGTTAGCAAACGTACTTCTGGAGATTGTGCAAAAACGCTGAAACTTTTTGAGACAGTGAACCTTAATTTGCGCAAAATATTCAAGTTCATTAAAAAATATCAGAAGCTGAAACCTCCAGCTCCATAACGAGGCCAGTAACCATAAAATGGAAGCATGGAAGCTAAGTCAGAGAGGGCGCAGGGCAATCAGCCAAAGCGCAAGCAAGAAAGACAAGAAAAGCGACCCACTTGACAAAGTTAAGCAAAAGTGCTCTCTAAAACACTATAAAGGCTAAAAAATGTTTGAATCCTATTTTTTTTTCTGGAAATAAATTTCATAAAAGCCACCTGTGTGCCCATATCACGAAAAGCTGTCTTTTAGTTGCTGTTGAGTGTTTCTCAGTGAAAATATTACAATATTTTTTGTTTCCAAGCTTCAGTTGACCTGCAGGACTGCAATGTGGTTTATTGTCTATGCAACCAACTGTCGAGTCCTATTTTCTATGCAACCAAACTTGAGTCCTATATGACTCAGTGACATTCACTAGTCAAGTGGCATTCCCTGGAACTAATACGGTGAGTGGGTGCCATACGAAGCATTCTTGCATTCTGCGTTCAGGCTACAACAAGAAACAGCATCTACGTTTATGTTGTTCCGTACAACTGGGCAGTGCAAGAATGTTCGTAACTGTCATTAGTGAGTCACCTTTACCTGTAACGCATCACGGACAGTTTTACAGTGCAGCTCTTGCTGACACGCTTGTGAATTGAGAGGCGCCGAACGTGGGGGTGGTATTTCGATATCACATCACTACACAGACCAAACTGACTGGTCCCAGATTAATGATATTATCCTTCATAAAACCACTTGGATGCATCTGACCGGGTCACGCTTTACCTGCGCTTTTTGTCTTTATCGCGGCAATATAAGAGGGAACAAAGTTTCATCATTCATTTATTGCTTACTTTATAATTATGTGTTACGAGCAAACTTTTCTTTGTTTTATAACCAGTTTTCGTCCTGGCGTAGCATATCCAAAAGTCCTTTTTAGGTTGAGTGGAGAAATTCCGAAAAATGCGCAGCTTTCGTGCGAAACGTTTTTCCTCTCTCGCATTGTTCACGACTTTACTCATATTTTATGTTTAGCTCCACTATGATTCGCTTCTCGTAATGCCGCGCTCTTTCTCAGTTTCCGTGTTCGTGCTTTGCATCGAGGTTCACTCCTGCCACTTCAGTACAACTAATTGCAGGTTCTGAACTCTCTGCAGCTGCATCAAAACACGCCTTTCAATAAGAGGTGCAGTCACGTCGTTGACATGATCTATCTTATCTGTACGAGCCACCGAAGCGAAGGTGATGTGCCGGTGCTGCCAAGGCTCTGCTATACGCAGAACTGACGTGAAAGAGAAGCGGAGGCTGTAAAAGAGTCACGGTATATAAAATGGAACTGCTGCGCACAATTTAAGAGTCACGTTGTGTCGTAACCATCCTGCGAGTTACTTTAGCTGCGCAAAACACATTGGCACTTAGCTGTATTAAAAAACGCAGAGTACAAAGCTACGTTTCAACAAATAAAAGAAAAATGTGAGACGCATAGTCGGCTCCTATGTGCGAAATTTCCAGCAGGTATAATTTTAGTGGTGTAAATTGTGTAGCTCGTTTCAAGTGCGTACCAAAAGTTGAATTTTAATGGGCGTGCTCCTAAATTGAGATCGGTCATTTGTATTGAATTCAATTCCTGTGTGCTTATGAAAAGAAAACGGCGGACAAAAACGCATCCACGCAATTGTGAAAGGCATACTTGCTGAAAATGGATAAACACTTGGGATAATATAGGCCACGTAACATTCTCTAAATGCGTGGAAATTGCCATGTAGCTGATATTCAACTGGATTCTGTACAGAATTTTTTCCGTCGTTTTTTCAAAATATCTAAATGAAGCATGTAGCGTGTCTTACTTCCCCCTTTCTTTTAAAATTTCTTTTGATGGCATAGCCAAAATTAAATAATACAACAACGGTACGCTTGCAGCGTTTAGTAAAAAGAGGCTTTGAGTGGTGCGTGTACTGAAACATTAGGAGAACAATTTTTTTTTGATCTTTTGAGTACACGGGAGCATAATGCTGCTCAAAGACGTTTAAGGGATTCCAAAGGCAAACGAACTTTATAATCGTCTCTTGCCCTATTTTTCCTGCAACAGATAACGAACGGGGCCATTTGCTAGCGGCAATAAAAGCTTAGAAGCCAAATATTGTTGACTCTCTCATTATCACGCCGAAAGGAGCATCATATATTAGACAGTTTTTAAAACTTTGCACAGTTTTTGTCTCTGTCAGTCTCCTCCGCTCCTTTAGCTAAGTGCAAGCGGGTGGGGGAAATAAAAAAAGGAGCCTTTAATATAAGCTAATTACCGCAGTAATGATCGCAGATAGCTGGGGCCGGAAAAATTAGCCCTTTGGCAAACATTTCTGTCGACAGCAGTAGAAGCTAATTTGTCATCATTAGCTCAGAAACTTAATCCGCATATTTTGTGCAGCATGCTTGTTCTGTGTTTTGCTTGCTAAAGGCTTTTCAAGAGCACATGTATCGTCATAATTGCAGCAGTCAGCATGGCAACATGATCTTAGTTTGCCGCTGGTAAATGCCGTCTCGGCAGAATCACAACCAGTAGGGGCTGTTTTGTTCCTTTGACACCTTTTTTTTTTACATATACAGGTGGCTTGTGCAGGGTACATCTCTGCTAGATATCTTTAATGGAACGAAGAGTTACCTTCCGCTTTTCAACCTCAGAGTCAGTATTTTTCTTTGTTTTAACCCATAAACTGAAAGAATACGTTGGGTGATGGCGCGTACGCATAAGGACCAATTACAATTACACTTAAGGACAAAGTTTTGTATGTTTAGCTGGTCGCGAATATAAACGAGGGTTGTGAAGGGCGGAGGGAGGAGGGTCATTCGGTAACTCGACCTCTATTTAGAGATTTCTTCCAGTGCCTTAGAGTCCCAATTAGTGAGGTTTTGCTACTAGGTACCTAATTTTGTGTTTTGTTGCTGGTCATGTATTGATTTCTGGGTTTCATTTTGTACTCATCTTTCATCTTCAGAGATTGCATATTGTTAGGTCGTTAATCATGCAGTACAAATTTCAGTGCACATCTTTTTCTTTTTTGCAAAGACTCACACTTTCTTCAAAAAAAAAAAGAGGACAATAATGTTCGGATATGAGTCCGTTTATGAACTTTTTGACTTTGCACAAGTATTCGAGGTTCGACTCAATATTCAAGCAATTTCTCCTCATATCCTTATTCAATTCGTAATAAAAAAACTTATCTATTATCTCACTCCTTCTAAAATTATTTGATTCATTTTTGTTGTAATCTAATGTGATTGATTCTTCAAGGCATGCTTATTTATTTGTAATTGATTAACATTTTTGCTTCCAAATTGTTATTGCATACTATATCCTAAACAGGCAGTTCTTATTTCATGATTAATTTGAAATATCCTGATGGTGTTTATTAATTTTAAACAGAATATTGTCACAAATCATGTAAGCGTGAATGTCGTGATGTCTTCAGCGACTATGTTCTTGAAAATAACAATTTTTTTTCAAAGTTGCCAGACATATGGGTTTCGTAATTTTGTTGCTTTGAAGTCGGCTCTCCTCGACGTGACAAGTTCATTTTTGCAGACAGCAGGCCTACCGGCTCCGTGAAAACCGGTTGGGTCAGTTACGCCAGTTATTCTATCAATCTACTCTGCGTTCTAAAGGTGCAGTTATGTCGCTTCGCAAAAGCAGCTAAAAAAATACATTACACAGCACTCTTTTCTTTCCTCCTCACAGGAGGAGGAACGGGCAAGCATTATACTTTTTGGTATAAATAAGCATGGTACTTTTTAAAAATTCCTCCAGGAAAAAAAAAGGAGTGGCCGTCGGACAGGATATGCGAGATAGCCCCAGATGATTGGAGTACGCCTGGAGCCCTGGTGGAACAAAACAACTCGATATCAGCATAGACATACCGCCTGCTTTCGCCTCTAAGGCGAGCGGCGATGAGCAAACAGGTTTGACGACGGCTTCTAGAGGGCTTCCTGTTCAGCGTGCTGTGCAAACTTTATCCTGGGCAAACAAGAGTATTGCGTTACTGCACACAGCGTGATTGAACCAGCGTGATTGAACCTCTCCACTGTGAAGTCGTCTTCATCTGCTTTATTCACTGTCGTGTACGCCAACCATGGGCAGTGTTTAAACCCCTAGAAAAGTAAATTTAGTTGGTTGTTGCGTGGACTTTCAATATTTTTAGCAGTGCACCGAAACATTGACTTGAATAGAGTAAGAAAATATAGTTCAGAATAGTAGAGTGCAGCTGGAAATTCTTGCTTTAAAGCTCCTTTTGAGAAACTCAATCAACATCCGAACATCAAACTGTCTTTTGCCGAAAATAATTCATCATTAGTGCTTCAACGACAAGTTTTCTTCTTCTGTTCCTTTTTTTTCCCTAGAAAATAGGCAAGTTGGACAAGTTATGATGCGAGCCGAAATGTGTGAAGAAAACCCTTTAATTTTACACCCTCAATTTAACCGATCGGCCAATTTCCGCACCTTGAATGCTGATTTGATTTCTCTTTGGAGAATGACACTGACATGACATTCCAACCACAGACCTGTCTGTTTTTTGCAGAATATAATGGAATAGCAGCGCCTGCAGAAGAGGACACAGAAAGGACACACGCACAACTGCCCTGAACGGTCAGCTTTAAGTTGGACATGTTTGACCCCCGCCCATTATAATTAACTGAATGACTTTAACGCGCAAGTGCACCTACAACACTGACATGAAGCGGAAAATCTGTAGCGGCCACGTTTTGATAATAGATTCACAGAGCGCTCGATCCTGACAAAAAGAAAACCAGCAAGTAAAAAATCGCAAGAAAAATTGGCCAAGGCTGGGTCAACAAAATGTCAACACTAACACAGCAAACACGGTAACAAGGCTAGAAACGAAGCATAAAAACGAGTGAAAAAAAATGAGGCGCAAGAACAACTAAAAAAAATGGCATAGATGAGGCAGGAATGAACATGGCAAAAATTAATGAAGCGGGAAAAACATATAAAATGAATGTAGGCCAACAATCAACACAGCCAAAAATTCAGTGAAGAGATAGACAAAAGCAGGAACGAGAGGGGCATAAATGAGGCAACAATTAACACTCAAAAATTCATCGAGACTCTGAAAGCGGGTAAAAGGATGACTTAATTGAGGCAACACTTAAGTCAGGAAACAAGAATACGTTGGACAGACAGGTAGCTGCGTGAACAAGAGACTGCAGGAGCATAGCTTGAACGCGGCAGATAAAAAATCTAGCAACTTCGCCATCCACTGTCCTGACTGCTCACCCTGCAAGAACAGCCCTCCAAACATTCTGAACCCCAGAATCTTGGCAAAAGACAAGGACCAGCTCACTTGGGAAATAATTCAAGCAGCCATCATTGACAACCTAAACAGAGGCTGCGTTAGTGTGCCATCAGTGGCTATCCTAGAAAAAGAGATCACATTCCTGCCTGGGTTATTATGATTGTAATGCATTCCAAGCCACCTTAAACCCTTTCCTTACCCTCTCAGTTCTCAGCTTATCGTTTTGTGGAGCGTTAATTGTTGCCTCATTCACGGCATCATTTGACCTGCTTTTAGCGTCTCATTGAATTTTTAGCTGTTAATCGTTCCCTCATTTATGCCCTTTGGCTGCGTTGATTGTTGGCATACATTCATATTATGTGTTTTTTCCGCTTCATGGATTTTTTTGCGGTGTTAATTGTTTTCTCGTCTGTGCCGTTTTTTCTCTTGTTTATATGCCTCCTTTTTTTTTTCACTCGTGTTTATGCCTCGTTTTTAGCCTTGCTATCCCGTATTTACAGTGTTAGTGTCGACATTTAGTTGATCAGCCTTGGCCAACATTTCTTGCAGTTCTTTTTTTGTGCTGGCTTTCTTCTTTCTTTCTTCTTTCTTCTGTCGGGATCGAGCACTCCGTGATTGTATTATCAAATCGTGGCTGCTACAGATTTTCCTCTTCATATGCGTGTTGTAGGTGCGCTCGCGCAGTAATGTCCTCCCGTTAAATATAAGGCGCACATCAAACATGTCTAAAATGAAGTGTCTAAGAGCCACCTTAGTAAACTCAATCGAACTGAAATTAAGTGATCCTACCTTACAATACCTGACGATCGCTTGCACGATCACCGTATTCTGTGGACTGTAGCTAACAGGGGTAAATTTTTGCTTAAATTTGGAAGTGTTTGCTTAGATAGTTAGCACCGGGAGTTTATATATTCCAGAAGACAGATTTAGGTTGCAAATAAGTTTTTAAGATTGTCCGCAGGCAGTATACAACCAGAACCAAATCCCCGCTTCCAGTGACACTCTTCCGGCGTCCTCTGCCCCGTCGTCGTGCGCTGTCGAACAGTCAGAAGATTGTTCTTTTTTAAACCTAGTCTTTACCAGATACCAGTCTTGATTTCCTGCATACGTTCCCCAAAAGAAATAGTACGAACAACCAGTGTTATTTTTTTTGTCGATATCATATTCCGCGCTTCCCGTGGCTGTCGTACCCCCGCTGCAAGCTTTTGTTGAATGTTTGGCAAGCTGTAGAGTCCTCAACGTACCTGCTTTCTTCCGCACAGGCATTACAGCCAAATATTTCAAATAAACAGCCTACATCCGAGCCCATTTGTCATCGAAGTAAAATTTTTTCGTCGCAGCTTGGGTAGACTGCACTGACCCTGACGTTATTCGGTCAGAATTTCCGCATGCGCTCCCGAATCCAAGCATTTAAAAGCAGCCTCGACGAGCAGTATTCGCTTGCATATCAAAGCTGATAGCGTACGGGAGGTAATTTTGCTGTGTGATTTAGCGGGGTAAAATGTCGCAGGTGCAGTCAGACTAAGTTTCTTTGATATTACAGCCAAGCTAGGGTTTTTCTGCTCGTGCAAACAATATAAAAAATAATTCATGCATAGTCTGCACAGATGAATAGTCCGCGCCAAGCGACATTTCAGCTTTTAAACGTCTACAGTCCGTGGTCTATGGTCTGGAAAACACGGTCATACGCCCACTCCTAGCGCTGGCTGGCGACAAAAGGGCAACCAGCACTTCACGCACGTGTTGGCAGGTAATCCAAAAGCGCCCTTATAAAGCGGCCGGACACCTGCAGGACTACAGACATAAATGCACAGTCTTGATCAAAAGTGTTAAGGCCACAGCGTTCAGCTGAAGAGAAATGAATGTTCCTATTATGCTCTGTGTAGCGGATCATTCAAAACACAAGTCAAACAGGAAGCTCCTCTACCGCAAGAATAAGCCTTCTGCTAGCACTTCAAGGTAATTCGTTCTTTAATAGTGCCGTAACGACTCTGTTATTCGGCTGAAGCGAAAAGTCTTTGGCCTTAAGACTTTTGACCAAGGCTACATTTTTGCTTCAAATTTCTGTTTAAGCTATATAGCGTCTGTTACAGTGTATGATTTATGCAACCTCTACGAACTTTTATTTTAATACAGATAGAAATATGTTAAGGTGATCTGTGCTTTTGTATTGTACAGTAAGGCAGACAGCCGCCGCAGTGTATGAGTGGTTATGGTGCTCGGCTGCTGGCCCGAAAGACGCGGGTTTGATCCCGGGTTCGGTGGTCTAATTTCGAAGGAAGCGAAATTCTAGAGGCCCATGTACTGTGCGATGTCAGTGCAGGTTAAAAAAACCCAGGTGGGCGAGATTTCCGGAGCTCTTCACGACGGCGTCCCTCATATCCTGAGTCGCTTTGGGACGTTAAACCCCATAAACCAAACCAAACCAAGGCCGACATGATGTACAGTTAGAGTTACCCTTCTGTAGAGCGCTCGAGCAATGCATACCTGGTAATAAAAAATAAAATTACACAGCAGCCCCTGATTTCTGGGAAAAGTGCTCATGTCTGCTTTGTTCGCGTGTCTATCTGGCACTACTTCAGTGCAAGTGCTGCCCTTGAAACCTTGCGGCTGCGGCAAGATCTGGATTTGTTTGCACGGAAGTGCACTACCCGATCGTTCTACACAAGGGTGACGTGGACTGTACATGATAGAACTAAACTAGAACAGAATTGCTTAACTACAATTGACCAATCAACTTTTTATTTGTGCTGTCATAGCCCAAGACTGCGTAGCGAAATTGAAAACCGCAACTATTGAAGGGGAGCCCGACTTTTAAATTTCCTTAACCAGCTTTCGGCATGAAAATGTGCATGTGAGAAAGGCGGCTGTGAAAGATCAATAAATTAGATTTTACGGAAAAACAGACGCGATGCCGCAAAAAAGGAAGCAGTTTGTGTGTTAGATGGAGCAAAAGTTAGAGTTTGGAGAATTTACCAGGTGCAGCGACGCCACTTTATAAATCAGTCACGCAGGAAACGTAACTCAACGAGTTTTGAAAAGCGTATTTTCGACGCTCGATATATCGAGCGCCAATGCAGATTCAGGAAGTTAAAAGCTGGGCTCAGATTCGTTGTGGACGGTCTTCAGTATCGCAAAAAACACGTTGTTAGTTTATTTATATATTCGTTTTCAGTTTAGCTAGGTCAAATACATTATGTCCGCCTAGCTTTACAATCGATATTAGCAAAGAGCATCGTCGTATCTCTCTGTTTTTAAGTAAAAATGCTATAGATGTTATAAAAGTCTGCATATTACTCGTCAATTTTCTGTACAAATTTTCTTTCAAGCAAGGAGCTGTACAGGACGTTTCTTGTGCTGCACTTAATCAGAATATATGATTTATAGAACTAAACCATTTGCAGACTACTAAACAACCGACAATGGTTGCTTTGTACAACTATCTTTCTTTGTGTGAACATTGACACTAAGGACCAAGTTCCTCCATTTACGCAATAAATATTTTTGTTAACAATCACATGACAATCGTTTAGTCATTGTGCTTTTGATTAAAAATAGAAGTTGAAGTTTCTGTGAACAAAAATTTTCTATTAAAAATCGTCTTCCAATCAAGGTCACCAATAACATGAGCACTTCAGTTGTTTTTACGTGGGTTAACTTCATGTTTCTTATTGTAACGTATCTCAGTTTTATGCCTTTACGTGATATTCCTTTTAGGTTCCTTGAGACAGGGTCTGCAACCCTTATATGAAAATCAAACGCATCTAGTGTACGCCACCTCTGATGTGTCTCATGAGCATCATCAAAAATTAAGGGGCACTTGAACATTAGACTAGTAATACACCACAGGACGCACATGATTCGCCTTTAACCAAGTCGAACGAACGTGACTCAGCGGCCTAGGGGTAAAGTGTATGACTCGAAGCCCAAGGGCCATGGGTTCAATTCTCAGCTAAGTGCCCCAACGTCATTTCAGGGTAATTATTTTTGCTTTACGCCCTTATATGCAATGAGGACATTTCAGGCATGCTCTGACCTCATAGCTGCAGTTTATCTTTTATTTTAATCACTTTCACTCCACAGCTCAATGTATGACGTGACAACCTTATCGACCAATCCTGAATTTATTGTGGCAGCACGTATGCCTTTTTCTCCGAACGTCCACTCTAAGCCTATCAGGTTGATAAAATTGAAGAAAGGTAGTTTACGGTTGTACAACGAAAATGTAAAGTCGCAGGTTGTTTTGAGACTGACGTACCCATTTTCCGCACTACATTGTTGCACTGCTACAACGCAATCTCATCCTCACCTGGAAAAAAAAATGGCTGCTTCGATAATGTAGTATGTTTCATTGACTTATGCCTAAGGAAAGACACGTTACATGGGAAGGTAGGGGAAAATGTCTGCTTCTTCCAAGCACGTTCTCTACAAGAAAAAGCTAAGAGCCAGAGCTACATACGAGGTCTTCTGAATCTTACAGGTGATTTAGAGTTCCAGGCTAGCCAATAACGCAACTCATTACTACCGATTATTTAAGAAAAGAGTCATGTCTTGATATTATAGTAGCTAATGTGTTTTTTTTAGAAGGGTACGCAGTGGGCGCTGCTTCTCCAAGAAGATTTACTACATTGAATAAAACTAACAACAAGAAGATTTACTACATTGAATAAAACTAACAACAAGAAGATTTACTACATTGAATAAAAGTAACAACAATGTGGGCAGCTAAGCATGGAGCGTCAATCGACAAAAGCCCTAGATTTCTTGTTAAATGATATAATTAGAGTACAGCAAGCCATTTATGAAAATGCATTGCACACTTTGTAAGAAAACAAAATAACACAAGAAAGAATACAAGACCACTAAAACTTCGCTCTTCCTTCCATTCTTTATAACTCTGTGATAAAACTTCCTGTCCTTGCTGGTATAAATTGAGAGGAGCTGAAGTTGTATCCCCAAGCAGTATAAATCTCACAATGAATCTGAAGGAATTTATTCAGCGCACTTAACTTGATTGGTCTAATTATAACACGAGTTTTTATCACTCCTACTAACTGCCGCGAATTTTGTAGTCGGTTTCGTTTACTGAAGCACACTGCCAGCTTTAAACTCTTTGGTTATGGAATCAGAGCCGGGGTTCTAGTAAACCACTTCAACCGGAGATAACAGCTGACATTAATCAATCGTTACTGCATGCGTCGATACTATGAGAAACACCTTCAGAAACTCATGCGCTCGTTACAGACTTGAAGGTATAGATGGCGTGCGCTTTACTGTTCGGTAATTACGCCTTAACCTAAAATTGTGCGGGTGCAGGAGTTCTACAGTGCAAGAAACCGCTCCTTGTTGCAAGCCGCCTTTGTTGAACTCGTCACACTCCAATGGCAGGGACTGTTTGGGACAGACAGGCCTTCTTGTACAAAAACATATTTCATGAGTGACTGTAATGAATCTGGTGTCATTAAGAACTATTCAGCTTATGCGCCTGTGACAGAATACCACAAGTTAGAGAAGTTTCAGCCAACGGGAAAGGCTCGGGATATCGCTCTTTCAGTGTAAATAAAGTAGCGCACTGCTCCACAAATATTACTTTTAATGAAAGGTTGTACGGACGAAGCCTTGTTGACCGCCTTCAATTTAGAAATATAGCCTTGTTATTTAGTTATTTATTCGTCACTTGACTTAGCCCTATCGCAAAAATAATGTCAGCCTTGCTTTAGAGTCGATCTGAGCAGACCGCACCATCGTATCTCTGAGTGTTTTTAAAACAATATTCTTTAAAGGTACAAAATATTACTCGGTGTATTGTTTGTCTATTTTCTGTACATAAATACTCTCAAGTTTGAAGCCTTAAAAGAACTTTCTTCGTGCTGCTACACTGAATGAGAATTTATGATTTCTGGAACCTAATCAGCTCTAAAATTTTTCTTTTGCTGTAGCCTCTTTAGTTTTCACTGCAGAAAAGAAAACAAAATGAGCGCAATATATATTCAAGTGTTCACGAACCTCTAGAATAAGGTTTTTCGTAGTACGGTAATCATGTGCTCCCCTCATTTCTATCAGCACAAGCTTCTCAAAGTTTAGCCTTGAAAATGGCATTTTCCGCGGAGCAGCTCGTAAAAAGTTCTGTCTGCGGTGCAGTGCGCCACTTTATTTACACTGAAGGGTGACCTTTTGAGCCTTGCACGCGTTGAATGGCTGAAGCTGCTCGAGCTTACGACACATTTCTGAATGGCGCTAGATTTATTACGATCACTTATGAAATATCTGTTGGGCCCCTGAGGCCTGCCTGACGTAAACAGTGCAGACCACCACGAATGTGGCAAGTTCAGAGAAGACTGCTTGCAACAGGGAGCGATTTCTTGCACCTTAGAACTGCACTCACAAAGTGTTAGGTAAAGGAGTAATTATCGAATAGTATGGCACCCGTTATCGATGCCTGCAAGTGTCGTAACGAGCGCATGAGTTTGTCGAGGAGTTTTCCACAATATCGGCGCATGCAGTAATGTTTAATTTGAGTAGTGCGAACAGTTATCTCCAGTTTACGGAGTTTACCGAAGCGGCGGTCCTGATTCAATAACCGAGGGGCTGAAAGCACTGCACATCGATTCATTAAAAGAAAGCGATTGAAAAATGAGCTGAAATTAGTCGAAAGCATGCTATGCACAAACCGTTGGCCGCCTACATATTATAGACGGAAATTATACGTAACGTAACGTATTATCTCCACGCATTTTTCCCAGCTTTGATAACTTGACGCATGGTCCCAACGTGTGCGTGCAAGGTAAGTCCCCCTCAAGAAAAGCTGCTTTCTGTTGATACGCAAATGGGAGCAGCGGGCGTTGTTAATTAACTGTACGTGTCAGCTGTCAGCTTCGTTCAAATATTTTGTGCTGTTTTTTTAGTTAGATATCTTCGCTCACAGGTGTCCGATCCGAAATTCAAAACTAACCTATGTCCTTAACAGGCCAGGCAAATTGTGTGCACTTTCTGAATTTCTGCAGAATCATTTCATGATTTACACTTTTTAGAGGTACATTTTTGGTCTCCTAATTTTGTAACAGATAGGAAAGGAAGTTTTACAACAAGTAACAAAAAGAAGAGACAGCTAAGCTTCCTTTCTCCTTATTATTGTGGTGTTACCAATTTTTTTATAAACAGTGGAATGCCAGACTCTAAAAATGGCATGCTATTCTAGAAAGATACCATTTAAAGAAATTTTAGGCTTTTGCCGAATGTCGCTCTATATTTAGCTGTCTGCACTGTTGCTACTTTTATTTAATCTAGTTTTTCAGGAGAAGGAGCAACCGTTGTGTACCCATATAAAAGAAGACATTAGTTGCCATATTCTCATGATCCTCTCTGTGGGCTGAATAATCGATTGCAATGAGTTACGTTACTGGCTGGCCTAAAAGTCTAAATGCCCCTCATAAGATTGAGAAGCCTATACATGTAGCAGGGACGCTTAGCTTTTCTTGCGGAGAACGTGTTTGAAAAAAGCAGCACGTTTAGTACCCTTCCATGTATGGGGCCCTCTCATAGGTATTAGTCAACGAAACATTCTACATTCTCAAAGAAGGTTGTTTCCAATTAGCCACAAATGCAATCACTGCAAATACTGCGATGCACTGCCGTCCCTGTTTCTGTGGGTTCAGCTCGCGGAGATCCTATGCTGAGAACCAACACAGTGAGTGCATTTGCGGGAAGAACCCGGAGGAAATAGGCGCGCATTGTCCGCTTTCAGCAAGGGTGCTGCTCCAATCTCGTCTTCAAGCCACCGGGGACTCATTCGCTACGCACGCGCGCTTGCGAGTGGCGACGTCGATTTCCGTCGCCAGCCTTTATACTTCGCTAGCCCAAAAGCTCCGCCCGACCTGATATTATCCGCGGCCACTGCTGAGAATGAGACCTCATTTCCTGCCTTTCTCCTTTCACTGCTGCCGCCTACGGCACCGAACCAAGAGCGCCGGAGCTTTCTAAGGAGCTTGGTTGTTGATTCAGTTTCTACAGAGTAGGACACTAAGAGGAAGCTATGTTGGGACAAGCCTGTCTAGTTTTTCTTCCTCTTCTGTCAGTGAGTGCACTTTTGGTTCGTGACTCAGAAAGCTGCCTTTGCGGTTACTGCTCTGTGTAAACTTAGCCACTGCTGAACGTACAGCATCTGCACAGTACCGAGTCAACAATGCATGTATCACCTTGAATTCAGGTTTTCGTTACCCCATTTTCAACTGTCTTTCTTTGGTTGTGTTGTCAATGCTCATGAAACCCAACAGAGCCAGCATATATAGTGTTTGATTTGCAGAAAGGGGTTGTCGGCCTAGAGTAAAGATACATGAAAGGGATATCACATATATGGATAAATATTAGGTAGTTATAGTATTAGATATGCAATAACACGTACACACAACCGCAGTACTCATGGTATTAATGACCATGAAGGGTGGACAATTTCTATTGCAAATATTTATGTTCGTAGCAACTTCTCGAACTTGTACTTGCGAAAAAAAGCACTACGCATGCAAAAAATTGTCGTACGGTTGTTAAAATAATCTCAAACCTATGCAAGGGCACTAACTCATAATGAAAAGCAGTTTTCTCAAGAGGAAAATTAGTTACACAGCATAACCATTCATTCCAATTTATCAGTATGAGTAAGAGGAGGAGGATAGACTTTAATGGAATAGGAGATCTCTGTCTGGTTGTCGGCCTGGCATGCTACTCCATTTATCAGTATCAATGTGACAATTAAACAACTCAACGAAACACAAGACATACAAGGCTTCAAACCTGAGTACTTAAAAGAACAAACGTTCATTTTTCTTGTTATAGCGCTAGAAAGGAAGCTCACAGTGCATATTATAGACCAATCACCCTGAAAAACATTCATATTAGTACCTTGTGAGCATCTTAAGAAAACGCGACACTCACTACACTTCCATGGGGGTGCATATTATAGACCAATCACCCTGAAAAACATTCACATTAGTACCTTGTGAGCATCTTAAGAAAACGCGACACTCACTACACTTCCATGGGGTCAAAGGAATGTTTAACAGCTTTATGGCGTTCGTCGTGTTTACCGTAAATGCACTCCAACTAAGAAATGGCTAACAGTGCTCACATAAAAAAAACAACGAAATTCAACAGGTGATGCTGCGTCCTATAATAATATGAAAAGGCAAAAGTGAGGGTCAGCTGTGTCGTATGCTTTACAGAAGAAGCATCACTGGTTGTTTCGTGCTAGTTGGCGTGCTTTATTTATTACAGCCTTAGTCAGATAATATCGACAAAGAACATCATACTTCGAAGCTACTGTTTCGATATCACTGCTTTTTTGTCCCACTCTCGTTTTTAAGCGCAGTATACGAGCTGCTCAGATCCTGATTCGCAAGCACTCCTGCCCCCTCGTGGCCTGCCATTTCCGTTTGCACAAAGTGTATCCAGATGTATACATCTTCATGCAAGTATATATGCTTACTCTGAAATAACATGCTTCAGGTTAGTTTAGGTTTCTCCAAAGAGATGGTCCTATTTCAAGTGCTTACTTCCTAATTAGTTATCCATTCACTAATTTAATTCGACCATGCTGCTTTGATCTAAAGGCACAGGCATAAGTTGGTTCATAATATCTGTTCAAAATATCAATCAAGCTGCATGTAGAAAAAGAATCCGCTGAAAACCAGGTCATAATAATGATCATAGAACAATGACATGTTCTTATTTTGATAAAGCATTCAACTACACTCTTGTACTGGATCAGAAAAAGAAGTTTAGCTTATATAAGCTTTGTTCTGCAACTGCGTATTCTTGTTTAAGTGAATGCTGAAATGATATCCCGAGACTTCTAGGCGATTCAAGGATTGGAATGTATGAAACTTCAGGTCGAGGAATTTTGCGTTTGCATTCCAAATGCTGGCATAATGGACGATTCAAACAAAGACGGTGTTCAAGCTTCTCTTTTTTGCGTCAAAGAAGTACAGAAAAACTTCGTGTTGATATCCTCGTCGAAATGTCTGGTTTCCGCTGCCTTCGCCCACATGCTACAGGGCATTGTTCGACACGCCAGACCCTGCTTCAGGGACTTATTCTTCAGCGGCGTCGGTTTTCTTGCTTCGCGGAACAGTTTGTTCGCTGTAAATGTGGGGCCGATGTACACGAGGTCATTATTGCGACCCTTGCCAGAAGCTGTGCACTGCGGAGAAGCCTGGACGCCTTCGCTGCTTCATTCGGCAATTTCGTCCCCATTTCAAATGCTAGCGTAGAAAAACCTTGATTTTTTACTTGCTTATTCAACAAATTCGACCGCTTCAAGCTCGACTAAGCTTAAAACCTCTTGAACATTGACCACTCCAGTTGGTTTGAAACGCTGATGCTAGAGGTTGCCCCATATCTGGTGGGCTATATTTCCACCCGATATGAGAAATATGCTATCGTTGTATACTAACATTTTTCTGGAGGGCAGACACCTTTCGAAGATCACCTGGTTTATAACTATCGTCATTTTTCCGTGTGGTAGGCTGCAATAATCAAGGTGATTGTACACGAAGGACCTTTACACATTTTTCCCCACAACACAATAGTTCGCTTGAGAGAAAGGTTTGCGTCAGGTACACATCTGCCCTACATATGCTCTCAGACTCTATGCCGATGCGTCACCGTCGTTGCTTGGTTTCTGACTTTCCGTCCACTAAAAGCAACTGTACCGAACACAGCCGAAATGCGGACGCTAAAGAGACCAACGCCATCAAGGGGCAGAGCACTCTCGAGCCTCAGCTCGAAGTGTCAGAAAACCAGGTCCACTCAAGCGCCCAGCAAGAGCTTTAGGGAATGTGGCGCGTCGAGAAGTCGTGGGGAGCTGAGCCGTGGAAAAGCCATCAGAGAGGCGCAGCCGAACACGCTGCCCAGGCACGCCGGGTTTAGCGCGGCCACGCTCCGATCGAATCCTCAACCGGTCGAGCTCCTTCGTAGTATCATCCACGGATGCCTCAGTTAGACCTCGCCCACTGACCCCGCATCCCCCCCCCCCTTTTTACCACCACCCTTTCCCTCCTTCCTGAACCACCACTGCGACACTTGTCCGCTGGCGTGCGTGCTTTCCTGCTCGGCGTGGAGGTGGGAGCGGCCCAGATTTACGGCACAACAGCCGAGAGCACACTGCGAATCGCAAGCCGTGCGTTAAGTAAATGGCATTCGCGAAAAGAGCCAGCGCCTCCGGTTGTCCACCCTACACGAAGAACGCTGAACGCACAGGCGCGCCGCCTGTGCTGCTAAAGTCGCGTCGGTCGGCCGGAGAAAGAACCCTTGCTGCGTACATGTTCGTAAGACGAAGCAGCGATTCCGAAAGTCCTGGAGGAGTGATATACGAGAAATGGCACCTTCCGCGACCCTTTCGGACACTTCCGCCGGTGCTCTAGTCAGCGGATATTTCCTGCCAAAATGCGCGGAAACTATGCCGCCGAGGTTGTCCCCTTCACCAGTTCTCTGCGATCCCCTCAGTGGACATCTCTCAGAGGTCGCCCTACTCCCCCCTCCCCCTTCAGCGTCCCCAACAACATCCTTCTTCTCCTCATCTCTTCTCCGCTAGGCGCTATATTTCATTGTATTAGACAGAAGGGCTCTCAAAGGACGTTTTTGCTGTGGTGTTCTGGCCATGCTTCCTCTTCGCGAGCGAAACAGCCTATAAACGACGTCCCGGTCGCGTTGGGCGCGTAATGGCACTAGGGGTTGCGTTGTACCAAGTATTTCGTTTCCTTTGGCGTTCCGCGTTGATACGATATTTCCTTTCGCTGTTCCGGGCAATTGAGTGGTCCACCGTAATATCAAAAATGACCTTTCGGGGGCCTGTGGGACGTATTACCTCTAGAGAACACAGCGAACACGCCTTCAAAGATTGGACTTTGAAGTAGGCAAAGTGTTTTGGCCGAAGCTGCCCACGAGAAGAGCAGTACTAGCATTAGGCCTAAGTCACCGCTGTTCAAAGTTACTTCTTGCGACTCGATGTGTTTTTTTTTTTGATGGGAAGAAAATCTGGGCCACTCGATGGCAGTAAACGCTTCCCTCGTGCCATGGGTGGTATCAGAAAAAGGGATAATGTGACCTTCCTGCATGAGTCTGTATGGCTTTGGCATACACTGAAAAGGAATTGACTTCTTCCCGGTACTGCCATAATATATATTTGCTTTAGTACTGATATTATTTTGCAAGAAAGTGCTCGGAAGCCTCACTCGCCGCTTTTATGATGCTACAACTGCAGTGCTTTCTAACAGGCCATAAATATAAAAATGAAAGAATTAGCACACTATCCACTCCATGAGAGTAGTGTAGTATATTTTCTGTCATCTTTTTTTTGTTCTGGATTCATGTTTTGCACAATTGACTGAGACCTTATCAAAATTCGTTCAAAAATGCTCAGAACTCCGGTAGATTCACGAATGAATTGCAGTGCGTCCAGTTATGGAAGTTTACAAGACCACTGAATAGACAAACGTTCCTGGAATTTCGCCGACACCTTTTCTTGACTCGGCAGAGTCTCCTCACTGAACAAGGGTAAAATGTATCATTTTATGGAAGGAAACTGCAGCACAGCCTGTGAATAAACACTACGGTATGTACAATAGGCAGGCTTGAATTACTTTAGTTCAGTTCCTGCTCGAACAACACAATTATCTGGATTATCTGGAATGGCAGAAAGAACGCTACCATAAATCTATTGGAGCAAACTTTTATATCAAAGACGCAACCTTTATCAGAGTTCTCTTCTAATTCCGCACTTTCTAATGCATGAAGCCTCGGGATTATTGAGAACTTTGCGATTTAGAGATGCCTACAAAAAGTTGGGTTAGGAGGCACCAGCGTATTTTCGTCCCAGAAAACATAGAAGCATATAGGGCAGTAACAATTGTACTTTAACAACAAGATCTTTTATTAAGCTTTATTCACAGAATATGATTGTTTTGTGTTCTTTTCAGCACATACTTCCTTCATAAATTGCTGCTTCTTCCAGGTTACTTGGAGGTTAAACCATGAGCAGATATTTTCGAATGAAAAGAGAATTTCATGCTTTCTCGACGCATACCTATCTTTTACAATGCAATAAAGCATCGCCTTTTTTTGCGGCCGGATTAACTGGCTGGAAGCTCATATTTAATGTCAGGTTAAGAAAATAGCTTTATGTCATTTGCACGCCGCTGGAAAGCAGAAAAGGGCGGCTCAGCAAACTGCCTTGGCCAATGTCGCTAACTGGAACTTAAATTAGGCTGTACTAACAAACTGTCGCTACAATTCACAAATCGGACTCATTGAAGTTGTTGGAGCGATTCATCACAATCAGTCAATGGAAGTAGGTGCCCGTAGCTTTATTGTTTTTCTTAGTAGTGTGATTTTTTTTAAACACAGTGACTGTTTACGTGTCCATGAACTTATTCTTTTCTGCGTTTTTTTCTTAGAAACCTACGAGTAGCCTAAAGATACAATCCATTTGGTCTAATTCATGTTGCTATATAGCATTGAGCGGACTCAACTTCTAGACACTGGACGACTTTTTTTAAAGTAAGTTTGTTGTGAGTGATCACCTTTGCATTACTATTTATTGGTTGATACTAAGTTTTTCTTTAGGCTCGCACTACCTACTGCTTCATTTCTGCAACACTCTTAAGGACATTACTAGTTAGTTGTTGTGAACAGGTGTTCAAATCTGAAAGGAAAAGTCTACTTTTAGCCGTTTTTATCCGTGCTTCTAGACCTTGTTGAAACATTTCGGTGTACGGTTAATGGTACATGAGTATGTAGAAAAAAAAAGGATTCAATGGAGTTGAACGCGACAATGGGAGACTGGCAGTTCGCCGTGCCACATCATATCATCAGCCAGCATAACAGATGAAGTGCATTGATGCCTAAGCTCTATGACAATTTATGCAACGCACGAGTCAGTGCCTAGGCAGCAGAAACATACGGCTTCAAGTTTTACATTTATTACATATGTCATTGCGCTAAGAATGAAGGCAGTGCCTTCTGGTCAAACGGGTTCGTCAGCCGCAGCTTAGCCGAGAAGCAACACAGGGTGAATCAAACGAGAATGGTTTCTTTGTTGAAGCACAAACAAGAAACAAGACAAACGCCCGCACAACAGAAAATAGCCAAGCACGGCAATCAAAAATAACAACAGAAACCATACAGAAGCTGGGCGCAACTACCCAGGAAAATACTCACATAGCAAGAAATCCCTGTAGTCGCTTGCGCCGCGAATCGTCTCCCTATAACCACTCCAGTGCCTTCCCTTCCGCCCACTTTTAAGGCCAAGGTCACATCCCCTTCGGCCGCTTCCGCGCGTGGTCCGGGTCTGAGCGCTACACGTGCCTATAGATTAGCGCGTGCGGGCTGGTAGACCTACAACGAAATACGCATTACGCTATGAAATATTGAGGCGAGTGTGAGATGGATACCCCTTAGCTTAAAGACGTAACCGGGACATGGTGAAAACATGAGGCTAAATACTTCCGTGAGAGGGGAAAACAGAGGGGAAGAATAGGGCCTTCTTCTGTTCTCCTCACCAAGTGGGGATTTCGAGCTCGAGGACTGCCTTAAATATTCCGCTAGGCGTTTCGGAAGGAAACGGCGTGAAGATGTTTCTTACATCGTCTTTTGCTAATGTACCACTGCACCTGAGGGAAACGGTTGTAATTCACTTGACTTACACTAGCGCTTGCAGGCAAACATACATAAAAAGCACCAATTTCTCGTTGAACAATCTTTTTAACTCTGAACCGATTTGTGCTCCTCTACGCTGAAACACGGACACTAGGGCGAAGTATTACAGACAGGTTACAAAACCTAAGACTGCAGTAGGAATTGACGAATGAAAGAGCTGACGCTTCGCGAACTGCACCTTCTTTAGTGACAACAAGCCGTGTATGTCACAGCACCAGCGAGATCGACACTAAGAGTGAGCAGGGACGTGCATAAGTTCCGCAAGAGTATAACACATGCAAGCACACGCTCCGAAAGCACACCCGTCTGTGTCATTTTCTAGCACAGAGCAGCCTCGGCGCTCTGGCGTGGGGTTCCTGAGCTCCTGTAACGGCATTAACACCGCGAGAACGTTTTGCGATCTTGATTCTGTGTACATTATCTCGCTTCGCGTATGCACTTGTGTGCGTTCGCTGGCGCACGCTACTAAGAATATGCTGGTGGCCCACGATCGTTGTATACAAAAGGCCGTGCAGGGTGGCGTGCAGCGGCGGCAGCGGAAGCACACAGCAGAGAGTGCTTTAGCGGCGTTGGCGGCGACCGGAATCGATGCATCGACAGAGTAGTCCCGACCCCTGGGACGGAGAAAGCGCTGGGCGAGTAACCGGAGCCCAGGCCCCTGGCACCGCATTGCCATGCATGCATATATAAACACATCTCTCGAGGTGCCAAGACTGCGAGCACAAAGGCGGCGAGTGTCGCCGTTCCCCTCACTCCTTATCCTCCTCCCGTTCTCTTTTCTGCCTTCATGGTGTGCATGATGTAGCGGTTTATTATAATACGCGACCCGCCGCTCCTTCGCCGTGCAGACGACGGTGCCACGAACGATAGAGCCGCTGTTGTAGTGGCTCTTTGGCGAAGCGCGTTTGCCTCCGCAGCGCAGTGGCCTTTTCTTCGCGTGTAGCTGCCTAAGTTTGTTGTCGTTCGATGCACGACGACGAGTTAAGCGCGGAACAATCTGCCACACCACGCTCCTTGCAGGAACTCCTCTATCCCGGTCTGGCTGTGTCACCGCGAAACAGAGTCGAAGAATCTTTGTGTCCGCATACCTCACGTTTGTTTTCTGTGTCACTGTTTCTTCTTTACTTTTTCTATCTTTTTTGCCCTCTCGATGCCATTATTTGTTATTATTGCCACGAGCATCTAGGGAAAATTGTTTCAAATGCAATTCGTGGTGCTCTGAAAACGTCATCTTTCTGTTTTTTGATGCATTGCTTCTCTTATGTTAACATGAATTTTGTGGTCTTCTTTAGGAAGAAAAAAAATGTTTCATCTTCTTGAAACATAAAATCAACCTCCGCATGTCAAACAAGCACGTTTTGACGTTACTAATTTGTGAATTTGATGCCGAAACGAACCAGTGCAATTCAGCCATGATGTTACTGGCATTAGCCTACGAAGAGAATTGATCATGAAAATAATCTTTTAAAAAACCGCTAAACTACAGTACGGCGTGATTAAAACTTTCGGCAAGAGCCATCATGTTCCTGCATTACCCCCTCTTGTTCTTTCCTTCTTTCGCTGATATTCTTCTTCCTCGCGTTTCGGCCTGGCCTCTTTTTTCTTCTTTTTCCATTATTCATTTTCCTTCTTCTTTCTCTTTTCTCTATTGTCTTGGCTCTTCTTCATTTTCTCTTCTTTTTTTCTTTTGATTACTGCTGTTATTCTCCTATTTTTTGGCTTTGTTTGGCCCTGGGGTTTAATTTGCCCTGTTTTCGGAGTTTCTTCACTGCAACTGCAACTGGCGTATCAGCCAGACATGGAAATGGTTGAGTGAGAGGGTTAAAGAAAAACCATGAAAACCGTTAGGGAAACCTTGCCGGACATAGCTTGAGATACAAGCCGGATGGGTGCCATTCGTTTTTCAAGGAATGCAAAATCCTTAGCGGGAATAAAGAACGATTAACACTCGAGATCATGGAAGCCAGGTACATTTAAAAAATTAAATATGGCTGTGTGAATGTGATATCTCTATGATATAAATAAAAGAGACTTCTTCAAATTGGCAGCAAAAGTGAAGCTGGGTGATGTAGCGACTTGCGGGCGATAACTTGCTATGATCCTGTTATGTTCACGCCCCCAGAGTGTGCAAAAATCTTTGTTGCGAATAAAAAGAATCAGTTCAAAGTTAGCGCTTGTGATGTCTACTTCCTATCTGTCCGTCTCTCTGAAGCGCTATAAGTTTGGTCGTGAAAAGGCGGCGTGTAAGGCAAATGAAGATTGCTTCCTAAGTAAACAACAGCAGGGAAAAAAGTGTTGCAAGCCAAACGCACCGTTCATTATACAGTGTCTCAAATATTTGCCGTTTCGTTTGGCGCGCCTGCAACCGAATGACCGAACTTTTGCACGGCCTAGCTTTAGCTGTCCATCGCTCTGAATAGATTCGCACTGACGCCGCGCCCAAAAAGCTCGCTATTTGCTTTCACCGTGATTAGGGTAACGCCTATGTAGTCCTAGAATATCTAGATTTTTTTATCGTTTATGGATATTTGACGTTCCAAAGTGACTTAGGCTATGAGGGGCGCCGTAGTGAAGGGCGCCGGAAATTGCAACCAGCTGGGGTTCTTTAATGTGCTCTGACATCGCATAGTACACGGGCCCCCAGAATTTGGCCTCCATCGAAAATGAACCGCCACGGCCGGGATCGAACCCGCGTGATTCGGGTCAGCAGCCGAGCGCCATAACCACTGAGCCACCGCAGTGGCAGGCTTATTTTATATTTCGCGGCCTAATCACGAGTGCGTTTGCGAGAGTCAGCACGGAGACGAAGATGTTAGGTTCAAACTTTTTTTGCGAATATGTTATTTCTTCTGCTTTGACTTCAGCGTAAACTCTGTCATTTCCTAAGAAGATCGCTAATTACTTCCTTGGTCGTGGCTTCAGACCATCCAAGGCTAAAGCGATGTCGCATTGACACGGCTTGGCTTAATTTGCGCTCACACATTGGTTGTCTGTTTATTACGCCAGTTATCCTTTAGTAGCGCCCAGTCTACTGTGGCTGAGAAAAACTGCTTTTTTAGACACACTTATGTCGACTCACATTGTGTCTTTCTTATTTTTTGAGATGTCTAGCAGGTGGCTCATTCCTAAGATCAGAAGGGCGAAACTGACCTATATAATTTTCAATACTGGCAGTCAAAATTGTTAATTATGAGTTAACAAAACGGCAAGAATGCCTTGAAACTTGAAAAAAACCAGTCACAAAAGACAACGGACAAGAGAAGGAGTGTACACGCCACAACGACTGGACTGTCAACTCAGTTGACAGTCCAGTCGTTGTGGCGTGTACACTCCTTCTCCTGTCCCTTGTCTTTTGTGACTGGCTTTTTTCAAGTTACTATGAACCAACTGGCCCGCATTTCAACCCTTATGCCTTGAAAGTTTCGCAGCAGAATCGTCTGAAGCTTTATTTCTACCGATATATTCCAACAGCCTCAGCTGCAGACTATGACGCAATGTAGTCATCAGTGCTGTTAAGAACCTGTGGCTTTGGAGCATTATAATGGAAGTAAATAACCATCGCTGCTCTGCCTCAGCAAGGCGGATTAAAATATTAAAAATGACCTATAACTTCTCAGTATGATCATATTCTCAATACCCAGTGGTCGTATTTTCGCACTGGAGAAATGCGGCAAAGTAGAACACCCGCGTACTAACATAATGGTGCACGTATAAAAGTGTGACGCAGCCAGAATCAAATCAGATATCTCCACTACGACTCAGCTCAAAGGACACACCGTTTCTATACCGGGGAAATTTTTTAAATATTCATAATAAGAGATAACTCTGCGTGCGTCATTGTGCCTCTCAGTCGTGAATGCGGGAGAGATGAAGTTTCGCGCTTATTTTATTCTTTGCGTTCTTTGAAGCATCATGTGAAGGAAACGAGTGAATTGGTCTCTCTAGTGCACAAAGACCTCAGAGCGGTGCCCTTTTAAAGAAGAAAAAGTGAGAAACATCGGGGCTAAAGAGCATGGCTTGGGCCTTAACAGCCGTAGCCCAGACGCTATGCTCACGCACAATTATTTTTCGTTCTTTTACATCTTCCTTTGCTCGTGCCGCTGTGCTTTCGATTAATGAGCGAAGAAGGTAACATAATATAACAGGCTGGTGCGCTCGCGATTGCCTTAGTCTCACTTTCATGCCGGCGTTCTCGATCCATTCAAAACCTTGGAAGGAATCGGTTACCGATCGAGACAGTGCCAGCCGATTTCCAGATTCAAGAAGAGCAGCCACGTTGAAAGGAAAGCTTAAGGAAAGGGCAGGAAAAGACACCCTTCTAGCTGACTCTCTCCGTTAGTTTCCTCGCAGCCGGTCCCATTTTGGCCCTGAAGTGTGGTTCACTGCATTAAATAGGGCAGCCTATGAACAGCACCCCCTAATCAGGAAAGGTCTGCGCCGTCGCTCCTCCTCTTCAGGGGAGCGCGAAGTCGTGTCTTTGTTCGAGTTAGCGGCTGAGCATGACGCTTAACCTCACTCTCATCTCACTGCTGCTTCCTTCCTTGCGTTCTTATCTACGTGACTCGTACTGATGCATCGACTAGGTTAGTTATCTGGGCTTTTGAGAGCCGTATATCTGTAGCCTTTGCCTAAATTTTTCGCGCAATCAGTATTGTACCCGGTATATTTATGCTTTTACTTTGCTGAGAAATGTATTGAAGTTCGCTTCCTTTTAATTACGTCTTTATGAACGCAGAACGTCCGCTGCTTATAAACGAGGGTGGAGGTGGTGAACACTCTCAAGGTTAGTTCTCGCGTAAACACAAATACTCCCGAAAGCAAAAAGACCTGACAGCCATCGCCTTAGCGCAGTTGATAGAGCACCAGACGCGTAATTCGGAGGTAGTGGGTTCGGTTCTTCTTTTTTCTTGTGGTTTTCTAATCAAGTTATCTTTAAGCGACAGAATATTCACTAATAATCTTGATCGATCAACACCACAAATTTAAAAAAAATCCATTATGCTCCTTAATGTAACGCTTACCAGGACACTTTACTGCACACAGCTGAAAGAACGCTGCAAGATTAAATTTTTCAATTGCAGGCTTCGGTTCAAAGCTCGGTGTCAAACAAATTTTGATGCTTTTGTTCAGAAAGCCTCCGAAGAGACAATAAAGAGGCGTTATAGGTTCGATGTAACATTCCGAGCACATAAATTACATCTCAGCAACAATGTATAGCCACTCCTAAAACCGCTCTCCTCTAACCTCTATATCTGGCTCGTACACTTACTCCTGCCCCACTACTTCAGAAACAGAACGATACTTATGCTCGAATACACTTCGCTTATATCGCGGTCTATACGCACAGCCTGTGACGCCGGGAATAGCATCGACGTCCGGCGCATCAGACAAGCCCTCGCGCCGCGGCTTCAGACCTTTATTTAGAGGGCCGTCCCGAGCTTATGGCAGTTAATCCTTCGGTGAAGAAGGAGGAAAAACAGTTGCCTCTCGCATAGGTTATCCTCTTCGTGCAACCGCGGTGAAACCTTCTTTATCCAGAAAAATAAAGGGCCACAATGGAAGCCCACAATAAAAAAGGCCACACGCAAGCGAGTGCTCGGTGTCACAGGGCCCAGTATCCACACTTCTCTCGGCCGGGCTTGCAGCGTGTCAGGAGCGCTTCAGCCGCCTGGATGATTGTGCCGGCCGATCCCGGCTGCTGAGCACAATATCGGACGCGTGACAAATCGGCTCGACCTGTGGCCGCATCAGCAGGAAACAAAGTGACGTTCGGCCAGAAATAGCACTCCATCTCTCAAACCTCCTGCACCAGCACCACCAACCAAGAAAACGAAGCAAAAAAAAAAAAACAGGTGCACAAACTAAAAAAAAAAGATAAAAAGAGGCCTCTGCCTCGTCAATCGCCAGCACACCCTTTGCGCACTGTGCAGGCGCCTGCTTTCTGATCTCGCTCAACAAATATACCTTGCTTTTACCCTTCTTCTTTTACCCTGCTTTTGTGTTAAGTTACTGTTTGATACTTCGCAACTGCAAGTTGCTCGAAGCGAGTTTAAACCCGTTCTATACACAGCGGGGCCTTTCTGGATTCATGTGGGATCACGGTTTTTTCTTCATTTTGTTTTCGTTTTTTCTTTATATAGCGAGTAGCTCTGGTCTCCTAGTGCGCATTAGTCTTCGTTTAATTTTCCTTCCCTCCGAGCTCGCCTTTCGTCTTTAAAAGAAAAAAAAAACTGCAGATCAATACATCTCATGCTGCAGTTTTTAGAAAGCAGTTGGGTTTACCCTCATGATTATTTAATCGCTTTTACAATAATAAATGTTTATATTACAAGCTGAGGCTTCATACAGCCCACACAACTTTACTGGTGGGTGCGCGTAGGTGGGGCGAGGGTCGGGGGGATGGCAGGGGAGGTAAGGTGGCTGGAGGGTAGTGCTGGCTTTCCCACTGTGCCTTTTACTTCCACTTCACCGGTGCTCTTCCGTTCGGCTGCGGAGTGCGCTTCTAGTGGGAGCAAGCCTTGAATGCTGAGGTAGACTGCTGTGTGGTGGGTGGTGCTTCTAGACAGTAGGGTTGGGTGAAATAGGGGTGGACGGCGCTTCTGGAGGGTAAAGGTGGGTGGGTGTGGCATGTGGCGGTGGATCTAGGGGGTGGTGGGATTTTGGGAAGACTCCTAGCTGTGAGGGAGGGGTTGAGGTTTGGAGGTGGCTGTTGGGTGGTATATCAGGAGAGTGCACGTTCCTCGCTTAGGCTGGAAGCTTCATTTCGACAGACATCAGATTTCAGAAGGGGATGCCGTTTTACTGATTTTGCTGTAAAGTAACAATTATCTTATTTATTACAAGAAGAGCGCTGGGACATAGGACGAAGGAGGAAGGACAGGCGTTTCTCTTTGCTTCTTCCCCTTTCGCAGCTGTTTATGTAGTAAAAAAATGTACCAAATAGCTCAACCCTCCATTTTACTGCTAACAACGCCTTACGTTCCTCATGAACTAATCGACATCCTAGTCAAATTAAATTATGAATTCAGAAATTATAATTATATTTTAAGTGCGGCATATTGGAGTATAATTGGGCTCTGGTGCCCCATCCTCTTATTTTAGTGTGCCAGCACTAGATGGGTCACTTTCGAGAAAGCCATGATTGTTCATCTTGAAGCCTGAAAGTAACGCGGGTAGACTTAGGTAAGCTCGGAGGAGCGCCGCGCCATCTGCAGCCGAGTTTAGACAGGATGTAAAAATGGAGAGAAAAATGCGGTTGCGTACACTTGCAGCTGCCAGAAGGAAGAGGCGAAAGATGAAGTCGTCAGATGAATGTGCAGTGCATCAAACGGTAAATCATGAATGAAGCTCGTCCTTCAACAGATACCGAAACCCAACGACGTGCACAGAGTGCTGATCAGTGACGCAAAAATAAAGAGAGCGTCAACATCTTTATTTTTGCGTCACTGATCAGCACTCTGTGCACGTCGTTGGGTTTCGGTATCTGTTGAAGGACGAGCTTCATCTATCTCTTTCCTACTATCCCCTCACCTCTTTCGTTTCACTTCTTCAAACTGCCTGCTATCCTTTATTTCCGCTACCCCAGCTCAGGTGCCACCGATTAGTGATGGCAGATGCCGGCGTGAGCAAACATCTTTTACCTTCCTTTTGTTATTTTTAAATAAATAATCACTTACTACTACTACAACATCATTCCACCAATCCAGTAATCAGAAGGCATTACAACAGCTTGGCCTTAGTTTGAGCAGCCCAGTGATATTGTCGTTTGTAGCCACCGTAATTGGGCACAGTCACAAGTCTGTTTTTATTTACCGCCGTCCGAAATTTCTTCATAGAATCAAATCGGCTACATTGGTAACGTTTTTTTCCAATATTATTATTATCTTTAGAATATTATTATCATTTATTAACTCGGCTACAAATCTTACTGTCGATCTCCTGCGTGCCTTATGCATTTTACCATCTAATTTCGATGTTTCTTTTTGTTTACATCTTTCTTCCTCAGCATTCATTTTCATTTTCGTCACTGATTTTCGCCGATGAAAAGATTAATCTGAAAAACTCTCTGAGCTCCCCAATTCTTGGCCAATCCCCCTGTGTGTGAATGTGCCACTGTGCGAGGGTAACAACAACAAGAAAGCAGTGATGCCGCAGTAAAACAGGATACTAAACAGCATGCGGAACGAGATCAAGACCCAGGAACAGGAAAAAAAGCGAGAAAGAAAGGGAACCGTGAAGCCACCAAAGCAACATACAGTAGATAGGGGTGTACAAGTGGCTTCAGAGAGCGCCGAAAACAGGAAACGGTGACTTCGATAGCATCGAGAAGGTAAGACAGCTTATTACAAGAGAAAAGCCGAGGAACGACGGCATTAAAATTTCGATGCAACTCGATTTTTCAATCTTGTAAGAAGCTAAACAAATGTAAACATAGCTGAAGAAGGACAAACGTGCTAGCGCACCTAAGTCGCATTTAGCTCAACCAGGTATACTGGATGCCAATTTGTAGTCATTCTCAAAGGCTTACGCTTTAAGAAAAATAACTCTTAGACCACAAACGAGGACCTTTTTTTGCTTTTTTTTTCTGCGCGCGTGGAAAACTACAAAAATAATTTCGTCGTGAATCCAATCTGTACAGCGATTGCTGTTTGTCGTAGTATAGTATATGTATAAAGAGAACGCAAAACGAGATTCTGATTGTGCGGAACGCCTTCTCCGCTGTCCGCTGCGTAATGCATGACCCTCCAAACATCCGCTTCTATTACTTTACCCAGTTGTCAAGCGGCAGGAGACATATTCAAATGTCGGTTTGCTATAAAAACTGGAAGGTACACTAGAGCTATGCGTTAAGGACATATCGCGATAGCGTAATGAGTTAATTCCCATTGATGCAGAAGGTCGTTCTCGACTTTACATTCATAGATTCTTGGGAGTCCTCATACCCTTCCTGGCGCTGTGGTGCAGTTATTACTTGACGCACCACTACCTCCCGATGCCAGGTGCTCCCAGCCATGTGCTTTGTGCGGCCGAAGTTCCTCTCCCGAGCGAGCTATCATCATTTTAACTGCCACCTGCCACGGCAGGTAGTTCCCTCAACATCCGATGGGCAGGTTGCCAGGACGCGGCAAGGTCACGTGACTTAAAGGTCCCACTTGCCTCTTATAGGTGGTTCTGTCGGGACGAGCGCATGGAAATGATTTCAGGTAAAACGGCAGTTCAGGGTTCCGACAGCCGTACACGAATAAGTGCGCAGTGTATATATGTGAGGTTACGAAATTCAGTTTAGGCAGGACATTTTATTATACCGACTGCTTTTTGTGTTGTGTTTGACCCTTTTTGCAATTAAAAAAGGCGTGCTTTTACTTGCTGATGATTGTTCAGGGAAGTGCTAGTTAGGGCTTCAAATACTTGAGGAATGCCCACTCTTTGTCGTCCAGATTTCTCTGTTGTACCCTTTTTTTCATGATCGTAACAGCCACTAGAGCACCGCCTTTGCTTTTGCTTCCTTTTAACACAATCCACTTGTAACGCGACTCACAAATCAAGGTAGAGAGTGATGTCTTATTCCAGGAAGCAAGAACATGTACAACATGAATTGCTACACGAGTATCAATTTTCTGGCGTCACATGACAATAACGTTTATTATAATTAGCTCAAATATTCTCCAACAGGAAGACAAAATGGCATACTAAGGACGGAGATGGGGAAGGAGTTTTCTGCCAAGTTTTTGATTTTGCTCTTTTGCCTGGCCACCAGGACTTTCGGCCAAAGTGCTTCACATTCAAGGCGCCCCGAATCATTGACTAGTAGAGTGATACTTCCTCCTGCGGCGCGTTAATATTTTGCGGTTTAGGTACGCATCAGCTCCTCAATCAAATATTTGGTGCCCTTCGGTGCTTGACACATCGAATATTACTTGCAGAAAATTCTGCAATGAATTGTTGTGTCTCAATCACTTAGGCTCATCGAAAACAAAATCGAAAAAGCTAGATGGCAAACATACCACACCTTCCGTGTAAACCGGGTGCTCTACAGTCTTTAAAAAGGTTCGCTTTAGTGTCCCATTGGCTATGCTAAAAATGTTTGTTCAAAATTTGTGTTTGTTGGTTTTGGAACGAGGTTCATCAAATTTTTTTTTTTCACTCCGGTCATGGCATGCATTTGATACTCTGTCCATTTCGGTGTTATTGTGTACCATAATAAAAATTACACTACTTCCTTTGAAAACAAAAATTCTCATATGCAGCGTGTCTTGAAGGTGATAGCTCAGAACATCCACAAAGTATGGACAGAGTAGGAAATCATGAAAAAGCGGATTTTCCATGCACCAATAATAAATGGGCAAGAACCACAGCAGCAGAAAATACGAACATGTCGAGGAAGATCACTTGTCCTATTCGAATTTCTTATCTTGCATGCGTGAACGGTTTCTAGTGAAAGCCATCTTCCTCTTATTCTTCTGTTACGTCCCATGCGTTAAGAAACCTATTTTGGAATGCTGCACAGAATTTCATTGCACAAGAAGCAAAATGCAAGCAAGAGCCTGCCATGGAAGAATATTGTACGTCCAGTAACGTATGCAGTGTCGCGTCGACAAATTCCACACAACTGTAATGTGTTTGCTGGCTTTTACTTCCTGTTCCTATTCTCTGAACCCGTTCCGTAGCGCTATTCTCTTTCGCCAGCCTACAGCGGTGAACTGCAAGAGAGATTTTTTTTGCTACCTCAGACATTTTATACCTGCTTTTTTTTTTTACTATATTGGCGAATATTTGTGCGGCCAATAGGTGTACACGAATGACTGAAAAATCAGAATCAAAACATTCTAGAAATGAAAAACAACCATTAGCGGGCCACTTTTTTTTCTATCAAAAAATCAAGTGCTTAGTGCATGACAGAAAAATGAAGTTGTTTTTATTTCATTTCTACCGCCTCCTGCTGCTTTAATCGCACAGCACTCTTCCAGGTTAAGGAAACACCGGATACAGACAGCTATTTTTTTTCGAACGGAGTGATAAAAGTGCGGGCAGCATTCATGACAGAGCTAAATTTATATTCAACCCACATCGTGGCCAAGATTGGAATCAATGGAAGCGATGAAGCTTCATTAGGGTTGCATGAACCGTGATGAACTTGCAAAATGACATGGCTACAGTGACAAAAACAAAACAAAAGTGAGACCCCGGTCAACTGGATGGCGAAAAAAAAAAAAACCGCAATGGGGCTACCGTGGGAGGTAAGTGTGTTTGCGGTCGTTTTTGTTTCTTCCGAAACAGTTATTAATGGCTCTGCAAAGTGATAATGAAATGGTCTGAAAACGTATCCTACAGCACAAAAGAGGGCGAAAGAAGCATAAAGCACGAATAAAATATAGGAGAAGGAAGAGTGGAAGACAAAAAAAGAGAACGAAATCGAGCGTTCATAAGTGGCGCTCGCTGGATGTCTTTATATTGCGTGGCCTACCGGAGCTGCACCGCGGCATTTATGTGTTCAGTGCATCCGAGAGCGTCACTTCCGCTAGGAAATGGGTCTGGTTTACCCGCCTGCACTGACACTGTACGCTTTGTTGGAGGCATTTGAATTCTTACATGCTTTTCTTTCTTTTTTTGCGATCTTGTCTAATAGGTCCATGCTCCTTAAGCCCGTGACTACATTTGGCTTTAATCTTTCTTATGAAGTTCCTACTAGCATCACAAATACTTCCAATGCTTATTCGTCTTCAACGTTTCTTTTTTGTTTTTGCGTGAAGGCTCTGCTGAAACTTCTTGATAGTATAAGACCGTTCAGAAAAACGGTATATAAATCTCCATCTATGTAAACACTGGTATGAGGCATGTTAAGCAATTATTTTATGAAAACAAGTCATAGCTCCTCCCCCCCCCCCCCCTTGCTTTTTCCTGAATAATATTCTATGCTTCGTATTGCCACGCAAAACTGTTGTGAGCAAGCAGCGTGATTAATGTTTTTTGCGTAAAAGGCTCTGAGTAGAGCAAATTCATTGCCTTTTACACAGAAGTTGCTGTTTGGGAGCATAACTGCTTGGGCAGCGCGAAAACTTCGTTTTGGACGGTGGCAAGTGTAAATGTGATATTTGTAGTTGTCTCTGGAT
The DNA here is from genome assembly GCF_052857255.1 of Amblyomma americanum. Taxonomy (NCBI): domain Eukaryota; kingdom Metazoa; phylum Arthropoda; class Arachnida; order Ixodida; family Ixodidae; genus Amblyomma; species Amblyomma americanum. The sequence goes on along the minus strand of NC_135500.1, from coordinate 169,900,956 downwards.
AGCCTTATTATAAGCCCAGTCATACACGTACGGTGTTTTTCAAAGCCGCTACCGGTGGTTGGCTTGTAATAACGCAACTGCTTACAGTGTTCATCGCTCAGCCGCTTTGACTTTCGTGTGATGAGTTTTTAACCAGCGAAAAGGGAGCTTTGAAACCTGCGACCCGGCAAGGTGTAGTAAATAAATAGGATTCTCTCATTTTAGTATCCTAAATCAACAGCAGTTGACATAAATTTGAAATGAGAATACAAGAAACAGTCTTCTAATACTGTTTAAACCCTCATTTATTCGCATAACGAAACTTCTCATGTAAAGAACCTGTCCCTTACTTAGCCTGTCAAAAAGTTCAACTTTTCTGTATAATGTTCGGCACGTAAGCGTGCGGCACAATTTTTTCAGGTTGTTCGGGGAAAAACTGTGTTGACGATGCGAGTCAACTTGGCGACAGTTTCTTTTTCAAATTATTTGTTTCGCCAATTTTTTTATGTGTCACGCGGTAAATCAGCAATAGATACGCAGAACATAAGGAATCCCCGCTCCTCCTCTCCCGCCACCTTTTTCCACCCCGTCTCCAAGCAATTCTTTCTGTCCTTCTTCACTTTTTTTTTCAGAACCATAAATGGAGGAAAATATTAAGTTGCATTGGCAGGGGCAAAAAAAGAATGGGCAAACACAAGCAGTTGAGATTCACCGACGCCAGTTGGAGGCAGCTGCATCTTCCTGCTTAGAACTCAGGTGGGTGGCGAATTTGGTTCTTCGAATAGAACGCTGTTGTCACAGATCTCTCGATTCCTACGCAGCAGACAAGATAAAGCGTGACAGGAACCCAAATAAGTGCTGAAGAAACGAGACACCAATACTAAAAATAGAAAAGAAAAATCGAGAAGTTCAAGAAGGACATCTCGATTTATTTGCTTGAGTCGGTTGTTGGCGCTCTACCGGGCCCTGTTTCCTCCCAGCGCTGAGAGGGAGAAAGAGCTCCTACAATATCCCTGGTGTCGCGTATAGGAAGACACAGGAGGAGGAGGAGGCGCGTCCTTTAGACTGTCCAGCCGGGGCGAGCGAGCCGAATAGGCGTAGCAATTCTAATTCGACATGAACGACGTCGAGATTTGGATGCGCTTTGTTTTGCCTTCCGGTATCTGTACATGCCCAGCCAGGGCTTCGTTTCCGGCGCCAATTTCCATCACAAGCGTGCATTTTGTTTTCGCGATAGTCAGTGTTTCTCCATTGCGCTAGTTTGGTCCGTCCGCCGCTTAGATTTTTTTCATGTTTTCTCATCTCCTTACTATTTCGTTACCGTATGTTTTCTCCCGGCCGGCGACGGAGCACCTAGGAACACCCGGCATTCATTGCAGGCCTTGAGAAATGCACCGAGTGAAGACGTACGTTTTTCTTGAAGAACCCGAGGAACATTTAAAGCTTCTACTCGCACATATGTGTAGTTTGGAAGATGAGTGTATCTGAAAGGTTAAAATTCCCGTGATTGAGTCGCAACTTGCATTTGAGCAGAGGCAGCGGCCGTTTGTATTTGCTGCGAATTATAATTTCTCATTTCTTTCTAAACTTTGAGAAAATACTTGGAACATAGGAATTTTTATATCACCTGAACTACCTAACAGTTTCTTTCGCCTAACGAATATCCTTGCACAAGTTTCAAACTAAGATGTTACCCAGTCGGAAACTGAATATTATTAACTGCGACATAAACAGCTCTCAGTAAGAGTTTTATGCTTTATAATTATGGATATCTAACGCAACATCAACCCATTAAGACCCCGCTGAGGCTCACGAAAATTATGTACTTCAATTTTCCTGACTAAACAATTCAGATCTGGCCTTAGCTCAGTCGAGAAATAAACATTGCGCTGGTGGAGGTGCATGGGCGGCCCATAGTATCTGGTATCGTACAGCCGCTCTTGAACTTACCGCTGGCAGTTATCGGTGCCGTCTCTGCAGCGAAATGTTCTGCGTCCTTTACATTAATGCGCACTACTGAAAACAAACCAACAAACATGAAATGGCTCCAGAAAAAGTGCAGAAGCGAGTTGCAGCAAAATTGTTTACCTGATGTGTGCTTTATTCTGTATTCTAAAAAAATATTCAAAGGACATTATTGTTTATTCATGAGTCGCTTACTCGCCGCATTATGTATTAAAACAATAGTCTTAGTGACGCTGCCTATTGTTTAATATTGCGATGTCACCGACGCTAAGCCAATATATTTAGCTGGAAAAAATGACTGCGTAACGCACAATTCGGGAGTTTCTGGCGCACCTGCTAACCTGCGAATCCGTCCAAAAGAATTCAAGATTTTTATTCACTTAAAAAAATTGATGCCGTAATTTAATAAAATCACAAAGTAGAAGCCATTCTGTTACCATTCCGTTTTTCCGTTACCATTGGGTAAAGTTCGCAAGCAATGAAAACTGCCTGCTACCTTGTAGAAATCATACGCACTAAAGTTAACGGCAACAAGTGGCAGAGCGCGTTACGGCGTGCAGTGTGACGATTGTTACTTCCCATGCAATCATTAACACAGCAGCTAAATTAAATGCGCCTTACTGCGTAAGTTAGGCGTTTATAAAACTGGAAAACCCCCTGCTGAAATTATTTTTCTTTACTTAATCAGTTGCCGTGCACTGAAAAATAGTAGCCCTACTGCACGGTTGCCATGGTTCTATACAAGGTCGCCACAAAGAAGGGGGTTTGGAACACCTCAACTGACCGATTTATTTTCGTGAAAGCAAGAGAAGTAGAGCTACGTGGTGAATCATGCCCCCCCCCCCCCCCCCCCCCTTACAAACAACATTAATGAGCAGAAAAATACGCGAAATGGTCCTGTTATTATCGTTCTGGTTTCTTGGCACTGACGTGGAAGCTAGAGGAAATGTTAATTACTTAGGAAGGCGGTCGCACCTATGCACCGTTAGGCGCGAAAACCAAACACATTAGTTAATGTTGCTACTAAGGCATCCAACTTTGCTTAAATGGCTGAGTAAATAAAACCAATGAATGCAAGCAAAATATGAATCTTCTATTCTATTCTCCGTTGACTTAGCAGGCTTTGTATTATCTCTTAACAAAGCAACTAAGTATGAAACGAATGGCAAGGTTTTTATCTCTAAATCAATACCCCATGTTGCACTTATCTGACAGTGAGGAACAGTTTAAAACAAAGCGTTTCATCTGCGCGCTGCAGAGCGTAGCGGACAACCGATGGCTCGTTTGCAGCACCAATTGTCACTTGACAGCCTTCCCCCGAGAAGGACACTTTTTCGTAACGTAGCCGAGGAAGCTACCCGACGTGAAAACTTTCCTGAAACCGTTTTATGGACGCAGATTTCTGGTCGAACGGATAAAACATAAGAGGGGAGATTGAGGAAATCAGTCGCACTTGTGACGGAAGAGAGCGTCTGTTATCGCGGCAGCATAAACCGTTCCTTTTTACTTTTCGTCCGTGCCCCCGAATGTCAGGATGAAAGTAGCGATGTGCCAATGCCGATGCTGCGGCAGAAGCATCACGCCGCATCGACTAAGCCACCTCTTCCCTCTAGTGCCCAAATCACTTTGGGCGCCCTTAGATCGATGCTAACGACTCTGGGGCCAGATGCAATATGTACGCTTGCCAGCTAAGCAGTTTGGTTCGGGAACTTGGATTGCAGTTTCAGAGGCTCTTTTAAGCTTCAGACATTGCATGGCAGCCCGACATGGTGGACCTTTGCTAAAAGGAGTTCATAGACACGGCCCAGAGTTATGAACGGGACGTGTGGTTTTTGTTAGGCGAGAAGAAAAACGGGGGGATGCCAACCGACTAGAAGTACGTATATGGAACGGAATGGTTTTACTGCTGTTAGGTAAAAGAAGAAAAACTGGTATTTTTGACCTCCCAATAAATGTGGAGTAGGTAGTTTGCAATGTCTCATGTTATACAAGAAGACAGGAACAATATTTTTAAGGGTTGCTACAACTTGCATTGCTAGACTGCACATTTATTGGCTGCACTTGGGCGATAAGTTACATACAGACGAAGAAGTATTGTTTGCCTCATCTTGCATCGCCGCTTTGCCCGTTATAAGCTATATATTTATACTGTTTGCATGGTTTTGATTAAGTGGCGAATAAATGCTCTGTTAGCATTGGGAAGACCACTGTCTCTGCACCGTTTAAAAAAAATTTGAGCTACCTGCACCAGTCTGGTGTTCTAAGCAGAAAAGAAAAAAGTGTGTGCGTATCACGACACTGCTTTTTTTTTTCTCGTAATGATAATCGTAGATGGTTAGACGGGAAGGTTATTTACGTAACTTCACTTAAAAGTAGAAGGCATTATTTTGAATTTGCTGAAACTCAGAGTTTACTACAAATCACTGCGGAAACCCTGGAAGTGCAGATTTAGTGCTTTGCTATGTAGTTGCAGCTACATGTTAACCTATGAGAATAAACCCACCAGGTTCTTGCAGGTGCGCAATATATCTGTTTCGCTTCATTTCTATTTTAGCCTGATTTCTTATTTGAGGTGACAGTGAGTTGTTTCGGGCAGCCCTGTGTAAAGCTAAAGAGACTTCATAAAAAAATACAGAGCTTGTATTAATGCACGCTAGCACAGTCTTGACAAAAAGATATCAGTAAGTTCAAAGCTGCGCAGAAACGCGGTGTGTCCTAATTTTTCTTTATCTAGAAGCGTTGGTTGAACTCAGAATGAACTGAAAGCAAATCGCCAGTCGCGAAGCTGTACTCACCGAACTTGCTTCTCTTTTCCTTTCACTTCTTCGTGTAAGTGTTTAACTCTGCGAGCGCAGGAATCAACAGGAAGATATTCTGTTTGCACTGGGGCGGAGCTAGTGATTAGGATGGAAGTTTAAACTAGCTAAGCCAGTTTCCACTGCATAGGTTTAAAAAAAGTTCCACGTGATCAGTAAGCAGTTAGATTTGGCCCTCCAGCCCCAACCCCTGAATGACATTCCATTCCCATTACGGTTCTTAGTCGTGCTAGGTACAGCTACTACTAAAACCGTTGCTTCGAACAGGGTCGCTATTCTGATGGCTCCGCACAGAGTTTTCATTGTACGCTGGTATTGTTTTATTATCTTGCCTAATTCCGCCAGTTTCAGGAGTAAAGTTTTCAACATCATCTTTTCTGTTTTGTGGCTGTGCCACCAAGCAATCGTGGGTCAATGTTTACCGCTCTTTGCGCTTTTATGAATAGCAAAACTTTGGCGACTTATATATCTTATGAGACTTACGTGATTGCAAGTATCTCACCTTTGTCCTCAGCTAGTGCATTAATGTCAACAGAGTCGTGCAGATAAGGACTGGCGTGTTCTTGTGTCCTATATCTTCTGACCTGGTCAAGTCCTGTCGTGAATTCAAGAGATAACTATGGGTATTGCCCGAGTCATGAGATCTTTAATTGAAGCACTAGTTGGCTGTTATATTTTGGTTGGATTATTATCTTATTATTTCCATCTTTTGTATGATTCCTAATGTATGATACATAGGTCCTGGAAAGTTTTATTTTTTTCAAGAATAATGCAGCAGAATTATTTAAGCGATGTCGCAGAAAAATGCAAAAAAAAAGGAAAGAAATGGAACGAAGATGTCTTTGTGGGGAATAAATACTCATCAGAAAAATGAGTGGAGTTGCTCAAGCTGTGACCTATTATGTGAAAAAGATAGGTAGAGCTCTGACTTTATCACTAATTATTTTGTATAATTATTAGAGTTCTCATCGATTATAGTTAAAATCCGGTAGTGGGCATCATTCAGAAAGTAGCAAAAGGATACACAGCTACATGCTTGCAGTCTAGAAATCTAGAAAAGAAATCATCAATGAAGAAAAGCGAGTTAGAAAGGATAGAGAAATGATAAAGCAGCTCAGCTGATTACGCATCGACCGTAAGCTACATCTACTTTGGCTCTAATGGACGCGCTGATTTGGATGTTAAAAGGCAAAATGCCACGAAAAAGAAACGACTGCTACAGAGACAAAGTTGCTTTGCAACAATTAATTCTGTGCTTACATCGGTTCCAAATGTTTTATTACGCAAGAAGAGTAACTTTCTTTCTTTCTTTCTTTCTTTCTTTCTTTCTTTCTTTCTTTCTTTCTTTCTTCTTTCTTTCTTTCTTTCTTTCTTTCTTTCTTTCTTTCTTTCTTTTCTTTCTTTTCTTCTTTCTTTCTTTCTTTCTTTCTCTCTCTCTCTCTTTCTTCTTTCTTTCTTTCAGGTAGTCTTCATTCGCACAAGCGCAATCGACACTCTTATCCTGCCAATGACGATCTCGGGGAGAGTGCGAGGGGAAGAGTTGCCTGTCTGATTGAAATACTTAATACCCACTATCTCGTGAAGATTGATTTCGTTCTGCGTAGTTATGGATTTGCTCATTTATATTCCCCATTAGTTCAGCCATCATGAAGTAGGCCTAATTACAATAAAGCGAAGATAATTAATTGCCGCAGTTTGTTTTATGAAACCTTTTTTCTCTGGTGACTTTAGGGAGGAAAGTAGAAAACTGCTCACGGCCGTTCGCTGTGAGCGGTGGCTGATTTATTTATTTAAAATATTGTTATGTCATGAACTGCCAACTACGGTGGGTATCATGACTGCTGCTTGTGCGGAGCGGTCCGGAGAAAAAAAAGATGAAATTAGGTCGAATTTTTATGGAGATCCCTATCTTTGACATCGAATGCAGCGACAGCAGACTACATTATACCTCACAACCGCTGTTCAACTTTTTTGCTCAGTAGCTAGTCTTTTTAAGTCGGTGAACTCGTTAACTAGAATTGCGTGAAGTGTTGACGGACACCATGAAACAGAATCGAAATCTGCTAGGCAAAGAAACCTCGAGAGGCCCCATTAATATTGCAGCAAGTAGTCGAATTCTTTTCTGGGTTCTGTTGTACTCCAGCGTGCGGCATAAATTATCATCCTCACACAAGATGCCTATCGTGAGGATATCAGCCCTTCCCTTACGCCTTAATGCAAGAGTGTTCTTGATCCGCTTTGCACTCATTCGAGAAGCGTGTGAGCTTGTCGCCAAACAATTTACGAGGCTAATGTGAGGACGAATGCGCCAGCAGATTTATCTACTCATGCATGCACACCGGCTAATACAGTTTCCAGTGCGCATTACGGCACAGCATATGTGGACACCTGTTCGGACGCCTACGAAAAAATGCGTACCTTCGTAGATAACTCTGAAAATGCGTCTAAAACCACTTAGACTGCAGCAGGTGTTTGCACTTCGAGCTTGCCGATTCACAATGCATCTGCAAGGATGGCATTTCACCGTCAGAGACGTGACTAGGGGACTCTTCGAACCATTATCTCAGGATTATTTACCGTGGCGTTGGATATGCTTCGTAAAGACGTATTTCGTGCTTGAGCGAAACGGGTGAAAGCAGTAAGCGTTACCGCCTTTTTTATCAGCAAGGACTGCAGCCTGGCGACTGAAAAGATTTTAGGCCTGCAGCGAAGTTTAAGGAAGAAGCATGTAAAGACTAAACGTGACCCGTCTGATTCAATGGCTATTAGGATCAAACCCTTGGAACTGCGCAATAAGGCCTGGTTAGTTTCCTTAATCCGCCCTTTTAGCCACTGCGGTGGCTCAGGTGTAATGGCATTCGGCTGCTGACCCGAAAGACGCGGGTTTGATCCCAGCCGCGGCGGTCGCATTATCGATGGAGGCGAGATTCTAGAGGCCCTTGTACTGTGCGATGTCAGTGCGCGTTAAAGAACCCTAAGTAGTCGAAATTTCTGGAGCCCTTCACTATGGCGTCCTTTATAGTCTGAATCACTTTGAGACGTTATACCCCCACAAAACGAACGATACCTGTACCGCCCACTAGAGTGTCGCAAGCGCAAGGAAACATATCCCTCGAATGCTTGTTATCAGTTCGAAACTACGAAACTCCACCATGATTGTTTAGAAAGCTTGTAGAGCTGGTTTGTCAGCCAAGCATACTCTTAAATCAATACTGCAAACACCACTAGCCACGCGCATGTGAATAATTTGCTACTTCTTGAAGTTTGTACGCTAGCAGTTGGCAGCGTAAAATAACCATGGTTCTTAAGTGCTAAAGCTGAGCGCCCTCTCTAACAAAAAATTCATGACTGCTTTCCGTTCGCAATTACTTCCCCCGGAACATTAACAGGAGAGAAGAAGTAATCGGCTGCTAAATGCTTTTATATGTCATTAGTATTAGAGGAAGGCGGTGTTCGTCATCACTCATCGCAGGTGAAGAACTTCGGGTCGTAGTTTGCGGATTCTGCAAACGCGCAAGGCTACCTATAATGACTACCATAGGAAAAAAAGAAGATGTGGTTACAGGACAGAAAAAAAGAGTGTAAATCATTAGGTTAAATGCCCTGAAGCGGCACATAGGCAGTGAGGGATGCCGTAGTGAAGGGATCCGGATTAATTTAGGCCACCTGAGATTTTTTAACGCACACTCAGAACGCAATGCACAAGAGCCCTCTTTTCCGTTTCGCCAGCATCGAAACATGATCGGCGAGGTTTTGATTGGAGGTAGAGTGAAAAAAAACACGATGGCCTTTTTCGGAGTAGTCATGGGCGGCCTTGAAGCGGTAGTACTTGAAGCGGTTTTGTCTTTCCGAGACCTTTATTTCAGGCCTTGTATGAAGATACCGCCAAGCCTTCTCAGGAGACGAAAGATGTGAATAATGCCAAAGCATGAAGGCCTCTAACCACACAGACAGAAAAGAACTGGGAGAGCTACCAGAGCAAATAAGTAAGCTGATGGTGACGAAGATAAGGAAGTTAGATGTAAATAATCGAGCATGCTCTAAAAAATGGAGGTTGCCTAAAAGCGGGAAAGAGAAAACGAAGCGTAAGCAAAAATCAGATGCTGACGTGTTCTTGCTGGTGCTTGGCTTCGAGCTCAACTGTGGTGTCCTGGTAGTGCCTACGTGGTCATCTCTGGTGAGGCCGTTCTGCGTGGGGGATTTGGCCAGGACCCAGGTTACGTCTGTAGGCCAGGCTAATGTGCATTTGAGGGTGCGTTTGGATCAGGTATGTCACTGACCTCCCCGGGTAGAGGGTCGGCAACCTGGTTTGCCAGCTTGCCCACCCAAAGCTTGCCGCTAGAAAATTTTCGTAAAAATGGAATTGACATCATCCCTGTGGCTCTCGTGCCGATCGGTGAGGGAACGATCAAGATGAAAAGCTCCAAGGTCCTTCAGCATGAGCTAAGATCTCTCACTACCCACTACCTCCAGATCTCTGAGGTGCGACCGTTCGGCCGGAGAGGCATTGTTTGCAGGTCCGCTGACATTGATTGTGTCACAGACCTGCTCCAGTGCAAAATTTTTCAGTCATTAGCGGTTAAAGCCTTCATCCCGGAACAGCTCGCATGTTCCAAAGGTATTGTTCGTGGCGTGGACCCGGCATCTTCCCCGCAGGTTTGGCCGATATTGTATCGTGTGGACCCTCTGCAGCCCCGTCCTCTTCAGTACAACAACTGTTGGCGTTTCGGTCACAGTGGTAAAGCGTGTAAGTCGGCGACCCGCTGCCGTGTTTGTGGAGAAGGGCATTCAGATGACAGCTGCGCCTCTGATCAGCCCCAGGGTTGCCTATGCAAGGGCAACCACTCAGCTGATGATGTCAACTGCTCGAAACGAGCCGACGAACAAAGCCTGCTCGATATCATTCAAGCGAAACGATGTTCGAGAGCAGATGCTTATGCACTTCTGGATCGGAGGGATACTACATATGCCAGCCGTGCGCGAAGCTCTGTTGCTGATATACCGTCAAGTTTGACTACTTCATTAGTGTCCTCAGTAGAACAGGCTCTTTCTGTGGTGGTCGAGCGAATGCTGGGTAGTTTCACCGAGGCTCTATCTCAACTTGTTGCTGGTCAATCTCTGCCTACTGAATCACATGTTTCGGCGGCTACGCCGGCATCACTCCCAAGTGCTGGTAGTAAGAGTCATTCCATGTCGCCTCCTAGCGTGCCCCAAGTACCGCCTGCCAACAGTGCTCCTGACAGTGTCGCTCACGTAGATACTTGTAGCATGGACGTTGAAATGCTCATCACTTCCCAGAAGCGTCGAGATTCTTCCTCACCCTCGAAGTGAGCTGTTCCTCAAGTCAAAGCAAAGAAAAGACCCCCCAAATTAATTCCCCAGACTGATGTGCTGAAGGAGGCTGTTGATGCCTTTTTAACCAGTCGATAATCATGGCGGGTCTAAAAGTTATGCAGTGGAATTGTTGCTTCGTACTTTCTTCTTTACCGGATCTTGAATTACTTCTTCATAAACATAATCCAGATATTGTGATTTTACAAGAAACGTGGCTCTCTCCACTTAAATCATTCACATTTAAAAAAATTCGTGTTTTCAGGGTAGATCGCGTTAATAGCAGGGGTGGTGGGTTAATAACTATGATCTCTACGAAAATATGTCACCGGGCATCAATCTCGCAGAAAGTTATGCGCCCTGACTATGAGTTGTTGGCGGTTGAAATCTCCCTTCCACAGTGCGCCAAAGTCACTATTGTTAACGTCTACTTCCCAATCGGTGTTCACAGGACAGACTGTTTGGATACCTTACTGAGCGGCGCAAACAGCACAGTCATCGCAGGAGATTTTAATTCGCACCACAGTGTCTGGGATAGTCGCTCTGACTCCTGCGGCCAGCTTCTGTGGTCCTGGATGTCAATGAATGCAGTGCGCTGCTGTAATTCCGGAGCAGTAACCTTTATGCGACGAGGATACCGTTCAATCATAGATTTAACATTAGCATCTCGTGGGGTTGGTGTATCTGCATGGTCAACTGAAGACTCAGGTACATCTAGGGACCACTTTCCAATAACCTTTTCTATTATATCCTCGCATATCAGAAAAGGTGGTGTAACCATGAAATTTGTAAACCACATTATGTACAAAAAATTGCTATCTGCCTCACTCCCCTCCATAGTTAGCTCAGGTCGAGCACAAAGAGCTCAGCGGACAATTACCTTTCTGCAAGATGCTGCTGAGAGCTCTCTATTCTCGGTGTGCACTACTGCTCCTGCCAGACAGCCGTCTCCTTGGTGGACGGAGGAGTGTGAGAAAGCTTATCGTCGTAGAAAAGCAGCCTGGAAAAGCCTTTCTTATAATCAGAGCCCAGCTAATTGGATAAATTATAAGTTCTTCTCTGCATGTTTCAAAAGAACTGTTAAAAAGGCAAAGGAGGTTTATAATCAAAATTTAAACACGTATCTCTCAAAACCCCAGAATAAGAAGGCTCTCTATAGATTAATGGCGCAGAATAACAGCTCTCCGGCCTACAATCGCTTAAGGTCAATGGTAATGTCTCCGCAGGAGGCTAAGCAAAACCTTGAACGCATCGCGCAGGGGCTGGCCTTACGTTTCCAGGTACAGAAAGCAGAACCTTTGCACACTCTCACCCCCAGCTCGGACTATCCTGAGGTCGACGTGTCGGAGCTCCTGCAAATTGTTTCCTCGATGCACTCTGCTGCTCCAGGATCTGACGGGATTACTGTGGGCATGTTAAAGATTTTAGCGCACGACTTTCCAACTCACCTTCTAGATATTGTAAATGCGTCATTTTAAACCTCTTGGATTCCTCACAGTTGGAAAATTGCGAAAATAATTTTACTTTCAAAAAATGCAGACAATGAATTTCAAGTAGACAATATTCGGCCGATTGCTTTAACCTCAAATTTAGTAAAGCTAATAGAAAGAGTAGTACACAGTCGCCTCACAAAGCATGTTCATCATATTAACGGCCTCAGCCCCGCACAGATTGGCTTTCGTCGCGGTTGTTCCATATGGTCCGCGCATGTGGATCTCGAGAGCCGAATACGAGTCTCAATGCGCCAGAGAGAAGTTTCGGCCTTGGTGACGGTTGACTTTGCGAAGGCCTATGACAGCGTGGAGCACACAGTCCTCATTAACAATCTTGCTCAACTACAACCACCGCATTACCTCTACGCCTGGATTTGTGAATTTCTAAAAGATAGATTTTTCTTCTGTACAGACGGATCTTTTTGTTCTAATACCTATGGTCAATCAAGAGGTGTGCCGCAAGGCTCTGTTCTTTCTCCGCTGCTTTTCAACATATTAGTTCGGGACATCCCCATTCATCCTAACGTTACAGTTTATGTATACGCAGATGGTATAGCTTTTTTCGCATCAGCAAAAAATATTCATGTGCTCTACGGTATTTGCAGGCATATCTGAATGCTCTTGAAGTCTGGTTGGACCAAATCAATTTATCACTTAATGTCAGCAAATGCGGCGTGCTGGTATTTCCACCCGACACTCCTATGTACATCTCGCTAGCCTACCGCTCCACTCCAATTCCCAGGTGGAGTCGGTTAAATACCTATGTGGTACTTATGACCAAAATTTGGACTGGCGACACCATATTAAGAATAATGTTATTAAAGGGGAACGTGCACTGGGCCGTTTGACCCGAGTTGGCAATAAAAAGTTTGGCATGCGTCGTGACACGCTACTGTTGCTCTATAAGGCTTAAATGATACCGATTCTGGAATTTGGTTGCCCCTTGTTCTCTGGTAGCACGAACTACAAGCTGCAGCCATTAGCCTTACTGGAAAGGCGTGCCCTACGGCTATGCCTCGGGCTCCCAAAATCAGCTTCCAACGCTGTCCTTTATCTGGAAGCCCGTATCCCCAACCTCTATTCCCGCTTCCGACTTCTAACAGTGCGTACTTTCCTCAAGTCTTTTGACCCGGCCCCAGGCGTTAGTATTCCAATTTTTGTATCCAAACCACACCTTTTTTTGACTAATCACTGGCCACGTTATCAGCTTCCGCAAGTTAGGTTCACGCAGAATCTGTTAGCTCCACTTCAGGTTGATCAGATCTCCTTGCAACGAGTTGCTGACACGCAGGCTGATCCCGTCTTCTATTACGACTTTATTTTCCCGTCCCATGCGAAGCATATGCCCGCACATACCCTAAATGGTCTTCTTTCTGAACACCTACAGAATTTTCCACATCATACTGTTCTCTCCACTGATGCCTCTGGCAGCTGTGAGAAGGCGGCGATTGGCATATATTCGCAGGATCTAGCTTGGAGCTACTCCGTTCGTATCCCTGATTATACTCCTATATTCTTCGCAGAGTTTTTGGCCATTGGTTTGGCTCTTCTCAAAATTCCCAGACATGTCGCACGGGTTCTTATTCTTACAGACTGCCTTTCAGTTATTGTCTCTCTCCAAAATTCGGAAAAATCTTTCTTTACTCGTTCACTTAGGTTTTTTGTTTCGAGCACAGTACCTGGGTACCTGGGCATTCAGGCGTCTATTTTAACGAGGTGGCTGATTTATTGGCAAGGTCAGCTCTCAGCGCACCTGTAATATATCCCGTCCCTCACCTCATTCTGTTAGCAGCTCTATGTTTCCAGCGGTTCCAACATATTTCAGCCACTTTGAGTGATCCGTTGCTCAATACCGTGGACTTTCAACACCTAAAGTACCCATGGAATATTCGGTGGTGTAAGTCAAGGTTTTGTGAAGTGTCCATGACGCTCCTGCGATGTAGAATCCCCCACTTAAACTTGTACTTATGCAGGTGCGGGTTCGCTGCGACAAACCTTTGTGTATCATGTGGGCAAGTTGAATCAATCGATCATTTTCTCCTCTCTTGCCGGCGGTTCGCGGTTGAAAGAAAGCAATATCTGGAGGTTCCTCTTTCGAGACTAGGACTGCCTCTGTCTCTTACAGTTCTTCTATCGTTCGGTGCGAGCCCCAAGGGATTCCCGTTAAGCAGTGTATGCGGCAACCTTCACGATTACATAAGTGCAACTAATCGATTATCTTGTTAGCTATATACAAAATTCTTTCGCATGTCCAAAAAAGGCTATATTGATTCTATTCCGGATGACTCATACCTCTTGAATTCATTTTATTTTTTCAATTTTTTTTATCTTGATTCAGTATTCTGACGTTTCCTTCCCCGCGCAAATGCTTCATTGGCATTCTACTCTATACCTTGGCCAATCCCCCCCACGTGGGTATGTGCCATATTACTTGAGGAGAAGAAGAAGAAGAGTCAGATGTGCGCGTTAAGAGAAACAAAGGGCAAAGTCATTGGCATAATAGGTAAAAGTTAAACAAGCCGAAGAGTTCTGCAACAGATCTATACAGGAGCGAATGATAGATGCAAACTAAAGAAACACGAAGAGGGCAGTGTGGATCACGAGGCAAACGGGGGGGGGGGGGGGGGGGGGGGGGTAAGCGTATCCTGGTTGAAGTGAAAAGAAATGAGCTTGGCCAGGGAATATGAGGAGAAGGCAAGATAACCGATGGTGTATAAGGGTAATGGACTAGATTTCAAAAGAGGAATAGGGTAGCAGGGTGCGGCGACAGTTAGATTCGGGCGGATGAGATTAAGAAGTTGGCGAGGATAGGGTGGCAGCAGGTTGCACCGCACAGAAGGGATATAGGAGAGGCCTTTGTCAGGCAGTGGGCATACTTGGGGGAATGATGATGATGCTTTAAGACCTGTCGCAAATAGGAACTTGAAAAAAGAGACTTTGATTCAGACCATTACCCGTTGATAACGTCGTGTTGGTTTTGTGCGTTACGAGAATGCGGCACCAAAACTTGGGCGGATGATGATCCGGACCGGTTAGTTCCAACGTATCGGTTACTCCAAAAGAAACAAGAGTGTTGGAAGCACTGTTGTATCCGCGGTCTCTAGAGTGGGTCGTTTTCGGTTATGTCGATCAGTTTCTGTGAACCAACACGTCTCTCCTTTCATTAGGAGGTTTCAGGTTGACTGTGGGCAGTGCTTGGTATGTTTGCTTCGGTTCCCATGAATGTGGTATCATAATACTATTCGGTCGAAACAACCTTACACCGAAAAATATGCTCTATCAATTTACGTTCTTTCAAGTTAAGCACTGTAATGGAAGTTTTCTTCTGGTTATTAAGGAAACTAGTAACACCGGATACACCATAAAATGAATTTATGCTTGCAATAAGAGATGTTGCTTCGGTGTTGCTAAAAATGTGAAACTTCCGGATAATAAGGAAAACGTAAGCAAACAGTGATCATCACAATAAATTCTGATTAAACGTTTTTGCTGGCAGCTCAAGTTTCACTGGTTCGTTTTAGAAGGAGTTACTATATCCCGTAGTTCTGAAAATGGAAGCTGTTATTGCGTAGTTTGTTTTGGGCAGTAAGAGAAACCTACCGAAGAAGATCAATGGGTAAGTTTTCGGCTGCTGTAACTAAAGTCGTGGAATCAAACCGCTGCCGCCACTGCACGTGTTTGTTTCTGCAATGCGTCTACACTAAAGAGGACAATGTCCATTAAAATTCGGAAAAAAAGGTTTATAGCATTTCACAGGAGATTTTCGCTACAATAACCAAATCAAGAGATAGCTTGAAGGTGCTCAATTTGTTTTAGTTCCTGAAGATTACGTGATACAAAAACTACAAAAAAGTAATAATGCATAAATCAAGCAAGCAATTCAAAAATGATAAGAAATAAGGAAAACGCTAAGGCCAATTTTTTCACACTATATTCGCCTTTATGGGGAGAGCAGGAATAAAAAAAAGGTTTAGTTTATTTCCTTCTTATTTCTGAACCTTGAGACACGGTTCCCATGCCAATGCTATAGAAGAGATATGATACTCCCTGACAAATTTTTGTGGCGCGCATTGCTTACCCCCGCTGCCTTTGATCCAGGGAATGAGATACTGGAGCGTTGGTCTGCTGTTTAATTGTTCGTGCCGGCTCATTACGGATCATATTTTAGTCGCTCGCCGCCAACCGATGAGTCGGTCTTTTCAGCATTGCCGTGAGAGTCCCAGATCGTCGATGCCGAAAGCTTCAGTGCCCTTCTGACTGCAGCCTGTGCGGGACGCGCCAGCCTAATTGCGGAATGAGCCTCATTAATTTCGGTCTGCTCCACGCCACTCCGACCCACCCTCTCGTCTCCTTGATAGACTCCGTTGCCTTGCCAGGAAGCTTGGATCAAAGGGGCCCCATCGATCATACTTGTGTCAGCTGATGCCAATTGCGTTCGCGTCACACATCGGGAAACAGTGGTTGAACGGCTTGTCCGGCTGCGCGGGATATTTTGGCAGTGTGAACTTATACCCAACGTAAATTTGTTTATTACATGCAAGCAGGAAAAAGAAGCCGTGTTTCTTGTTAGGAGGACTTACCTTGTCGAGCATTGAGGAAGGGAGAAAATCGCATATCTTGCAAAGACTTTCATTGCGATAATTGTAATGCGCTGTTCACTTTTATTTGGGTAGAATTTTAAGAACCAGGGCGAAGCAATAGCGTGACCGCCCGCTTTTTTGGTATGTTGACCGCGACGGGGTCTCACGAGAACGAAAAATGCGCTGCGAGCACCTTAAGGAGCAAGCTGGGAATTGCGCCTTACGGAAAATTATGTGGGTCGTTCACTTTCTGTTCGAAGCTGCGTATGCATGCGTTAGTTTAAACCTAGCATAACGAGCCTCTTTATTCTAAACCCGAGGCGCAAAATTTGTGACCGCTAAACTTCAGAGGCTATGCGCCTGCGAGGTAGCGCTCACCTAATTTATAAATATGGGAACAAAACTGTACTATTCGAAGCCGCCGCTATGCTTCGGTGGTTATGGCGCTCGGCTGCTGACCCTAAAGGCAGCGGGTTTGATCCCGGCCGCGAAGCGGTGGCATTTCTATGGAAGCGGAGTGCTAGAGGCCCATGTACTGTGGTATGTCAGTGCAGGTTAATAAAACTCGGATAGTCGAAATTTCCCGGAGCCCTCCACTACGGCGTTCCTCATGGCCCGAGTCACTTTGGGACTTTAAACCCCCTACAACTAAACAAAACCAACCAAGCAAACCGAAACTGTACTATCCGAACACGTTCTCCCAAGAGCTATGGTGAAAAGTAGGGAGGACATTTAATTCTAGACTCATTAGTTAGGGCATCGCGAGAGATAGTTTAGGAGAGTAAGCATAGATGCCAAAACTCATGGTTGAGGCAAAAGCCTCGGTAAATGAAAAACTGTAAATGATGCATGCAGCCCCAGTCACGTCACATCGTAAAGAAAGTAAATAGTACATCAATGGTGTTTTAGTCTGGTACCTCTTGTTTAAAGACGAGGCGTAAGATTGGAGAAAACAATGTATGCTGAAATGTGACGCTGAGTTGGAACCGTGCTTATTTGCATTCAGAGCCACAAGATTATACAGCCTCGAGGAAAAGTAGAAAAGCCAAGGGGACAGTGGCAGAAGCGCTTCTCAGCGCTACCTGACGGCGGATGCCTGTGGTCGAGATAAGCACAGTGCCTTCTGGCTAATATGCTAGCCTGCTGACACAGGTATTTCTGTCATACGCCATTTTTTAGACAGAAAGGAGGAGGAAAAAACTGATTTATTTAAAAACTGTTGCATCGAACACACCCAGCTGGCGGATCCCGGTTTCAGGAAGCCGTTGGCTGGCCTCACAGCCCGGTTGACCGGTCGAGATGGTCGGGGTCAGAATTGGGCAGAGCGGCGTCTCACTGGTCCATGAATGGGTTGTGAATGAGAAAGATAGTAGGGTTATTTTGGCAAGCCCATATAAAATGGTCGTAGGGCCGTTTTATCAGTCAGGTTCTATCGCCAGCAACTATGCACGACGTGCGTTGCTTTGCACGTACGTTCTTCATGTGGTTTCGCGCGAATATTCCGGCCCACTCTATTCCGTGCACGGCCAGTGTAGCGACAAGTTTCACACTGTGTACCAACTTGTACGCTGAGCTGAACGATCCGGCATCTGTAGTTGACTGCTGAAGTGGCGACTTTCCCAGTATACG
Organism: Amblyomma americanum; assembly: GCF_052857255.1. Taxonomy (NCBI): domain Eukaryota; kingdom Metazoa; phylum Arthropoda; class Arachnida; order Ixodida; family Ixodidae; genus Amblyomma; species Amblyomma americanum. Next base: position 169,883,163 of record NC_135500.1, on the reverse strand, counting down.
CAGCTCGGCTCGAGAGACTGGTTTACTGAGCTTTAACTCTGCAGCATGGTCACATGAAAACGACCACCGTCGAGCGGAAAAATGTGCATTGCTTCAGACAGCATGTGAAAGCTACGCACAAAGTTTGTTGCGATAGGGATTGAGACACCTCTTGAATGATGAAACGGCTCGTGCGCGTTAACTAAAGCTCTTAGATAGCCTGCCGGCGCGGTCCGCCCGGAAGTGAAGAGCGGTGCGGTGCGGCATTTCCGGCGAAAAAGTTGTGACCCGGCGGAAATGCTTTTGCGAACTGGCCGGCATATTAGCGAGGGCGCTTTGCGAATACCTCGACAGCAGGTAAAACGTCATCTGGTAGCGCTTAGAAACAGTTCTGCCACAGTTCTCGTGGTCTCCAGTTTTCCTCACGCCAGTACATTTCTCGCCAGTTCTGAAAGCTAACGTGAACGTTCAACACCTTTGCATCAACGCATTATTTGCCCCTGACAGAAAAACCAGCAACTGAACAGTTTTGTGCCGCAGATAAAAAAACAACTACTATTTTTGATTGCTCGGGTTTATTTCTGTGCCTGATTGAGAGTGTCTACAATAAGAATACGACTTGTGCCTACTAGGCAAAATACCATGCGGGCTCTTGAAAGAATAACCGAGTCTTATAATAAGGCGTTATCCCGAAACAGCAGTCAAAATACACACCTTCTACTTACGGTATCTGTGTGCTCAGTAGAATATAATTCAAGCTAGAGGAAATATTACAATAAAACTAATGACATGATGCGCATTGTCGCTGAGTTCTACCGTTTACGGTCCTTGGATAGACAACCCTTGTATTCCGATTTTTAAAAAAAATTTAGCTGCAGGCTTTTTCTCACGCCGCATAAAATATGCCTTCCAGATTTATGAGATATTAATGCAAGTGTACAATATAGATATTTGAAATTAAATGTCAATAAATGAACGCAGCCCTTAGACAGGTGAAACGTTTTGTCCACTCCTCTTTAATAATGTTGCGGAGTAAACTCTCGAATTATTGGCACATTTTGTCTCTGTATCCATCATCGTCACAATTTTTTGCGGCCTGCCCCTAAAATCAAGAAGAAACGTAAGCGGGCGAGGAGCCTAGTTGAAGCGCAATATGTCCGCCTGAAATATAACAACGTGTAATTTAAGGTACAAAAAATCCCTTGAGTTCAAGAGGAAAGCGAAGAGAGAAGGTGTTGTTTATTTTTGTTCTATTTCGAAGCACTAACGGTGAGCCGTGAGCGACGGATTCACGAAACAAAACACAAAGGCGCATAGGAGGCCAGACTTCCTCTTAATGTAGAAAAAAAACAAAATAATAAAAGAAAGAAAGGAACATGTCTTCATTTGAGTTCAGGCTGGGCCGCCAGTTTAAAGGACGCCCTCAAACTAGCTTCGAGCAACTTGTTATCTCAAAGAACCAAAAGCTACCACGAAAAAAAGGAAGTTAAAACAGAAACGGGGATAAAGTTTCGTTCGAGATCTGAAGCAGGTGCCATATTGTACAGTGCGCAAGGCGATGCGGGGAGTGAGGAGACCGCGGATTTTCGTTTTTCTTTCGGTGTTCATGGTCTTTTTTTCCTGGTTTCATTTTTTAGCTTTCGGAGGTTTGCAAGATGCAGTCGTATTTCTGACCCTAATGGCATTTTGTTTTCACTGATGTGGCCACTGGTACCGTGCCAATTTGTCAGGCGCCTGGTGCTGTGCCAGGCAGTCGGTATCGGCTGGCTCAGTGCTCCAGGCGGTTTCCACGCTGCTAACACGCTGCAGGCGCAACGGGCACAAATGTAGATTCTGTAGGCGGCTGCCACCGCGGGCTGTGATGCTTCAGTGCTTTTTATTTATTTTTTGTTAAAAAACCGGTCCTCGTGGCAGCCAAATAAGGTTTATCTACGCCGAAAGCGTTTTATTTCCCCCCCCCCCCCCCCCCCCCCCCCCGGGGATTAATAGGTGCGACAAGCTTGTAATGAAATGCTAAACAAATGGACGAGACGGCGGTAAGACTTATCGTGCGAAGCGCCGAACGGCGATTGTCTTGTCCGCCTCCCAAGTTGTACATATAGATTGCGGTACTAGCGTTGACTATGCAGAGAAGAGTATGCTTTGTATGTTAAGCAACGAGGTAGCAAACCGGTTGGGGATAGGCATAGGAGGTATAGAAACGACGTTTTCGAAATGAGTATACACAGCTGCTGATATGTGGTTTGTGTGCCCTGAATATCACTTCCAACCTCTGATTTGTGCTTACTGCCTGCTTGGAGGTTTCTTGACAGAAGCACCGAGACTTTGTTGACACCCAGGCAGAACAGAAGACGAAAGTCAACGCTCGTATGGTGTACCCTTTTTAACCCTTTGAGGCACTTCCTGACCACTGTATACAGGAAGAGGGAAAAAAAGTAAAAAAAGAGGAAAGGTGAAAAGAAAATTAAGGATGCAGAGAACTCGTGCACTCACAAACACGCAGGCTTTACAGGTGGTGTCTGTCAAACCCATGACCCTAATATAAACGAGTAGCGCTTTTGCCCCACGCGCATACAAAGCCGCATCACACCAGGGTCCGAAGACATGCTCAGTGCATAGGGGCGCCAGCTTGGCGAAGCCCTAAGGTACATAACAGTGCGTTGAAGTGTATTAAATTTCTCGAAGCAGCTGACCAAGTGTTCAAGACCTTCGCGCACAGCCACATGTCGAGCGCAGAGGGCTTGCGGATGCACCAATTTTATGAATAAAGCATTTTGCGTAAGAAGCGTCCAAGTGGATTCAGTGCAGGTAGCTGCGGTCACACCTATCTGAAGTGCGTAGCATGCGAAAGTCACAAGTGGGGTCAATATCATGTAGATGCCTATACTGACACTCCGGATCACACCACAAAGAGCGTTGCGCTCGCCAGGACTAAGACAACCACAAGTATAGCGCCATCGCTACGAAAAAATAGAAAGGGTAGTAGCATGGATCTATTGCCAAGCGCCGCTTTCGCTGCGCCGTAAGCGTGATCTTTGCTTGCGAGGCCGCAGTTAGAGGGTAACCAATGCAGCACAATACTCGCGGTCCTTGGTGTGTAGCCTGGTCAAGTCAACGACAAGCTGCTCCTGAAATGACGACGATTTTAATGATTGTAGTACAGCGCGGCAGTCAGTGAAAATAACTCACGCTGTTGGGAGTCCTTGCAGATTATAAGCAAAAGCATCTCGCAGAGCAGCCAGCTCAGTAGCAATAGTCGAAGTGCGATGACTGTCGCCGAGATTGCGGTGCGCGTTGATGGTATACAGACGTGAACTGCTGACGAGATGGGCGTGACATAGCCATCAATGTAGATGCGGCGGTGCGCACTGTAGCATCCAGAGATGTGCTCAAGGGCGAAGTGTTCAAGTGCTGGTCCGGGGCTGTTCGTTTTGCTCTTAGTGACAGGTATAGCTTTTCAAATACACTTGCAGGAAACTTTCAGGATGGTTGGGATGACATAACCGCCCTGGTGCTGTGACGGAGAAGAACAGAGAATTGATTTAAGCGGAGATAGCAGTGGTTACGCCATTTGTGCTCTGAAAAATTTGCTTCGTGACCTTTGCAATGGCACAGCAGAGATTGCGACAGCCTTGAAATCAAGGACAAGGAGGGGCGCTAACCGCGTAGGAAAGTTTCCTTTTCTATACGAAGCTCTCCGTCATAACTCCATGTCCCACTGGCCGCCAACCTGGGCCACCGGTTTAGCGTTAAGGTTATTCGTTAAGGGAAGTGATACTGAAAGAGAATCCCAGGCCGCCCAAAGGACTCCTTAGCGCTATCGAGTCATACCCTTAAGGCGAAGCTGAAGTTTTCCTTGAGTCCCCCATCCCATCTCTTCTTGCTTCCTTGTTGTGAGAAGTAGCAGCAGCACATGTAAACGAGCGGAAATTAGTTACATCAGATTTCAATATTCAACGTCGAAGGAAATAGTTTTTCCCCTTTATCACAACTCCTGCTATTATGAGCGAATCGAGTTATAAGCAGTTTTTCTGCTGGGAAAATTTGAACAAAGTATTTACGCCTCATTGTTATGGAAACTCGAGTGTACTGGGCGAACATGCACTGAGCGCTTGTGGGCTCATGCATGTTTGTCGCATCAATACAGAAATGAATGAGGGGAAACCTCGATTACAACAACGAGATATTTTTGTTACTGTATTTTCAATGCAGAACTTCAGTGAGAGGCAACGAAAAAGCGCAAAAATATGGTTTATAGGCTATTTTTTCTCAGTTTCTTGCTATACATAGCCACGGTGGCCTGTGAACACCCATTATTAATAGTCGTATGATTTAGTGGCTGTGAAGAAAACGCTCTCTTCCGCTTGTGTAACAATTCGTAGACGACTCAGTGCAGATATGTACTAGTGGTTCGAGGGATGTGCAAAATCGTAGAAAGAGATACGACATCACTACATGAGACGCCATCACACGTTTCATGAACGGCCGGGTTCTGTTCAACATAAACTGGTGGGAAACGCAACGCAGCTCAACAGCACCACGACAGCAGAAGACGAAGGGACGAACACTGCGCTGTCTTTGTTCCTTCGTCTTCTCTTGACCTGGTGCCGTTGCGCTCCTTAAATTGATTCGGTTCTGCAGACTGCACCAAATTGTTTTAAAGTTAATCGCTACTCGGACAACACACTTGGAGCTGTAAAGAATTTGTATAGCTTCCACCCCATTCCTGACCAGCGTGGCAGAGCATACATTAATTACAAAGCGTTTTTTCACATTGTTTCTTCAGGATTTTTATTACTGACGACTGGCTTTATGAACAGTTTTTTTTTTCAGTAACCAAAGTGCCCATGTTAACAAGCCACGACTCTGTTTCGGAATAGAGTGAACCTGTTGATAAGAAATGCCGGCATCTGGGCTATTAAGGAAAATTTTTTTGCAATAAGAGCACACGCATGGTCCAGTACCATAAGAAAAGCAATGTGCACAGTGCGACTCTTTCTTGACCTTGTATTGTGCATGTCTACTTTACTGAGTTCACACGAACGAAGAAGGCTTCGTATATGCCAGCGAGACTTACGCTTCGTCGCAACTTCCCTGTGGCTAAGAGACAGGTAGCTTCTTTTATGAAATTTCTTCAGTTCTCGCGTGTATTTTCGGCAAGGCACGTGTGCCTCTGGGGATCAAAGAGGTCTACGCGCTCACAACTTGCTCTTGTGGGCTTCACTGGCGCTCTCATCAAAGTAGGCTTCCTTTAGAAACTCCGCTGTATGCCTCCTCTGCCCGACGCGAATACGCAAATGCATCATGCCAGACGAGGCACGAACTAAAATTTCAGGAACGCCGGTTTAAGAAGAATAAAAAAGGCGAACAACTTACAGATAAATAGTATTTATATTTAGAGCTATTATTTTGCTTGATCTTATTTTGTTGCTGTGCAGCTCTAGTTTCTAAGAACTTCTATAATCATTTCTGCTGTCACGAAATACAAGCGTATTCTTTTGTCGTGTCTAAATATAGAAAGAAAAAAAACAATCACTAGCAAAGGCCAACAGAATGAAGAGAAAGAAGAGAAGTGCTTTTTCGCTGAAAACTGAGTGTGGCTTGGTATTGTCGTTGCGTGCCGCGTCAGTTTTAGCCTGCGATTCCTTTCAGTATCTGGCTTCTTGCGAGACGCGAAAGGCGCTTTGCGAAATGTCAAGGGAATGTGGAGCGCGATAATAAAGCTTGTGAGAGAGAAACTCTTTGCTGCTCGATTCACGCCGCAAGACAGAAAAGGGAACTATTCGCGAATGTCCTTTGACAGGGCACGTGTGCACGAAAATAATCTCCGGTCCTGCGCAACACCTTGCCCCGAGAAACTCCTCGTGGGAGGTATGATTCATTCTGCTGCGACAATATGACACTGATATTGTTACTGACTTTGGCAATGCCAGAAAAGAAAAAAAAAGCCGAAATAGTTCTTTCAAACACATTTAACTCTGCCCTTTTGAAAGCTACACTCCAAGTTCCTGCTTCCGTTGACTTTTAGGGATGATCAGTCCCGTCGCTTATTGGATCAGCGTATAATTCAGCGTATAATTCGCAGATTTTTTCACACCAGCCCCAGTTTGTATGTACGCTGACTGAAATAGACACTTGTTGATTGATTGATTCCAGAGTTGAAACCCATAGCCGCCTTCGCTGGGCATTGCGTGCTACGTATGTCGTGGCCTACGGTTCGAGTACCAAAGCAGCTATGCTGTGCTCATTTCACAGGGCACCAAAGACACTAGATTTAGCCTGCCTCTGCTAGATCATTGAAATCGGTGCACAGACAAATGAATGCTACTGAGTCCTTGCCTACTTATTGCAATTCCAATCAGTCCATTTTTGTTTTTGAGCAGTCAATTGATGGTTTCCTGGAATGAACTGTACGTGAAAGACATGACACGGTACAGGAAGAAATCACGAAAAAGGAGACAATGGGTAGCTTTGCAGAAGTTAAAACGCAAAGAATTAAATGCAGTAGTGATCGCACGGACTAAATTAGGCCTCGGATTTAGAGTTAAACCTCTTTCATGCGCACAACAACGTATCTAGCCAAGGCTTCAGTGACATATACGCAGCTACAAACGCAAGGAAAGGAGGAGCAGAAAATCCCGGAGAGTAGGTATTATGCACAGCCACCGACTTGAACTGAGATACAGCTTTGTGCTCATCGAAACGGCAGCAGCGATCGTGCAGGCCTTCCCTGATTATGAGGTGCAATTCAGGAGCTGCAGTATACCATATCTCAGTGCCAAAATGAGACTATCTTGGCGGGAACTAACGGAGGGACTCAGGAAGAAGGCTTCCCTTCGGTGCTCTCACTAAGCGTGTCTTTAAGCGCCGCTCCCGCTGCTGCTCTTGCTGTGGCTAGAAAGCGGCATTGAACCATCTCCCTAACCGATATATCGCGAGGTTTCTCATAGAGCTGGAGTGCGAGCACGATAGCAAGACTGCGTCTTTGGCAAGCGTGGCAGACTGTCTTATTATTTTACCATCTTCGCTCATTACTCGAGAGCACAATGACGCGAATAAAAGAGATGAAGGCAAGAACAGTAATCGCAGGCCATTGCGCGCCCTGGGCTCGGACGGTATAGGTACAAGTCGAGCTCTTTAACCAGGACGTACTTCCCGCTCGGTGCGTCTTCAAAAAGGCACTGCTCTGAGGCCTTTCAGCGGAAGGCGGTCGTTTCATTTTTCTTTTATACGCCGCATGAAGGAGCGAAAATAATAAAATAAGAAGAAACTTTGTTAACGAGAACAGAAAATTGGGCAAGTTGGAATGGATTCATCTTTAAGCAGCGCGAAACACAGGACGTAGTGGAAGAAACAAGATACAACCAGAGAGTTGTTAAATAGCGCTCGTGTCATCTCTTGTTTCATCCACTACGTCCTGTGTTTCGCGCTGCTTAAAGATGAACAAGAAACTCCCTGATCTCTCGCATTCACAATTGAGGGGCACATGTTAGACCCGTCTTTGTCGGGACGCACGCAGAGTTTATCCCTTATGGTAATTATTTAAAGAGGGCCACCTCCTATTGCAGTAATACTTTACCCTGTGAGTTGAGCCGCAGTAGGATTATTTGAATTGATCCGGACTACATCACGTCTTTCAGCAGAAATTAGCTTGTCAGTACATGGGCGTTACAGTGTTAGTGCACAAGCACAAAGGCCCCCCACTCACGAATTTCGCCAATGTCGGTCGGTCTGAAGCTTGCTATACCAGTGGCAACCTGCCCCCGTGGATACATATCGTCCAGATATATATATATATATATGCAGTTAAGGTAAAGTAAATGAGGGGACCCGTTTGACAAACTTATGAAGGGAGTCAACAGCCACCGAAACCAAGGTGCATAGGGGAACGTTATTAAATTTTTTTAGCGTGTTGTGCTTATGAGTGGGATAATGTTACTTAGATTAATAAATCGCTTAAAGAAAATTACTTATAGAGCAGCAGAAAAAACAACCATGCCGCCGGTGGGATCCGAACCCCCGACCTCCGAATATCGCGTCCGGTGCTCTTACCAACTGAGCTACGGCGACGGCTGTTCGATCTGCTGCTTTTTTGGGTATTTATGTTTTGCGTGTAAGTGAACCTTGAGAGTGTTCACCAGCGCCACCCTCGTCCATAGCGGTGGACGTAGCACGTCCTGTAATACCGCGAGTGTGACGTGGAACGTCATCTAACGGCGAGGGCGGACACTGTGCTAGAGACGCCATTATTTTCGGAGTTACATTTGTGGCCCGCTCAGTGCACGAAGTTCATTCAGTATCACGGCATATGTATGCGTGATTCACTCACGAGATTTTACTCTTCTTGTCTTTTCGTTCAACAAGAAGGAACGTTGCATGAATTACATGAATTGGCATGAATTGAGGGCGCTAAGCCAGTGCTGCAAGTTTAGCGGCCTATCACGTTCTGTTGTTCATCGATTCGTTCGTTCCCTTCCTTTCTAACGTTAAAAACGTTGTCAACGCGCTATTTTTTTAATGTTCAAAGACATTCGCGACTTGATGACAGCCAAGGGGACTGGAAGAGCTTGTCCTGAATTCCTCGTACTGAGAAGCGATGCAACAGAAGAAGACAAGATGTGAAAAGAGTATCTAGAAATAAAAATATAGAATGTATTCTCATTCGAGAGAGGTCTTTAACCTGTAAACGTGACAAGTCCTGAACTGACACGCTAAACCTCCTGCCCGACCGGCATCTCTCGTTAATCAATATTCGGTTGTCAAGGCTCGGCACGCAGCCTGCGCAAAGAGCGGACCTAGCAACTTCGCCTGTCGTATGTCTCCGGCGAACGCCCTTCTGATTAGACAGCGAAATATAAGAGAAGCAGAAAGGCGAAAATGCTACGTGCGAGTTACCCTAATGCCGGCTGGCAGCAATTTTTTTTCGTGTCGGCACCGTAACGTTCGCCGTCAGTGCGAATCTATTCATAGCAGTGGACAGATAAAGCTAGGACGAGCATAAATTCCTGCACAATATTCCAGGCGCGGAACAATAAACACAAAGTATTTAAGAAACGCTATGGTGAAGAATCTCTTTAGGGCATCGGCCACACTTTATTTCCTCTGTTGCTGCTGGTTTGGGAAAGAAACTCTCGTTTAGCCTTAGGTGCCGCTTTTTATGCTTTCCTATGCTAAGGATACGTGGTTCTGTGAAAAGGAATGGGTGCGATAGGCTGTGACTCTCAAAATCCGAAAACCTTTTCGCAAGTCACAATGTTTCGTGATTGTACGATGCAGCTTGGTTGACAACACACGTTAGCTGAGAAATAGGGTAGCTAACGCTTCGAACAATCGCCAATCTTTCTTTTGCCCCAAGATATTTACTCATCCTCGAGCTGCATTGTTAAATGATTCTCTTCGGAGCCTCTCACTTGTGTCGTCGGCACTTAGAGCTGGGTTTAAAAAGGAATCACATTCCACGGTTTCGGTATCGAGTACCAGGCTCAGTAACGGCGGCGAAAAGACAGAAGAGTGGATTGTGCAAACAAGCACAACCCTTGTGCTTTTTTGCACCCTAAATGGTAAGAGTGACGTAGAGCGGTGCATTATGCAAGATCGTGCTCAGTAAAGTTCTGGTATTGTCGTTCGTGAGGTCTTACACGTGGGTAGCTCCTGACTTTCGCAGTAAATATAAACGGAGTAGAGCGATGCCTACAGCTACTTTCAGGCAAGCTATGCGATATCTGAACATTGCACTATGCGCCAGATATAGTATTCAACCAGAAAGCACACAGTACAACGCCTCTAACTAGACAGCCGGACAATTGCATATGAGGAACTTTTTTCCTTAAGAGCATATAACAGGAGTTTCTCTAACACAGCAAAAGAAATGAGGCCAAAGTTTTGTTTGTATAGGAGTTCCTCTAACACCACCGCGGAGTTTCTGTAGATAGCAAAATGAAGGAAACCAGCAAGAAAATGCCCTTTATGGCTCAATCACGTCTCTGCCGTTAGTGTACTAAAGTGCTCGCGTTTACGCTTATGACCTGGTCCCTAGTCGAGCAAAAATAAGTTTCGCAAGGACACTGTGGTCCTGCGCTTCTAAAAGTTTAACTAGAAGCGTAACGGTTATCTTGATTACTTCAATATCTGACACATGCATTTCTTGATCGGCAACAAAGCTATTAAATATCGTTCGCGAAAGCGCATCTTTGCTAGCTTTTCCGCTGCTACTACTTCGTTCTTGCGACTATTCTGACAAAGGCAATATAACGAAAACCTGCGCATACTCAAGCTTTCCTGCCAGCAAACCAATTCTTAGGAGTGGCGCCAGAGGTCTCGTTGAATACAACAGCATCAAGGATTACGCACAGAAGGATAAAGAAAGACAAAAAGAAAAAGATAACGCCTTTGATCAGAACCATCCATTTATCGTCCGAGCTGCTAGTTGTAACACGTAGGCTCGACGTACGGAGCTAAATTCTTCATTTCAAGGGTGCAAAGTTTTACTGCAATATAGAACGCAGAGCCGATGAGAGCTAAAAAAAAGGGTTCCACCGAAAACAGAGAAAATTTCTCTAGAGCCCTGCAAAAAAATAAAATAAAATGCGATGTTTCAAAGAGCACGCAGCAAAACAATAAAAAGAAAGAAACAGAGACAGCAGAAAATAAGGAAAGAAAGGGAAAAGTAAAGAAAGACAGAGCGACAATGAAAGTGAAAGATGGTATGCGGCTACCACTTCGACGCGATTGTTTTTGCACCGGTGGAGCCCGATCGAGGGAGGCTACGCAGCTCGGGTCGGTATATTTTTCGGCGCTTAACTCCTCGTTGCCTTTCTTGGGAGAAAAAAATGGCACCGCGAAACGCACGGAAGACTCTTTTCGCCAACGACGCTACAGGAACAGCAGCTGCACCTCGTACGTGGCATCGTCTTCGGCGCTGCGCACGAGCGAGTCACAGATTATAATAAACCGTTATATTATGCATAGCAGGCAGGCTGGGTACGGATGGAGGGCGACAGTCTTCGCCTTTGTGCTCAACGTCTCGGCGAGTAGCGAGACCTGTTTATGTATATATGCATAATAGCGACGCGCCAGGGCCACGGGTTCCGCTTGCTTGCCTGGTGCTTTTCCCTTCCGGGTGTTCGGAAAGAGTACGCCGGCGCATCGATTCCGGTCGCCGCCAACACCGCTAAAGCATTCTTTGCTCTACTAGCGCTGCTGTCACTTCGTGCCACCCCGAGCATCGCCGATACAGCAAGCGCGGTACACCGGCACACCCTGAGTCGCGTGCGTAAGCGCGTTAGTAGCGGGCGTATAAAGTATACCAGAGCACGCACGATCAGGGAGAACTGTACAGAACCCGGCTGGGAAAGTGTTACCGCTGTGTTAATGCAGACACAGTAGCTAGGTGGCGCCGCTTCGAAGCGCCGAAGCTGCTCTGCGTGGGAAAAAACGTCCCATTCGAACAAAGACGTGGGTTCTCGAGGCGTGTGCTTGCATGCTCTTTACTCCTCCATAGTTGATGCACATTTTTGCTCGCTCTTTTTCTCGACCTCTTTGGTCTTGCGCGTTAATGTGTGTGGCTTGCTGTCGTTAAAGAAGGCTTAGGTAGCGAGGCGCCAGCCCTTTCTTCCTTGAATTCCCGATGGAGCCTTAGCTTCTGTAAGCTGCTTGTAATGGTGCGCCTTGGTTGCCGCGTTCGAGCTGAGAAACGCGGAAAATGGATTGGCCCCGAAATGATCTTTGAACATGAAAGAGACCTTCTTTCAGACAATTTCTTGCAGGCTTTAAAGTGAACAAAGTTAAATAGAACTATGCTGTTTAAGGATATCAACGAGGTCTTTACGTGAACAGACTTCGTAAAGACGTCATCAGGCAAGTTTTTGCTGTTGAAACGCGCTGTGCAGAGTTTGATGCCCCTGAATTTGGAAATCTTCAGGGGGCAATAGAATTTCCATACTGCCCAACCTCTTAGTTTCGTAGTTTCAGTAGCGCCATAAGTGCCCGGCTACGTTGCTTAACACGGTAGCCCACAGCGTTTCCACTTATTTGAACGCTAGCTCTTAAAGGGAAAGTTCCCGCCGTATCAATTATAATCGCACGTGGACGCTAGAGAGGTGAGGGGCGAGTAGGAGCAATGCGAAGGACGCCTCTCGCCTCTCGCATGCACACTGTGAGCGTCTATCGAGCTAGATCTGCCGAAGTTGCTTAATGGTTAGAGCGCAGGGCTATAGCCGGAGGACCAGGGTGCTGTCTGGTCCGTAGCGGCCATGTTTCGATGGAGGCGAAAGGCAAATGGCGCCCGTGTGCTGCACGATGTCAGTGCATGTTAAAGCTAAAACAAATGTGTTCTAAATTATTCCGAAGCCATTAATTACGGCACCTCTTTTTCTCTTTTTTTCTTTCAGCCGTGCCTTCATTGCTTCCGTTTTGATGGAGGCGAAGCGCAAATGCCGCTCGTGTGCTGCGGGATATATATATATATATATATATATATATATATATATATATATATATATATATATATATATATATTATATATATATATAATATATATATATATATATATATGCACGTTAAATGTCCTGAAATGGTCGAAATTATTCCGGATCTATCTACATCTCTTTCTCATCTTATTAATTGCCTTTTTTCCCTTTCCTCAAGGTCGGTGTGAGGAACTCATCAAGAACTAAGACGTTACTGCGCTGAAGACCAGGGGCTGCTGGAAGGTTGAATGATTCCATCTGAAAGCATCTCCTTCACCTGTGTTTGGATCGCCTCACGCTCCTTCGGTGAGATACGGTACGGCTGCTGATGGATGGGGCGGGCATCGTCGGGCGTAATGATGCGGTGCTTGAGAAGAGTCGTTTGCCGGACTTTCGACGAAGAAGCGAAACAGGAGGAGTATTCAAGTAGGAGGGCACGTAGTTCTCGCTGTTGAGTCACCGAAAGGTCCGGGCTGATGTCAAGGGATGGGCGCACAGGTCTAACAGCTTCGAACGCGAAACATTCAGAAACCTCCGCTAAGGGGTCGGCGAATGCGATGGCAGTAGCACGAAAAAGGTGCCGGGGCTCGTTAGAGAAGTTAGTCACCAGGAGCTCAGAGCAGCCGTCGCGGAGATGGATGAGACCTCGCGCTGAGCAGATGCCGTGGGTGAGCAAAAGGGACAGGTTGCCCTCTGCGACCGACTTAACGCTAAAGCCCGAGAAGTGCCACTTTGGGTACAAAGAGTTGAAGTTTCTCGGTCACCTCGTGAGTGCCGATGGCGTTAAGCCCGACCCCGAGAAAACTGCTGCCGTCGCCAACTTTCCTGTTCCTGCAACAAAGAAAAGTGTGCAACGTTTTTTGGGTCTGTGCGCATATTACCGCCGCTTCATCGCCGACTTTTCAAAGATTGCCGCACCCCTGTACCACCTCACGCGCAATGATACACAGTTCGTGTGGGCTGCCGAGCAGCAGGAGGCTTTTGCCGAGCTGCGCAGACGACTGCTAACATCCCCTGTTCTTGCGCACTTTGATGAAGAGGCTGAAACCGAAGTCCACACCGACGCGAGCAACGTCGGCCTCGGCGCCGTACTCGTCCAACACCAAGGTGGCGTGGAAAGGGTCATCGCGTATGCAAGCCGCACGCTTTCTCGCGCTGAAACAAACTATTCGACCACAGAAAAAGAATGCCTTGCGGTTATGTGGGCAACCATGAAATTTCGTCCGTACCTCTACGGCCTCCCGTTCAAAGTAGTTACCGACCACCATTCGTTGTGCTGGCTTGCAAATCTTCGCGACCCATCGGGGCGCCTAGCCCGATGGAGCCTCCGCCTCCAAGAATTCGATTACACCATTGTGCACAAATCTGGCCAGACGCACGAAGACGCTGACGCACTCTCTCGCGCGCCCGTCGGGTTAGCGGATGATAGCATAGAGGACGAGAGTGGTTTTATTGCAGTTGTCAGCGCCTCAGACCTAATGACCCGCCAGCGAGCGGACCCAGACCTGCGACCTATCATTGATTATCTGGAGGGCCGAGCTTCTGTCGTACCCCGACAATTTTCTAGAAACCTGCCGGCCTTCTGTCTCCGGAACGGCATTTTGTTTAAGAAAAACTCCAGCACTGTTGACCGAGCGCACCTCCTCGTCGTTCCGGCAGATCTCCGCGCCGATATCCTTCTTGCTTGTCACGATGAGCCGACCTCCGGCCACTTGGGCTTTGCCCGCACACTTGCACGCGTGCGCCAGGCGTATTATTGGCCCAAACTTTCTCACGCCGTCCAGCGTTACGTCAGAGGCTGCCGCGATTGCCAACGTCGTAAGGCGCCTCCTCACAAGCCAGCGGGCTTGCTCCAACCTATTGAACCCCCTCGGACGCCTTTTGATCAAGTCGGCATCGATCTTCTGGGCCCATTCCCTGTGTCATCGGCCGGTCATAAATGGATCATAGTCGCGACCGACTATTTAACAAGGTATGCGGAAACTAAAGCGGTGCAGCGCGGTACGTCATCTGAGATCGCCCAGTTTTTTATGCAACAAATCGTGCTGCGTCATGGCGCACCGTCCCACGTAATCACTGATCGAGGTACGGCGTTTACGGCACAGCTCATGCGCGACGTGTTCGAGCTCAGTCACACGAACCATCGCAAAACTACTGCCTATCACCCACAGACGAACGGGCTCACAGAGAGACTCAACAGAACGATCGCCGACATGATCGCAATGTACATAGACTCGCAGCACAAAACCTGGGACGAGATTCTCCCGTACGTCACATACGCTTACAACACGGCCACCCAGGAGACGACCCGATTTACACCATTTCGTCTGGTCTACGGACGTGACGTTCAGACGATGCTGGATGCAATGCTTCCATGCAGCACTGATGACCACCCACTCACGCCAGACGCCGAGCAGTTCGCTCAGCGCGCCGAGGAAGCACGTCAACTTGCCCGTCTTCACATTCAGCGGCAGCAGGGCACGGATGCACGCCGCTACAACCTCCGTCATCGGCACGTCGAATACCATCCGGGAGACCAAGTTTGGGTGTGGACCCCGGTACGCCGCCCAGGCTTGTCTGAAAAACTGATGTGCCGTTACTTTGGACCGTACCGAGTTTTGCGCCGCGTCACCGAAGTGACCTACGAAGTTCTTCCTGACGGGACTGTGCAGCCTCAGCGTCGTCCACCCCGCTCTGAGGTTGTGCACGTTGTCCGCATGAAACCCTACTTCACGCGGTAATGGATAGTACGCTCAGTGTTCTGCTAGTTTTCGCGTGGGACACCTTCGCCCACCTCCCTTGTACATTCTTGTGTGCTTGTGCTGTTTTTTTTTCTCTTTCCACTGCCCATACTGCAACCCCGCTTTTGTTTTTCTTTTTTTTTGGAGAGGGAGTAATGCCACCTGGTGTTCTCAGGTGGCGCTGAAGTGTCTTCGAAGACGTTGAAGTGTCTCGCGCTGGCTGGCTGGCTGCTTGCTGTATTCTGCTGGTTAGCGACCTGTCTCCCTGTTTTCCGTTACAATAATATTCGCTGTTCCCATAACTCTCCAGAAAGTATAGACACTACGTGCCTTTGTGTACTCAATTTTGACAACATGGGATGTCGCAATGATTCAGCAACTTCTCGCAATTTCTTTGAAGCCTCGCTCTTTATTTTGGTCAGTATACTCCCGTACGCCTTAACAATCCCAGAAATGTTTATTGGAGGCGTCAGCTATTTTCAAGGTAAAGTCACTTCTGCAGCCGTTCGTAAGGAAGGACGTCTATTCACAGCTATGTCTCTTGAAAATGTTGTTGAATGGGTTTCGTAATAAAACAGAAGATAACACTGTGGCTCGACCCTTATAAACTCGACGAATGTACCATATCCTTTGTGTTGCATAAGAGTAACCTTTCAAGAAAATTGTGGGCGACACCAGGTAGAATACAACTGATTACCTTGAAAATGGTTCTAGATAAAATCGAAGCCAGAAAAAAAGCGTCACCTGAAGTTAAGTTTCATACTTTTCCCACATTTAAATATAAAACTTTAGTTTGTGATCGTCCCACTCATTGCTCTTACATCTTCTATGTGCGGAATATTTTAAATAACCAAAAATAAGCAGCACAGGAAAATGGATAAGGAGCCACAAAGGTCATATAAATTACAGAATTTTGATTGGAATATTTTTCAATGTTTTCAAAGTTTAGGCTTGTAAGGAACAGCAACGTCAACCACACGAACGTTATTTTTATTGATTAGTTGAATATTTCTAAAAAAAAGCTCAGAAAAAAGTTCTAACGTGCATAACTGGCCAGCACATTAGAAAAATAAACAAGGCTCAGTACTAAGTTAAATTATTATGAATTACGTGTGATGTGAGGCATGTGTCTGAGATAAATTATACGTACCGCACAGAACCAACTCATGGCGCCAGGAAGTTCAGAGTCGCGAGCTTTGAGCCTGTACTGCCTAATTTATGCTCCAGTTACGGAATCTGGTCAGGCCGTTATGCTGAGCTTTCCTTCACTTTTTAGTGCTGAGTAAAACGAATACAAATTCAGAGCGCTAAAAATGCTTTCTAAATCGCATAATATACGTGAACCTCCACAAAATCCGGCGAGCCTATCAAGACGTGATGTACTGGACTACATTGCTGCCTAAGGCATGCAGGGATATTGGCAAACTGCATTTGTTTTCGTGAAAACTTCGTTTTTATGGGTGAAGTCTAAGAAAATAAACAAAAAGGATCAGACATGTGCAGCAGATGAATAAAAAGCAACTGATGTATATAAGTACCAGGGAGAAAAACTGTAATTTTACTTGCTACTAGTGAGATTGTTATTGCGCTGGGTTCTTTGAAAAGGCGTGGGAACAAAAAATACGCTAGTGACTACTAATTCAACGCAGCACAAACATTCTTCAAATGCAGTGGATTTCAGATTTGACACGATGCTTGATTCATTACAATCTGCGGAAGCAGAATAAAGCATTCTGCTTTTCACATTCTGCGATGTGAGGTTTCGCGGCAAAAAGTTTGTGCAAAGCGCTTGCAAGCTGTTATAATGAGAAAACTGACGCTAATCCAAACCCGACTAGTATGAATGCCTTCAATTTAATTATCGGTTATCCTTGAAGCGGTATTGCATATAATTACAGTCTTTCACTGACGTTTTACCCAGGAGAAAGCGCATCGCCAACAAAACTTGCGGGCGAAATTGTGAGAGGCTTGTCGGTTCAGTGATCTTGCAACATTTTAAAGCTGCACTTATCTAATTCACTCGCGCATCTACGATAGTGTCCAGTATTGGTGGAATCCCTTTCTGCTAGAGGCTAAATGAAGCAAGGAAAACAATTACAAAAACAGGAAAGGGCACTACTTCATGATAAGTGTGTCATGATCATGCTCATTGGTTTCAGCAGTTCATAATACCTTGATGGAAGTGCTTCACACTTGTAGCAGCACCATCGAGTCTAGTGCGGCATCTGCGTAAGGCTTTGTAAAATAAAACATGTTCGACATTAATCATTTATTGTGGTCTGGCCAGGAGGAAGCGACCTGTATTTAGGATACGTCAGTTCCTGGTGCACGTAGGCAGAAACGCGTCATCATCCCTTTCTCCTTTTCCTGCTATCCTAGACACGAGTAAAGCATTCACGCCACCGAGAAGCAGTTTTATTCTGCATGAATACAACTAGTAATAATTTAGGTCGAAAAGTTCACTCTCGTCAATGGTGATCGAGGCCGAGTGCAAGAACTTGTCCTGTATAGCTTCAGCCAAAACAGTTTGCACACTCGAAATCCCAAAAAGGTTTATGCGTGCAATTCGCGGTGTGGTCTGCTTACGCGTTTCCGTTCAGCGCGCTTCGCAAAAAGGTAAGTTTCGATATAACGGGTGATAACTCAAATGGCCAGAACAGCAGCATATAACAAAGTATCAGTGTAGAGGGGACATGCAATAGAGAACACTTGGTACAACGCTACTCCCTGCGCCGTCGCACGTTCATTGCGATGGCTGGACATCGTTTATCGGCTTTGTCACTCGCGAAGGAGGAGCGCGGCCAAAAACAACGCAGCGAAAACGTGCCTTGAGAGCTCTTCCCTGCAATACACCAAAGTATGATGGCTACCGAAGAAGTCGAGGATAAGCAAAATGCTTCTGGAGACGTTTGCAGTGTGTCGTGAGGGAGCAGATCGATCTCCGAAGGAAGTCTAGTGAGTCGATCACAGGGTGGCGGCGGAAAGGGGAGACCTTTTGCGGCAAAGCTTCCGCGTATTTTGACAGGAAGTAAAACACCGGCTGCAGTGTCCGAAGGGGTACCGGTAGGCGCCATTTCTCGTTCTTACGCGCGCAAGACTTGGAATCACTGCTCCGTATTATCGACGTGTACGGACCAAAGGCTGGCTATCCGGCGGGCCTATACGTCTTTAACATATGAGGCAGAGTATAGTTGCGTTTTTGTGCTCAGAGCACTTCTTTTTTTTGGGGGGGGGGGTTGAGCAGAAGGGGGGGGGGGGATCACCGGAGGCATGCGCTTTTTTTGAGAATGCCATTTACTTAGCGCAAGCCTTGCAATTGGCAGCAGTGAGCTTACGCCTGCTGCACCGTAAATCTCGGTGCACTCTCACCCAAGCGTGGCTGAAGAAAACACGCGGGAGTTGGCAAGGCTCGCGGTGGTGACTCAGTAGGTGGAGACTGCGGAAGAGGGGATCAGTGGGTAGCGCCTAACTCAGGCCTCTTCGGTGTGGACGATTATACTAAGCAGGAGGCTCGACTGTCTGCGATTCGATCGCAATGTCGCCACACTAAACCCTGTATGCCGGGACCGTGTGCTCGGGCATGCCTGTCTGATGGCTTTTCCAAGGCTCAGCTCACCACGACTTCTCCTTGAAGCGCCACATTGCTGAAAGCTCCTACAGGGCGCTTGAGTGGACCGGGTGCTCTGAACCTTCATTCTCAGACGCGATGGTGCTGCCACTCTGATGGGGCTGGTATCTCATGCGGCCGTATTTGACTGGCGCTGCACTTCCCAGCGGCTTTTAGGCTGGCGGTCTGCAAATAGTTCGCCAGGGAACAGCCAGACAGCACGCTGCAACCGTGACTCATCGGGGAAGTGCCCTGGCTTTTGGTGGTGTAGAACGCATGTGCACTAGAAGAAAGTTTCTCTCTCTCATTTTGCCTTGGCCACTGGGAATTAAAGGTGTAATAGCTATTTTTGTGCCACGACCTTGATTCAGGTTTTCTTCTATTTAAAAATGCTGATACTTATAGTCATGCAAATCTTAGATAGTGATTGTGTGGGCTGATCACTGGTGAAGAATAACGCGCTGTTGCAGAACAAAGATGACATTAATACAACGTCTATTTTTTTCCACCAGTAAGCAACTGCAGCTGATTGCCTTAGTAGCTTAAGAACTTCAGTTAGCTTCAAGGTTATGATTATGTGGTGCTTTCTGCCGCTTTGCTCTGTGCCGATTATTTTATCGTGATAGCACTAATATTCCCAATGTTATATTTCACTGATGCTTCTCTGTCTCGGCCTCTGAGTGGCCTTTAGGTTGCTCGGGAAGAGCAACCTTGGTTCCACAAGCCTCACAGGTGGCAGCACCTGCCATCGCAGAGCAGTGGCGCATCGCTTAACGCTAAAGAGCAGTATGAGGACCCCCAGCGATCTATGAATGGAAAGTAAAGAATGACCAATTCCGGATATGGGGGCATTAACCTGTTAACGCTATCGCGTAATACACTTAAGGTGGAGCTTCTGTCCGATGTCGTCACCAACCTTTGTCTGGAGCCTTATTGACGTTGAAATCCAAAACCCGAACCCAAATCGAAGTGCTAGCACACCTGGTTCGCCTTTGGCCCAGCCATACTAGTCTCGTTCGCCATTTTTTCTACTTGCACTTTGGGATATACTTTTAAACCTACGAGTAATTTTAAATGCAGCTGTTGGTTACGGCTTTGGACAAAGCCAACATGGTCAAATTAAATGCATGAATGAATATATTAAGCCCAATAAAATAGGTGTTGAGTACAAAACATTTGAAATTGAACCTGTATTTAAAAAAACCTAACGTAAGTGCGATATTTCAGCACATGTACATATGCTCGCATAACGATATATAGACGCAAATAAACATCGTGCAGACGAAGTTGGCAGCTTTCGAGGAGACAGGCGTGCTTGCGAGTTACCCTTAAGAGCGAGTTGCTTGCGTCTAGAAAAGAGGTGTGAGCGAAAGCGGTTCGTAACATCCAGACTTACATCTCAAAGTCTGAAGTTCTGTGTTTAGCGAGGCTGATGCAGGTCGTACGAAATAAATGACGGGACCTGTTATGAAAAATCTAGCTATCTTTCCTCCGTTATACAGAGGGCATAACATTTCCTTGTTTTGCTTGTCCATTATTTAAAACGATGCATCATCCTCTCTTGATTTGTGTGGTCTCGTCAAGCCCCTTGCTAGCTTTGTCTCACTTGCTGGAAACACATGTCGGAAAGGACAAACGCAAAAATACTGTTTAACATTTCTCGGAAAACTTGAAAGTGTATTTAGCATTCCTTGCCCTAAGCTTCTGGCAAGATGCCTAGGTGAGTGTTTTGCAATGTGATTTGTGAAGATTAATAACATTGAGACTGTTTCGAAGCCTACGAAATGAAGATTGTGCTTTATATTGTTCATTTTTTCGTCTTGTTCTCCTCGTGTTTGGCTGTATGGGTTTCGTATGACTTTCAGGCTTATAAACTACTGAAAATGTTTGGTATGTATAAGTAGTTTTTGTGTCTCAGTGATACTTTTCATTGTTACGCAGTTACCTCTTATATGTGTGCGATTTCTTTTAAAATCCAGAGAACCATGTTTTGGGGGCAAATTTTTTTCCCATATATTTTCAAGGAGAAGCCAATAACGTGAAGTTTGCATTAAAAAGCGCATCTCAATCATAGCCGGCAATACCGTCAAATTCGCCGTCGATTTTACGCTCTTAAATTCATATTTCGTACTCGTCTTTCCTTACTGCGTATTCCTGCCGATATATGTGATATTCGTATCATGTTCTTCAAAACACGGCCGGCAAACTCTAGATCTAAATAAAACGCAGTATGCACACACTAGCTATAATGTCACTAAAGCTAGTCGACAATGAAGCTAGAAGGAAAATAGTCGACGGTGACGAAACTAACTTAAGGATTAATGCAATTGCATGCATTGCTGATTCGTTACAGAGGGGATGTCATGCGGTTGCCACTCTGCACCAACTGGATTTACTCGGAGCAGCTGCCGCAAGGGTCACTTTCTCGGTCACGCACCAAACGTGAATTCACTGACAGAAGGGGGAGAGAAAGTAGAAAGCCTTGTTACAACTCAGTTTTCTTTTAGTACTCTACTCCGCAAAGAGTCAATAGCCCAGCGCCCTCTGCAACTCTGGCACTCTTGTTTCGGCACAGTAGGCGCTAGCAGTGAGAGGAAAAAGGCTCATAAATGAGATCTCATTTTGGGCACCGGCCACGGATAACATAAGGCCGCGCTGAGCATTTCGGCCAGCGTGCTATATCTGCTGCGACGGAAATTGACGTCTACATTCAGAAGCACATGTGCGTAGCGAGCGGGTCCCCGGTGGCTTGAAGCCGAGATTGGATCAGCGCTCTTGCTGAAAGCGGACACTGCGCAACTGTGTCTCATTTTTCTCTCTGTAAATTCCCTTATTGTGTGGGCTCTAAGCATATAATCCTCGCGAGCTGGGTGCACTGAAACATAGACTCTTTGACATCGTAGTTTGTGTTGTGACTGCGCTTGTGACTAATTCGAGGCAATGTGCTTGGCGAACGTGGTATGGTACTTTGACTAAAGCTTAATGAGGCCCTTGATGTGCAAAATATAAAAAAGAACAACTTTGCTGGTAACATACAGACTGTACACTATGAACGCTAGTTTTTCTAGATTCCTCAGCGTTACAAGGACATTTGTCGTTTTAGCGAGGGACAGTACCAACCAAATCATTACTAACTTCTTTTTAGGCAGGCAGTGAGGCTGTAAAATTGCTGATTCTTATTCTTTTTTTAGGAGCGCACGCAGCACATTGCTTCACCAGCAGAATGAATTTGACTGAATGAAAGTCGCTTCGTGGCAGCAGTGTGGGCTGTTCAAAATAGTGACATTACACAGAATAACAAAATAATAAAGCATAAATAAATTGACTACTGCGAACGGAATTGCGCAGCAATTATCTCACTTTCGAGAGACACCTCAACCGCGCCATGACAGAAGAGATAATGGGGGACAGAAAGAAAGACTGACACTTTAAGAAAGCGGACACTTCTCTGGAAAACTGCTAAGGTGGAAAAAGAAAGTGATAAAAAGGTTGCACTGATAAACAATAGACCTCGAATTGATAACAGGTTTCTCGAATGGGATGACGCTTTAAACGAACATAGACCAGTCGAAACGTTAGGCAAAGTATTGCCTGTTAGATAGCAGTTACAGCATCCGACACTTCGGCTGCGCATGCTTTTGCTGATAAGGTCGATAAACTGGAAACATTGCTTCTTTCTTATAATCCCCATAGTTTAGTTGTGATTGAAACGTGGCTGCATGACGAGATTCACGATGACGAAATAATTCCGCCCGGTTATAACTTATTCATGCGAGACCGTGGTTCGCGTGGTGGGGGCGTCTCAGTTATCGTAAAATCCAGCACCTATGTGACCATACTGGAAAAAACTCCTGAACACGAAAGCTTATTTTGAAAGTATAATTGTATGGTTTTCACTTCTTGCTATGCGCTGTTTATCGCGCGCCGGATGCTTCCGATGAATTTCTTGAGAAACGGCATGAGCATCTCTTAAGTCTGCGTACCAGTAACATAGTTCTAACCGGTGATTTTAATCTTCCTCATATCGACTGGAAGCGCCCGCTATATGGTAATTGCAAAAATGCTGATATTTTGTGGGGCATTACGTTTTGGATTAGGTACTGATCAAATTGTGAATGAGTGTACCCGCGAAAATAAATGCTGTGTCAGATCTTGTTTTTGTTAGCGAGACGTTGACTGATTGTGTTATTAACGTCGAACTTGGTATTTCCGATCACTCTGTAGGGTCCTTTTCTTGGGCAGTCAAAGAGGCAATAAGCCCCCCCCCCCCAAATATTAAAGGTCGTAAAAAGAGACTTTTGCCGCGCAAATGACACGGTCATTTTTGATTACTTGGCAGATCACCATGATGATAGAAGTGAGGAAGATGTACATGGGTTATGGAAACGCTTCGTAAACGCTATTCAGTATTATGCTGAGCATTTCGTACCCACAAGACAAGAAAGAAAAAAACGACAAAACCCGTGGATTAACAGAAAAATAATACACATCAGCCGTAAACTAAAAAAAAATATGAAAAAGTCCGAAAGGCAAACACAGACCTTTAATGATTTAAAGCGCGACTTAGGTGAGAAAATTAAGCTTGCAAGAAAGCATGACTTCAGTGCAACACTTTCTTAGTTTTTAGAGTGATCGGTCAAAATTTTAGCGCTATCTCTCTCTAGGCAAAAACAGTGTTAAAGAACTTCGAATAAATGGGAGACCAGTTACGGAGAGTAAGGAAATTGCACAAGATTTCAAAGAGTATTTTCAAACTGTTTTCTCATCGCACAGTGAACATAATGCCTTAAATACACATGAAACTTTAGAGGAGTCATAACCTTGTTACGCAAAACTAGATGAAAAGAATAGTGCAGGTCCAGATGGTCTTCAGAATGCATTTTTAAAGCGTTATGCAGCAAATGTTGCACCTTTTCTAGCAAAAGTTTTCAGGCTTCTGCACAGACCGGCAAAATACTAGATGATTGGAACAGAGCTCGTGTCATACCCTAACACAAAAAAGGAGAAAAAGTCACAGTGTCTAACTACAGACCAGTTCCAATTACGTGCACTTGCTGCAAGCTATTAGAGCATACTCTAGCGGGTTACATTCGGCCGTACATGACAGAAAACAACATCTTATCACCACATCAGCACGGGTTCAGGAAAGAAATGCCTACTGTTTCGCAATTATTGACAACTGTACATGAATTTGCAATGACTCTCGATGGCTCCGGCCAGGTAGATGTACTATTACTTGATTTGTGCAAAGCATTCCATTAAGTTCAACACGAAAAATTACTCTATAAGATAGAACGCATTGGTCTGCCTAGTTATATCCTTAAATGAATACGGTCTTACCTGAAGAACAGGAATCAGTTCGTAAAAATTAATGGAAATATTTCTGATATTCCCGTTGTAACTACTTGGCTGCTGCAGGGCAGTGTATTAGGAACTCTGATTTTTATTGTACATTTATGATTTAACCCAAGTTCCTCCTGACTCTGTTTCTATTCGGATGACTGTATTGTTTATAAAAGTATATTCTCAGTTAGTTACCACAAGCTATTGGAGCAATCTATTCCTTCCATATAACACCGGTGTGAGGATTGCGGTATGGAGGTTAACACGCAGAAAACAGTTCTTCTTAGACTTACTTGTAAAAACGATGCTAATTCATTTCAGTATCGCTTGAACAACTGTCCTACTTCCGAAGTCTCTAACTACAAATATCTTGGTGTAACTGTTACAGATAATCTATCATGTAGTACCCACATTTCAAATATTTCTTAATCAGCTTTTGCAAAATGTTGTTTTCTCAGGCGAAAACTCAAAAGTACTCCGCCCAATCGTAAACTTCTGACTTACAACACGTATATTATGTCTAAACTTGAGTTTGCTTCGATCATCTGGGACCCTCTCACCAAAAGATATTTATCGTCTTGAACAAACACAGAGAAAAGCTGTGAGGTTCATCTTTCGTAAATATAAAAGTGCAGACTCCTCTACTAAACTTATGATTGCCAACAACATTCCACCCCCAGAAACTCGAAGGAAGATAACTCGTATGCTGTTCCTATACAAAATCTTCAACAACCATCTTAAACTCAGTCCTCCGCCCTGTGTAAAACAAATCAGCACTAGACGAACACGTTATTACCGCACCCACTCTCCACAGCCAAATTTTTCAAAACAATATCTTTTCAGCACAGTTTGCATCCTCGTACAATTTCTGACTGGAACTGCCTTCCAAAATCTTAGGTGCATCCTCAAACGATGACCAGGCACTGCAGCAGTACCTATTTGTTTGATGGTATGATCCACTGATTTCGTGTGTTTACAGTTTTCTTTCATGCTGTATTGGTGAAGTTTTTACTATCTTGATGTATAGAACACTTTTTACATTTATTTTGTCATTTGCCGCCCCTTGTGCTACTAAATTTTATGCCATTACATTGCCTCTGTTTGTCAATGTTGTGGGTGATTTCATTTTCATCTTGCTTGTAGGATCTATTCATGTTGGCCACTCGTGCTAGGGCCAGATTACTGGCCTGCAGCATTTTGAAATAAATAAATAAAATAAAAAGGCGCAGTAATGAAGGGCACCCAGCATATTTATACCACCCGGAGCTGTTTAACGGACGCTGACAAAAGACAGCACAACGCCCTCTGCTTGCGTTTTCCGTCTTGTAGAGCGATGTGTAGACTACAGTAAATAACTACCGAAAAAGTAATTCAGTGTTTGTTTCAAATTGCATAGAATGAAAAAGGGCTGAAAGAGAAAACCATAGTGCGCATTCAATTTGATGCTGTTTGTAGACAAGCTCTGGCTGGGTGAGAAGCTTAGATTCGTTACAGAAGTGTACAACGCTCCGCGAGTGCTTTAAGTTGCTTGTGCGGCCAAAAAATGCTTTGATTTCATGCGCAGACAGGAAATTTGCGACGAAATAAGTGTTAATAAGACAGGAATGCATCACTTATTGTACTGACTTTCAAAACTATCAATCAAAGAACAAAAATTCCACTCCTAACCATTCCTTTCTAGCACAGATCACCACAGCTCTGCGTAACCCGCGAGATCCCATCTGTTTGGAAACAGCCCTCTATAGCCTTAGCTTAAATAGACCTGAGATTGACCCGCGCAAACAGGATGATTATGCAGTGTTTGTTCGTTTCACCATGATTAAAACCGCTAAAGCATAAATTTGCTAGAATTGCACGCTAGGTGGCAGAAAAGGTCTCAAGCAGATACGGTAGACGTCCGGCCGTTGTGGATGTGCGCTTTTGAAATGTGTTCAATGCATATATGATATCTTGGCTGCCATTATGCCGCGAGCGAAGACTGGAAGTGGCAAAATTGATCGTGCTAACGAATATCTCGTAATAAAAAGGTTGATCTTTTTGAGTTCTGTTCAGTTAAATTCATTTTCCGACGTTGTCCTAGAGAGGGCCAGGTGAAAAAAGTTGCAAAAAGCAGCTTTACGTGGTGCTCCACCCAAATTATGTTCAATTCAGGAAATTTTTCCTTGTTCAGGATATTTTAGTACCAAAATATGGCGAAAAGAGAATCTTAGCGAGTGATCGAAACATTTTTAAGAATCAAAATTGTTTCTCTTTTTTCAAATTGTCGCGCTTTTCAAACTTTTGTCAGGAAAAAAGGGGCCGAAGTAAAGAATTTTGGGTCTGATTTAAGGAATTTTGGATCATGGCACGGAACATCACTGTCCGGCCTCTTCAGTGGAGAGCAGCAGGCGACAAAAAGGTATACAAATTTACGAAGGACGACAGAACAACGGACCAAGCAAGAAAACGATGGTTGGGCACCTAAAAAAACATGCCAAAAAAAGCAAACAAAGTGTAGCATAGAATGACCCGTATATACAGAGGAAGAATGCAAAAGGCTTCCGGTGACCTATGACTATAAAGTTGAGAATCGCCGGTTACCCATATATATATATATATATATATATATATATATATATATATATATATATATATATATATATATATATATGGGCATTAACTAATTAAAGCTGAAAGGACGTTTGTGCATAAATCGATCAGGGGAAGGAGTTCACGGCGGGCGACACAAGACGGCGAGCAGAAGGGTGGGCAGCGCAGAAGACGGCCAGTCCAATCCAAGCGATCTCGTGCAGCGCGGCGACGCTTCGTCTTTCATCGGCGCTTCGTCAGTGATCTGCCTATGCGGCATTAGGCGCGGCCGTCATGGTTCGCTACAAAGCTGTCGTGTAATATTTTTAAGCAGGTGTTTAACTTCCCCCTTTTCACCTTTCTGCTTACTTGGTTATGCGCGAATTTTCGTATTTTCAGAGTTAGCAGAAAAAACCGAAGATGAGAGCGCAAAGTTAAAGCGCTGATGATTCATTTGTTTCAGTGCATGATTTTTTTGCGCATGTGATGTTTATTGGGCTCTCCATGTAGCTGCTCTCCCAGACTTTCCAGTGGCATTCATTGTAGTATTCTGAACGATACTTTCTAACTGTGTTGAACTATGCGTATTTCTACACTCCTAAAGATATTCCACGTCCACATCAAAACCAAATGAATGTGTTTTAATATTTTTTTTGTCGCTTACATAGGTTTAGCGTCCCAAAGTGACTCCGGCTATAAGGGACGCCGTAGTGGAGAGCTCTGGATAATTTCAACCACCTGCTGATCTTTAACGTGAACTGATATCGCACAGTACACGGATGGGTTAAAAATGTGGGGAAGGCTGCAAACGTGTCCGTCAGAACAGCGGATGAAGGGGACCGGTCAGTGGAGAAGTAAAGGGTGGTCGCGATCGCGTTTTGTACAGTAACGCAGGATTCCTGTTTGCGGACTGTAAAGTTTGCGCAGCAGGATTGGTTGACGACGTCTCTGTTTGCTCGTCGCTGTTCGGTCTGGTCACGAGAGTGGGCGGTAGGTTCATGTTCGTACGGAGTGGCTTTATTCCACCAATGCTCCCGAGCTCTGCAAATCCTCACAGGCTGTCTCGCTTTGACAGCGGTCGCTGCCTTTCGCTGGGTCAAGTTTCAAATATATTTAGCGAAGTTAGCAAGAAAAAAAGGCGTAAAAAGTCTCTTGCTTGCCTCCGCCCCCGTCCAAAAATTGTATATAACGCACTCTTATAATATCCTGTTTGCTAAGAGAGGGGACTGTATCCAAAGGACGTAGCACATGTTGATAGAGTAGCGCATAATATTGACATGACCAGTTTTCAAGGAGCAAGATTGTGAGGCGGGTAATCAGTCTGCGTCCAGGGATGTGCCCCGCACATAAAATAGGATTACTTTCTTCTTTTAACCAAAATAAGAAAGAAATTACCAGCCCAATATTGCTCAAAGCTGTGAAAAATAATGTTCCAAGATAGCTTAAAGTAGGAACCAGATTCGAAAAATGTTTAGACTCATGTTGCAAATGTCTTTGTCTTGCGCTGCCGCGGTGGCTGAGTGGTTATGGCGCTCGGCTGCTGGCCCGAAAGACGCGGGTTTGATCCCGGCCGCGGTGGTCGAATTTCGATGGAGGCGAAATTCTAAAGGGCCGTGTACTGTGCGATATCAGTGCACTTTAAATAACCCCAGGTGGTCGTAATATCCGGAGCCCTTCACTACGGTGTCCCTAATAGCCTGAGTCGCTTTGGGGCATTAAACTCTCATAAACCAAACCAAATCATAAACCAATCTTTGGTGTGAGTATTAGGTTTAATATTCATCATCATCATCATCATTATCAGCCTGACTACAGCCACTGCAGGGCAAAGGCGTCTCCCATGTCTCTCGAATTAACCCTATTCTTTGCCAGCCGCATCCATCCTTTGACCGCAAACTTCTTAATCTCATCCGCCCACCTAACCTTCTGCTGCCCCCTGCTTCGCTTACTTTCTCTTGGAACCCACTCCGTTACCCTTAACGACCAGCGGTTATCTTGCCTTCGCATTACATGCCCTGCCCAAGCCCATTTCTTTCTCTTGATTTCGACTAGGATGTCATTAACCCGCGTTTGTTCCCTCACCCACTCTGCCCGCTTCCGGTCTCTTAACGTTACACCTATCATTTTTCTTTCCATGGCTCGCTGCGTTGTCGTTAACTTAAGCTGAACTCTTTCCGTTAGCCTCCACGTTTCTTCCCCGTAGGTGAGTACCGGTAAGATAAAGCTGTTGTACAATTTCCTCTTGAGGGAAATTGGTAAACTACCACTCATGATCTGCGAGAACTTGCCATATGCGCTCCACCGCATTCTTATCCTTCTAGTTATCTCCCTCTCATGATCCGGATCAGCTGTCACTACCTGCCCTAAGTAGACGTATTCCGTCACAACTTCTAGGCTCTCGCAGCCAATTGCGAACTGTTGTTCCCTTGTTAGGCTGTGGAACATTACCTTGGTTTTCTGCATGTAAATTTTTAGACCCAACAATCTGCTCTGCCTGTCTAACTCATTGATCATGATTTGCAGTTCAGCTCCTGAGTGACTCAGCAAGGCAATGTAATCAGCGAATCGCAGATTATTTAGGTATTCTCCATTTATTCTTATTCCAAACTGTTCCCAATTCAGGCCTCGATATACCTCCTGTAAACATGCGGTGAACAGCATTGGCGAGATCGTGTCTCCTTGCCTGACGCCCTTTCTTATTGGAATTTTATTGCTGACTTTATGGAGGACTATAGTAGCTGTGCAGTTGCTATATATATCTTCCAGTATTTTGACATAAGGCTCTTCTACCCCCTGATTACGCAATGCCTGTATGACTGCCGAGGTTTCCACTGAGTCGAATGCTTTCTCGTAATTAATGAAGGCTATACATATATAGAGGTTGGTTATATTCTTCCAGCTTATAGCTTCCAGCTATACAGTCTTGTGTACGTGCAATCGAAATTTAGAAGAGAAAATATTACTAGTCAGATACAAATATATTAGTATGCCTTAGACTGTAAATATTGTTATATTGAACTGTTAAGCAATCACACATTCTTTACAGGAGTGTGCGAATACAGCAATTTTTATGTAGTAATCAAAAACGAATATGAAGAGAAAATGGCTTCTAATATCGAATATCTGCACAGAGTGAAAAATTAGGTTATAAAATAAATATACGCCGACGGTTTTAGTGTTTTTATTTTCACGATAGGGTGTCGTCTTTTCAACCAAATTTAAACAAAGTTGGACTTATTCAGCACTATTATAAAACTCATGACGACCTCAGGTGTGCAACTTGGAATGCTATTTTGCAAACCGATTGAAAAAAATAGTGAGAAATTGAAGTGAATGGAATCACACATTTTTAGGAAATAGAAACATGTTAGGCAGCGAAATCTTATTTATTGGTACTTGAAGGGATGGGAGGATATGCATAAGTTTTTTGAAGGCTGAGTTATCGGA
This sequence comes from Amblyomma americanum, assembly GCF_052857255.1. Lineage (NCBI taxonomy): Eukaryota > Metazoa > Arthropoda > Arachnida > Ixodida > Ixodidae > Amblyomma > Amblyomma americanum. Next base: position 169,853,011 of record NC_135500.1, on the reverse strand, counting down.
TCTACCCACGGCCTTAAAAAAATATACTGCCGAAATTGAAAAAATGAAGTAAAGCCATTCAAGGAGGCTCCATTGCACAAGCAGAGAACAGCCTGTGACGAAGGAGCATTTTTGACGGGCCATAACGACAGCGCGCAAGTTTATGAAGGCTCATCGATCTCGGATCTGCAAGACCGCTTCTAAGAAAAAAGGAAAAAAGAGACCAGATACGCACCTTCGGAGTCCGAAAAAAGCCATGTTTACATGAACCCGACAGTGGCGGGTCGAGTCAGGCGATCGAGTTGAGCAAGGTTAGCCCACCTCGATGACACGCGTTTATATGAACTTGATTTTAGCGATGTAGTCGAGGGTTTGACGGCATATCGTCTGGTCAAGAATTTAGCGATTTTAGCGAGTCGAGACCGGTTCAACTGCATCGACACCAAACGTTCAGCAGGCAACCGGAGAGGGCAGTGGCGGCCCCTAAGATCGTGGAACAACACCGCTACCTCAGAGGCGCGACGATGCAAGAGAAAAACAGGATTGAATTTACCTTTTCCCCTCCCACTAACCCGACTCTTCGACTCGATCCGGTTTACATACTCTCTTCTGCTGAGGTCGAGCGAGTCAATCCACCCCATTGCAGCGGAGTTGAGTGAACTCGCTCCCCCGACTCAACGGAGTTTAAATGAACCCATGGAGTAACCGGTTTTCAACTCCTCAACTCAACCCCGTCATGTAAACGCTGCTAGAGGCGCGAAACTGATTTCAGACGGCTGGCGAATTCCCGGCTGACAGCCGCCGCCACCACTGGCTGGCGAGGAAGTAAAAAAATGAGAAAGCGATACTTTGTAGCCGAACTATTTTCTAGCCTAGCGACCGGATCTTTTTTGTGGTCGTCACGCCTTCAGTTAGGCAGGCTTCAGAAGAACACGGGCTACAATGCATCTTACAATAGGTTTTATTTGCACGCTGTCGCTCGCCTGGCCGGTGATTTAGATTTGGCTCCTCTTCGGGAGCCTCACGCGAAAATTTGCAGGTGGTCTTTCCCGCATGTCAAGCATGGCCAAAATGAGCTGGTACAGCCACATCCACTCTACAGCTTTTTCATATCCATGGGCGGCCGTACTATCTCTCACTTCTTCGCGACCAGCTAATGTGTGGAAACCGTAACGTGGGCTTATGCGTACGTATCAAGCCTTCAATTTATGAGGCCTGTTTGTGGGCTCAAATAAAAAAGTACTAATATTGAGAAGGAAACGCGAAATGTAGTGCTTCCTCCAGAGAAGAATCATCTTATGAAGAAGCATTCTTTGCATATACTTACCGTATATACTTATGTATACTTACCATATATATACCAGGTGTTTCAGCGGACACTTTCAAAAATTTTGAAAGATCGGCTCTTAAGGGTAAAAATGTACCTTTTGCGGCATAGTATTACGAGTATTGCCGGGCGCCAGATAACCGGTGAACTGCCTTATGTAGTAACCTGGTTAACTAAATTTTAATAATTAACTTTTTAACTGGTAGATATGGGCGCCTAGTTTAGATCAAATGTTTGTAGCCGGTTGATAGCAATAGCCATATCAGTCTTTCGAATTTCGAAAACGCGATTACCCTTGGCGCTCTCGCTCGACAAAATTTGTCTTTTTCGACTAGTTGCGTACACCGGTGGGGCTGCTTTGCCTGCATGCTTTCGAAAGCGCATGTATTTTCGCACTACGCAGCCAAATTATTTCGAGCCATAGCGGCGAGGGTAATCATGCTTTCTTGATTCTAAAAACTGAAATGGCTATTACCAACGACCGGCTACAAATCTCTAATTTCAACCAGGGGCCTGACCATAGTAGTTAAAAAGTTTATTATTAAAAATTAGTTAACCAGCTTACTACTTAAGACGATTGGCCGGTTTTCTGGTGTCCGCTAACACTGGTAGTACTGCCACAAAAGCCATATTTTTACCCTAAAACCTATCTTTGAAAATTTTTGAGTGTTCGCTGAAACACCCGGTATATGTATACTTATGTACTTATATACTTATATATATATATATACCTGCCGTACATTTCAAAAAAGAATGTAAACAAACGAAGCAGTGACTACTGATCCTGATTACACCCAGACAGCTTTACTAGTGGGAAACCAAGAGTAGGATCACCTTGTCTGATAATTTGTCACGATGAGTTGTGGAAGAACTGTTATCAAGCAAAACATAGAATAATCGCTGTGTAGAAAGTATACAGATTAACATTCAGAGCTAACGATGACAAAATTCGCTTTTATTGCTCTCGGCACCAATGTTTACCTCTGGGTTGATTTTCGCTAGCACCAGAGAAATGAGACCATTACTGCGGAAACTGAAGTATATTAGAAATTGCTTTTTTTTAATTTCTCATACCGGCTTGAACTTTGCAAAAATAAAGGCGCTAGACTGATACAGATAGAAACTCTCCAATGTTTTTTCTTCTGAGCGGACAAGCAGATGGTCTACCTGCTACATAAGTCTCGTGGCCTTCTTACGTCATCACAACCTGCATATCGTGGGCTGCGGCAAACACCTGTTAACCGCAGGAGTAGAACGAGAAACAGCTTTCGCCTTGAGTCTGGGGTTGAATGCTAGCGGATTAAAATTTGAACACACTCGTACTTTCCTTGTATGTTAAAGAGGCAGTAATCTCAAAGATTGTTACCGTAACGCGCAAATATCTTTAATCTGTTTTTTTTCTAAATCCCAAAAACAAATTATTCAAAGAAAGCAACCCTAATTATTCATTTAGAATCTTATCGAAGGAACTGACTCGTAAGTTCTTTTGAAAGGATTAGAGTGGTAATGAAGGCACATAAAATAAAACAGGGCAGCAGTAAACTGGGTCAAAGAAAAGAAAAAAGCTGTGACCAGATTAAACTGCCGTGAAAGTTTTCAACCTCATTAGCGCGAATATTCTTTGATAATATGCGGTGCCAAGGCTTCACACACTGCTTCAAGAATTCGTCCCTCGTTAATGCAACGGTCATTTCACAAATATGGTCTTGAAAAGCCTCAAATTAACCGCGCTAAAAAAAACTGCAAGCACAAGGAAAAGAGCTCATGAAAATTAAGGCCCATAAAATGTGGTTTACTAGCAGTTTTAATCTCGCCTCAGACACACAGATCTTGGTGCCACGAGAATAACAAAGTAAAGCAAACCGCTGTTATTAGGGGCGCGATATGACTTCCCTTGATTCATGTTAACTCATTTAGCGCTTGAGTTATGGCATGCACACTTTGGAAAATAGGTAGTTTAAATATTCATAATGCTCCGCATCTCTACAAGCCAACGATACGGTGCAGTATGTTTCTGTGACCGATTTGTCCTTAATCCCAGTAAGGAGGTCAGACAGGACCCACTTCCTCGGGAAGCAATTGTTGAGAGTTTGAAATATGACTTAGAAAAATAGATAATAATGCATTTGTGAACTTTCAGATTGAAGAACAGTACAGGAGTAGTCGGCACATCGAGGCATGGGCTAACTCACACAAAAAACGCAGGGGTACTCAAGGCTACACACATCATACTTGTGTCATTAAATCTCCGGTGTTGGTGTTCAGCAGATCAAGAGATAGTGGTCGTGGTCTTCAAAATATCTAAACGGGAGGTAAAGGGTGGATCGGTTTATATTCAGCCCTCGCTCCGCAAACACGTCAGGGTAGATTAGTCTTGGGGTCGAGGTCCTTCAGAAGAAACACCATGGTGCCGTCGCCGTAATAGGCCGCGTCCTCAACATGGAACACACTAAGTGTGGATCGAGCTCGCACCTCAAGCGCGCTATGGATGAGGCGCGCGCTAGACTCCTCAACGACCCGAACCACGCTACCCGCTTAAGGGAGAACACCCTCCATAGCGCCACTACGAATGATTTTGCACGGACAAGCCATCACAGAGTTCTCGATGGGAGTGTGCACCTGGACACGTAAGGGAGTGATCATGGGTCTATATTTATTACGCTTCGTTTCCACAAGATGCCGAGGTCGAAACGTACGGCCGTGTCGTCCACTGGGATGTTTGCCGGCAGCAACTAGAGCGGACCTTTGAAGGTAGAGTGGTAGACAGACACCAGGGCCAGGGTTTAGCTCAGCTTATATCGTACACCAGGCCAAGAGTTCGGCGACCATGCATATCAGGTTATGGAAGTCCCACCACCACCAGACCTTCATCGCAGTAATATTTGGCAACAACGCCTTGATGTTGTGCATGAACACAGGAAGAACACCACGCCTAAGGCTCCGTCTGAGTTTAATTAAGGCTGAGGCACGTGAACATGCCAACAAATTATCCTTAGTTTAATGGCAATACTACCCGAATTTTAATGAAAACATGGGTGGGCAGTGCGTATGGTAGCTGCTCCACACGTGGAAAGAAAAATCGAAATGATTAACTGCAGCAGAAACAACGGCACTCCGTATGCGTATAGCGAGAGGACAGTTGGCCCTTCAGGCTGGCGAAGTGCTCTTTCCGTAACCCGTTGCTATACCGGATCCTTCAATTTACATTGATGACCCCGAGCCTCAAAATACCCCATCTTGCCTTGCAGAAAATCATAAGAACATGGCCCAACTTTTCCACGTGTCTGAGCTGCACGCTTATTTCCTCTAGACTAAAGAGAAGTTGCTTCCTCAGATGATTCCGTCCGTCCTTTATGGGTCCCTACAGTTCAACTTACAGACCGCAAATCCTTACTACTAAATACAGCATCACGAGGTGGCAACTCGAACCAACGCAAGCGCTTCGCTAAGGCGCACAGCCGTAGAATAGAGATATGGGAGAGACAGTAATCGCTACAGCCGATGAGTATACTACCAGCGAGAATGGAGTTCCCAAGCATGTCTGGACAGTGGAGTGCGTTGGTATCAGCCGTCGCGGGCTGAGTACAGCTATACTGCACATCGTCGACGACGTCGATATCGTGGAAGCAGGACGTAGTACATATCTTCTACCACCGAGCAGTGGGCACTGGAAGCATTTCCGAATATGACTCCAGGCACAGACACTACATCTTCCTGTATTCTACTCACGCGTATGAAACTTACCGACAATAGAGTGAAACGCCCGTTGAAATAACGTACCATTGTTGGGGATTCGTTAACCACATTTCAAGAACTCAACCACAATCTAAACCTTACAGCGACTATTCCTTGGGCGCCTGCACATGCAGACATTGAAGCCCATGAGTGGGCCACGGGCCAACAGCAAGGAGCTAGCAGTAGGACACAAGATAGCATCAATGCCGTACGATCTTACCATCTTAGCGCGTACACAAACACACCCATTGGACCTCTCAGTCTTCAAAGAAATCCTGAAGAAGCCACACCGCAAGGCCCTTAGGCACCACCGTATAGAACAGGAGAACACGCCAAGGAGCAGGCGCGCACTACTTCTCCTATGCGCAGGACCTAACGAGGGGCACACAGACCCTAGCCCACTGTCTGCAAAACCAACAGTGCGCTAACCCCATCATTAGGACACATGTTTTACAACATTGACCACTACGAAGGGATGTACCGTCTGTGCCGAACTCCGACCACCGCTATCGTTTGCAATGCAAGGGGTATTATGAGATTCGTGGAAAAAAGCTCGCAGAATTTGCTTTAGCTCTCCGTACAGCCACGTATAGTTACTGGGTCCTGCCCGTAACCCACAGAAGCACGGCCGTAGAACGACTCTGGGAAAAGGTCGGAGAATTTGTGGCAGAAGGCCTTAGCCTCGCGCTTTAAGGCAGTCGGCGACAACAGAATCAACACCCGCCTCGGCCGCCGTGACAACTGTGGGGCTTCACGTCCGTACAGTTGTATCAAGAAATGTGCACGTGAGTGCTTATAATACAAGACGTGTTTCATTCAATATCGCACAAGATGGCTTGGCGAGCCTGGCATGTGAGTAGACATTAGGTGCAAACCGTGATTGAATCTGTCGTTATCAGGAGCTATTAAACGATGAGAACTGCAGTGACGAGGCTGTCAGTTATGACCGCCTTGCTAGTGCATCGGACTCTTGCCGTGATCCGATTACAATTTGTCCGACAAGCACGGTGCGCACTCCGCGCTATCATGCACCCATGAAAAGAATTTCGGACGCCCGGATACAAAATAAGCACAGAAATAAACGAACGTTCTTCTTCTAGCGTGCGGCCTGTTGATTGTCTTCAGTAGGACCTGATACAAACAGCATGACGTAAAAAAATTCACACGACGGCTGCGAAAGTTGAACTATCCGTCAGCGATTCCTCGAGGGTGTTTAGGTGGCCTATTCCAACCTTCGCTGCTCATTTACTTCGTCTCTAGTTCAGATCGTCGTGGAAGTCGCCATCAGCGCTTCAGATAAGCTTTCAGCCTACTTACGGTCTTCGCGACTGTGTATGGTGGTCCCCGCATCTTGCTCTCTATACGTTGGGCCTTCACGCTTGTAGCATTCCGCAACCTTTTGCTAGTTGTCAATGTTCCGAATCTACGAATGCGATAACGGGTGACGCAATTCACTGCTGGGACTGGAGTGCGCCCATTGTTCATTTTTGTGCTTCCCACGGTGTTCCTGCGGGACTCATTCTAATCCGCGAACACGCTTTGCCGGAGGAAACCTTTATTCTTCTTTCCTTTAAGGTGAGCAACGCGCTTTTTGATTTATCTCGCCTCGATCTTGCGTGGTTACCTCTGAACAGGCATGGACCAAAGTTCGCGCAAATCGAATTCGCGACTTATTTCTTCATTGCCTCGCTATTCAGTCAGCTGATTAATTTTCTGTGAATGGAGCACACATGTCTGCTCATGATTCAATATTTTTTGTTGACCTGATTTTTCTCGGTTGCCCAGCAATATTTTGTTTGCGCATACCGCAAATTTTCGTCCCTGATTGAACGCCGGCCTGTGCATTGTGCCTGGGCATTGTGACAAAGTACCTGTCCGTGTATTTACTCGTAACGGCTTCGAATGACTATGAACTGTCCTGATATCGGTAGCTGTTCATACTAACCTAAACATCTGGCCTTGCTAAAGTGTCAAACTCTATTCATAACATAGCTCGAGCCACAAGTGTCCTCGTTGCGCCGAAGCCGCAGAGATTTGGGCGCGGTTTGTTGGTAGTTGTTACAACTTTAAGGAAAAGAAAGGTGTGATAGAACTTCCACAGTGAGTGAAAACCTCGACCGTACCACGAAGGAAGGGATTTAGGAAGGGGTGAAAGGAGCCGAGATTGAAAAAAAAACTAGGACGTTTACGCTACCTATGGCTCAGTTTCACGGTTTACTCCACAAGCCTTAATGACGGAAATTTTTGGTTCAGCGGAAGATTTTGTAAGCTATATAATCATTCACGGCACAACTGCGAGAATTATAGTGAGTGCTGTCGCGGCGCTTTTTCAGAGGTTGGCTTTGGTTGCGGCGGTGCCTCAGCGGTAAATGTGCCCCTGCGCAGCGCTTGAGCGTCTCCTGGCAGAGGCGCACCAGAAAAGCACACGGCATGCACCTTCTCCACACATTGCACATGGTGTACGGAATGTGCACGAAGGTCCTCATGCAGCCGGAGTTTGAAAAACGCTGTGACGAGATTTATATGATAAAATAATTAGTACAGACACTCTTAACCGTTATTCCTAAACGTCGTCACTCTTGATTACAATTTATGTCACAAGCAATAAATTGCGATTGAAGTTCTGATTTTAAAACAGTAAATCCTGCGGTTTAACGTCTCGATGTGAAACAATCTTTGTGGCTATAAGGAACGTTGTAGCAGAGGGCTCCGGATTCGTTTCAGTCACCTTGGCTTGTTAACGTGATCTAACATCGCACAACACACAAGCGTTTTTGTATTTCACCTTCATCGATAACCAACCGCCACAGTCGGGATCGATCCAAAGTCCTACCTCGTGGTTAGCAGCCGAAAGCCAGAAGCACTGAGCCAAGGAGGTGGGTGAGCACGACTTTCTTTCGGTACGGAAATGCCTGCATGAAAAAGTGATCTGTGGTGTTTTCTTCCTATTATTTTTCAATATATGCGGCATCAAGGATTCAAGAAGCTGCTCGCGCACCAGCTGCTGGTTGTCACATAACTCCCGGCGTGACTGCATGTGGTTGCACTGATCTTCATTTACTTTCGTGAGCATTATTGCAGAGTGACGTTGCTTGTTTTTTTTTTGCGGTGTTTAAAGTCCCAAAGCGACTGAGGCTCTGAGGAACGCTTTAATGAAGGACTATAGATAATTTCGACCACCTGGAGTTCTTTAACGTGCGCTGACATCGGACAGTACACGGACCTCTAGCATTTCGCCGCCATCGCAATGCGACCGCCGCCGGCGAGATCGAACCCGCGGCAAAGTGAAGTTGTGACAGCATACAAAGCACATGAACAACAGCTGAGATTTGGACGAGTTGGTAAGCATTCATGGTGGGTGAACAGCGCAACAAAGGCGGGACAAATGCAAGACAAGCGCTGACTAGCAACTGAGTTTATTGAAGAATGATAAGTGGTAATATATAGTGAACGTAAACAATAAAATATAGAAACAGAAAAACCACAAAAGGAGGGTAAACAACCTATGCCGTGTGCAAGTCCAGATATTGAATTTCCTTGTCACCTAACGTCACAGAAGGATCGCTGACGCACTTTTCTCCTAGATTATGAATGTGATACTCTTCCACGATTTCCTTTTGTGGTTTTCCTGTTTTTATATTTTATTGTTTACGTTCAGTATTTATTACCACTTTTCGTTCTTCAATAAACTCAGTTGCTAGTCAGCGCTTGTCTTGCCTTTGTCCCGCTTTTGTTGCGCTGTTCACCCACCATGAAAGCACATGAACTATTTTACCCTTCGCTCAAATTTTAACCCACCAGAGTTTGCGGTATAATTAAGAGACGGTTGATAACAACAAAAGCCCCCCCCCCCCCCCCCCCCCCCCCCCCCCCGCACACGCACAAAGAAACAAACAATATTTCTTGCGGCCATTTGTTATGTGCTGAACATAGCCTATGCCCCTAGAGAAGGCTTACTTACGTGCTTGTGTCGCATGTGTGAGTATATTAGTCTGCGACAAGTCCGGTTCAACCAAAATGCCAGCAGACCGACCTCACTGACTGAAGTTCGGCTGGCTCGCGAAAGGAGCTCTCTACGAGGGAATCCACTCTGCTATTCATCCCACATACGTGGCCGTATCTACGAGACATCAAAATAAATTTTTGCGAGCAGCTAGAAACAACATACCGCTTTCACAAAATTCAGAGCCGGGCTATAGCGAGATTGTATCTGTCTCTCCTACATACTCTGGCATCGCATTGAAAACCGCTACCCGTGTTTGATTTGACGCGCAGCCGCCTGTTCCTGTCAAGCCACGAGTGCTTTGCGCTTTGTTGAAGAGCACACTTCAAAGTTAACACGCAGACAGAAAAACATTGCTATAAAATAGCCACCGCATGTCTCACGCATCTCCTTCTGCACGTGTCGCTCCAGAGATGACACGCAGGTCACGTCGCTTTTGCTCTCCCACGTGGCAAGTAGACTTGCGAAAGTCTTAAAAGTTTGGTGACCCCAGAAGCCATGCAACTCGCACCGGTGGCACGTGACACGAAGCGCTGCCTTGGGAAAGCCCGATAATGTTGCTTTTTTTGGCTCTTACGTTTAGCTTCTGTCAGGACAGAAAGCTGCCTCTTCGGAAGAGGTTGCGGTCGTGGTGGAAGTGGTGGTCTGCAGAGTTTCTGGGCGTTCCGCATACATAGTACTGGTGCTCCAAAAGTAAAACGAAGCGTGCGAGCAGTGGCCAAACTGAGAAAAACTGCATGCCAGCGCGCTCTATCAGCCGATGTGCAGCAAAGAGCGAAAGGGTGTCGGCACTTCCGGCTGACCCGTCTCGATGATCTGATGCTTGCCCTATCGCCGGCACCAGCGAAGCCGCGCTGCTACCATACCATCACTGCTTGCCAGAAGGGCTTTCTCTTCTTCATGCACGTGCAGAAAAGTTGGCCTTCGGCGGCATGCGCTTTCTGTTTCTCCAAGAATGGCCCCATTTTCAGTCTGCGCGACTGCCGTGGTCCACGCTTCAGGTGGCGGTGAGTTTGTTGCGCTCTGGAGAATAAACACTCGTGAATCGATGTGGCAAGTGTGGTAAAAATTTTGTATGGTTCAGAGAAACAGATGACGAAAGCAATAGCGCGCATGTTTTGGCTGCATTGTCCTTATGATTTAAATAGAGTATCAAAGTTTAACCAATCGAGGATGGCTCAAGCAGAGACAGCCTTACTTTCTATGAAAGTTTGTTGAACATTGTTTTCTCCAGTTTAAGAAAACCAATTTGTGTTGGAGCAAGTGGCCTTCAATTAATGACCGCTGGTCATTAAGAGTAGTGGAGTGGATTGTAAGAGAAGGCAAGCGTACAGGAGATGGCAGAAAGTTAGGTAGGTGAATGAGATTAACAAGTTTGCTGGTATAAAGTGGGCGCACCTTACAAAGGACCATCGGAGAGACGTGGGAGAAGCCTTTGACTTGCAGTGGACGTAGTTAGGCTGATGATGATGAGCTTCTATTTGTATCATAAAGACAACGGCACTAATATATGCATGCTAGAACATTCTTGCGGGCTAGTTGGCACATATTTGCCGAATTTCTAGCGCCAAAAATATGAGGATGCAAGAAATTCGTGTTTTTGTGTTCTCGTATTTTGGTGCTAGAAATTCGACAAATATGCATGTTATTCTTTTTTGTTCACGCGTTTTCCTAAGCCAAGAGAAATTTTGGCTGCACTTGCTAAAACTACGAAGAAGTGTTTAATACTCCATAGCGGATCAAACTCGCTGCCAAGTGAAGTGCGAACCATAGCGGTCACGCTGACTGAAAATGGTGCCACTCCTGAATAAAAGCTTGCATGAAGCATTAAGATCGCATCTGGAAGCCGCCGCGGTGGATGAGTGGTTATGGCGCTCGGCCGCTGGCCCGAAAGACGCGGGTTCGATCCCGGCCGCGGCGGTCGAATTTCGATGGAGGCGAAATTCTAGAGGCCCGTGTACTGTGCGATGTCAGTGCACATTAAGAACCCCATGTGGTCGAAATTTCCGGAGCCCTTCACCACAGCGTCTCTCGTAGCCTGAGTCGCTTTGGGACGTTAAACCCCCATAAACTAAACTAAAATCGCCCCTGGCGAGCAGTGATGGTAGCGGCGGGGGCACGGCGATAAGGCCAGCATGAGATCATCGAGATACGTCAGCCGGCTGTGTAGACGCACCTAGGCTCTTAGCTGCGTATCTGCTGATAGAGCGTGCTGGCATGCAGTTTTGGCCAGTTTAACCCCCGCTCGCGTGCTCCATTTCATTTGTGGTGCACCTGTACTCATATTTTCTAAACAAAGTGTTTCTGAACACTGCCTGGAATTAAAAAAAAATGTACCTTTCAGTGCTAGTAAGCGTATAAAACAGGCGGCCGTGGACGCTTAAAACTGTATACTTCACTTTAAAATAATTATTTCGAAAAAAAGGATTTTTTTTTGTTCAAATCAAATGTTTATGACAAAGTAATTAAGGTTCACCCTTGCGGCTTCTCTGTTTATCTAGCCATCAGTCAGCGATGCGAAAGGAGGAAAAGAGTACTTTTGCAAAGCACACAATTTCAGAAATTGCTTCAAACACCAGTGTTAATACACAGAGTTTAGGGTACATGTTGTTAGTTATAGATTCATTTTGTGAAATTTGTTGACCATGAGCTTAGATATATGAAATAAATGCGTCTTAATCTATCCGTTTCTTTCCTCAGTCAACTGTACACAGCACAGCCAAGCTTCACTCTCACCAGGTGCGTGTGGCAAACTCGTTGAGCATTCAAATGTGAGCGTTGCATCTGAGGATTGAAATATTAACATTGAAATGTTAATATTTCCAGATGGATGTGGCTTTTTACTTGACATAAAATGAAATACGGTGATATGACCTACCAGGTGAAGATTATAAAGGAAAATGCAAACAACTGAATGAAATCAAAGAGCGCCCGTTTCCACGCACGCACGCACGCAGTAGAAAAATGCTCCAAATTCTTCCCAGAACCACACGACAGGAGTCGAGAGCAATCGATGACTTCCTTGGATGTAGTTTCATCACTTCAGTTACAGTCAGAGAAAATGAAACGCGACTGTCCGCTACACTTGCCACGCGGGAAGCGGCGGCATTCGCTTGAACTGGTCCCGACACGCACGTGCCGCAGGCAAACATATAGGCACGAACACTTGTGTTGCGATACCGAGAGAATAATTCCGATGTTCCTCGACACGCTCCAATAACACCATGTCAGTCTACACCAATGAAAGGTGAAATAAAGAGACTTGAAATGCAGCAGTTGCTCTGCGAAACAAAGCGGTCAACCTCAGCAACATCGACAGTGACGGCATTCCGATAACGTTCTCGTTACTTCTAGTGGTCAGAGCGAGTTACCTGTACCAGCTGAGATATGAAAGGAAGAAGTGACTTGGACAGGATAACCTAATGATGACGGTTTTCTACGGCACGTTCTTTTCCGGGGACCGCACTGACACAAACGACAGTAGAGGTTCGACCAGGTTGGCTCGTTCTTTCTTCGTTGGCCACAGTATGGCGCTTGCTTCCAGATTTTGTGGGTTGTTATCATTTGAGCAAGTTGATTTGTCCGCGTGCAAGTGTGCGTCTCTCGCTGCAGTGCACGTACACGCGCTTCCTCCGTCTTTCTTCATCGCTACATCGTTCGTCAAAGCTCGTCCACCAGTTAATAAGAAAATAAACTTTGTCGGCTTTTGTGATTGTTTTCTTCAATTTCCTACTGCAGAAGTAAGTAATTTTCACACCTCAAATACTATTTCCCTTTTCGCACTTCCTTACCATGGACTTTGTTTTCTCGGATTTCTGTATAATGTTCATTTGTAAGATGTTTTGTAATCAGATAGTCTAAATTGTTTATAAGCGTCTCATCACCCAAGTAAAGGTTGGACGTTTTGCTAATGAACCGCCGCCGATTAGATTAGTGTTTACTCTCGTACATCTCTCCTTGTCCTTACGCTCTGCCCTTGATAAGTATCGTGGATTACATAGGTATATAATTCGTTCTGGGGAGCAGAAACGAATAAGATATATACTACATTGTACCATGTACGATGTACGCAATTGTACAATTCGCTACCCAATTCCACCACATTAAAATCTCATCCCTTTTTATGCTTTGCTTGGTTAGGACACACTTTTCTGCTCTACTAAATAACATTGCAATAATTTAGGTGACAAATGACGTTACAGAAAGTATGCCTAATACCGCCGATGGGAGGCAAACCCACGACCTTCACAAACGGCGTCCACTGCTCTTCCAAATGACTTCTAATGACGATATCTAGCTTTTCATATTGGAAAGTGTAACGTGTACATTAAACTTCAGAGTGGCCACGAGCGCAGCACACGGCGATACTGGCTGGACAGGTGCTTCTGCTTTCGACGCAGCTATAGCCTATCTGCAGCAGTAATTATGTAGATAATGTCTTGTCGGCGCTAGTAAAGGCCTCTCTATATAGGAGAGTGCCGTGCGCAACTGGTGGCAAGCGCTAGATTCGAGTCATAGCTCTACCTTTTGTGTGACTTAACTTCCGCAACTTAGTTGTCCCTAGGATCCAGCCGCTATAGAGAGCTGACACTACTTTTCGCGCAACTTCCAATTCGCCCAGGCACGCACCATTGAGGAATACTGCCGTTCTTTCCTTGTTGAGCAGCCGTTTTTTCTCGATGACAGATACTGCTGATCATCTGTCGCCCTTTTTATCTAATTCATTATTACTGCCTGTGCCTGCAAGGATACCACACATGAATATAATTTGTAACATTAGCTTTTGGGTGGGTCTCCATTTCATCAGTTTCAGTTCCAGCGAAACAGAGACATGAGAGAAATTAGGAAGATGCACAGAGTAAAAAGTACATCCCAAATTTAAATGCAGTATAGTAAAAGGTACGGTACAGTGATTTCAGCCTCGTAAATCACCGCCTTTACCTCGTTTGCTTCTTTCGTCTCTCAGATGTCTCCTTTCTTCTGCAATGTAAAGATATGAAAGCAACTTGACCGAGAAGCCATTTTTGAGGTGTAATGTCTTTGACGAAAAGGTTTAAGTTGTAAGAAAGTTCCGCCTAAAAAATGAGACCTTTCGATGCGTCGAAAATTAAGAGAGAAAGAGCGGAAAGTCGGCCTCTTTAACACCGCGAGCGTAATTGTTCCCGCGAGACATGAGCACGCTCTGCTTTCCGATTAGAAGGGGCTCAGTGTGGCGAGAAGCCCGAAGTCACCGCAGGAGAGCGGTGTGGCACAGTGCGCCGGGCAATTTTGGCCAATGTACGTTGCGGGCACTCCCCTTTCTCGTAACGCGAAACGGAAACAAAGCCCTCGACTCTCAATCTACCCGGCTCTTAGTTTGCCCACCTCATTTTCCTTGCAAACTGTAAGTTTGTTTTTACTTTGACACAATTTTCTTTTAGGCTGTAGATGCCCCTTGCCTAATATGCTGTTGCCTATCACAGAACCACCTCCTTTCATCGGCTGCTTTTTTTCCCTCATTGTTCTGGTTTTACCCTGAGCGTGATTTTTTTGTCCCGTTAGTGTTGGCTCAGCAATAATTGGCTTGACGGGAATTGACCCGGAACACTGACATTATGTGGTGTTCCAGTTTCAACTAACTGTTCATACGGTTCAGCGTAAAAAAAATACACCAAATAACAAATTATGGCTGAAAGAAAGAAAAAGTTGCGTTGTGCAATTTTTTCAGCCGTCACATCACGTCCTTTTTTGTGTTTCGTATAAATCATTATGACGAGACAATCAGAAAGCTTCGTGGTACAATTACGCTAGGTCAAGGACAACGACCGTCAAAAATAACCTCGCAAACGATTCTGAAGGCATAACTTAGCCTTTACCTGCAGATATACATTCGTAAAGGTTAATATAAATGTATGTTAAAGTGGGTATACTTCACATATATGGGCGGAGTTGAATCTTTTTCTTCATGTGTTTTTGAAACCCTTCTTTAGCGGATGACCGGTGTGCAGCATCCGGAAAGCTGAAATTGGTAGATCGGCAGGTTGCATGCCATAATAAAGAGATAATAATCCCTGCAAACTAGAGTTCGCTTTCATTATGGCCAAATACCGGCCCACAGGCACTTAACTGAGGGAAAAAACAAATCTTGTTATCTGTCGTTCTGAATAATGTAACGGTTGCATATAGTCCAAAAAATGTAATTGCTAAGGTAATGTTTTGAAATAAGTGCACTACACAAAAATACACAATTTTCAGAACATCTGATTCAAGTAAAATAGTTGTACCCGCATGGTACTAAACTCCTTACAGCAAAGTGGAACCATCGTGCTAGGCAATCAATTTAATATAATCAAGGTGCATTTGTGATAACATAGAATCTTCTCATAGGGTCTCTTAATATGAATTAACTTCGTTCAGATTATTTTTCTAAGATTAATTGGATAGGCGCTTTAGTGCTACCATAGGAGTTGAGGGTATTTACGTGAACAAGGAAAGGTAAAGATCCTGTAGCTTTATTAACAGGATGTGAAAAACGCATGGGAAAACGTAAATTAGATGTTACATTTCCATTATAGTGTTGCGTGTGAAGAATGATCCAGTTTAGAAATTTTGTCGGGTCCCAAGCACAAATGTCGTTACATGTTGTACGTAATCTTGTGTCTTCTTTTGGTCACCAAAGTCAACACAACCCCTTGGAAACTTCGTCACACGCTTGAACGCTTCCAGAAAGTAGGGTATAAAGGTTTTTGAAGCAAAACGTCTTTCACTTGTGCAGACTGTTTTTTTGTTCGCGCAAGCATTAGGACATTAGACGGAGACATCTTACTTCAGAAGGAAGTCTTTTCAAGGGACATCGAAAAACCATTAGGTCCGCAATCTAATACTGTGTAACAACGCTTTTCTCGCCATCTTTTTCAGTATCGTTGGTTGGTCGCTTCAAGCAAAACTTAAGACCCCAAGCGTTCTCAAACTTCCAAACCTTTCTCCGCGATGGCAATGCTCGTGTCTGACCGGTGCCAACGCAGAGGCGGTAGGTAGACTAATGCCTTTGGACCATGTTTAGTTTAACACATTTATAACCAGCCGTCATGTCAGTGCAATAGTCACGATATTTTTTCCTTCCGTACATAATGTTTCGTAATATTGTTTCTATCACTGACGAACAATATTCGGAAACTGACCTGTATGCAGTAACCACATGGTGCACATCTTGGCTTATGCCACTTAATACTTCTAAAACTAAGCTTTTGTCTTTCACTCGCAGTTCACGCATTCCCAAACTTATTTCCTAAATAACGAATCTGTCGAACTTACCAACTACTTACAAGTACCTCGGAGTTCACCTGCAATCGGAATTAACATGGCTTAACCACATTTATCTAACTTTAGCATCCGCCAACCGCTCCCTCGGCCTACTAAAGCATAACCTCAGACTGGCTCTCCCGCACCTGAAAAAATTCGTGTTCATCACACTCATTCGGACGAAGATAGAATTAGCATCAGCCATCTGGGATCCTGGTCAAGCCTATCTTCTAGATGACATTGAGTCCTTGCAGAACCGTGCTACGCGTTTTATTTTTTCAGGCTACTCACATACTACCAGCGTCACTGCCTTAAAGAATCGCCCCGAATTAGAAGACTTGTCTTACTGCCGTAAACTACCACGACTTGCACTTTTATATAAACTCACCATCACCATCACCATCCTTCGCTTAACCACGATTTTTTCCAATCACCATCAGCCTTCTTTCCGCGGCTCGACCATCCACATCGCGTTTCGTTCATCTGAATTTGCGAAGTCATTCATACCACGCACTATCGTAGAATGGAACAATTTACCATCTCACGTAGCCATTCAACTTAACGCCTCCACATTTCTTGCTCTCATCCGCTGCGACGTTGGCATTTGAAATATTTGAAATGTCCAAAATTTTTCAATGCTTTCTTTTTCTATTTGCTGTACGTACACTGTAGCATTTTTCATTTCCGTTATGCCTAATATTTTTCTTTAAGCCTATAATTTGTATGATATTGTTTTTATCGCCTGCTTTTTTACTTACTCTCTAGTGCTTAATTATTTTTGACACGTTATACCTAGCCTGTTCATCGTTAATTTGCTTGTTATTGATGTTTCTTGTACATGTTTCTGCACTGTTTCCGCCCTCTATGTAATACCCTCGACAGAGGGCCAATAGGGGTATGCTGTATAAAAAAAAAATAAATGGTCGGCGCTACATCAGGATCTTGTTACGCAATATCATGCTTGCAGTTAGTATCGAAGGAACAGCTGCATATAGATCGATTACAATGTTTTTTTTTTCCGAAATAATAACGCGAACCCCTCGGCGAAACAGAGATGATAGTCCTATGGGCAGTACGGCTTGTTGAGAAGTCCTTTTACGAGCGCTTTCCTGTTTGTGAAAAAAAGACCGGTACTCTGCTGCAGCAGTGGTGCTGTTCGAGAATCTGCGCTTTGCTACCCACGTTGAAAGAACGCGGTATGGCATTTCTCGTGCGTTGCTGCCGGCGTCTCTATTATTCGAAGGGCATACGTTCCATTCGCTCAGGGGCGGCTCTGAGTGAGAGTCACCGCAGCTCGATAGGCCGCTATGGATAGGAGTAATGCTCCTGACTCAGTTACAGATTTCTTGCCTCCCAGTGTCACAGTCAAGTTTGCCCGGATAGAAAAAGTAGGAATGAGCAGTGCGAGCGCACTGTTAAGAGCGCAAGGAGCTGAATCCGTGGCGCTTTTAAATCAGTTCTAGCCTGTCGTGTTTAAAATGGTTTAAACGTGATCAAAGCAACGAACATAAAATTAAGTGAAAGTTTAGAATGACCGAGAGAAGGTTTTGCTAAAAGCATGCACACCATACGCGACAGAGTTTCACGACAGCGAAACGTCTAAAAAGTTCCAGTGAAGCCTGTCATCGACTCTACTGATTTTTTTGCCAGCCCGGAACCATTGGGAAACTTTCATAGGCTCTTTCGTAAGTAGCAGTTGCTTGAGGAAAACCAAAAGCTCGCGACTTAGCATTGCTAAGCACGAAATATTGTGCGAGAGCACAATTTTTGCAACTGGACACCCCCTACAAGTACCTGAAAGCGCGATTGAGGTGTCCGCTAGCCCATGGAGCCAGTTATGCACGTCTGCAACCTTTTGATCTTCAATGTCAGTTTACTCAATGTACGCCGGTGGCCTACGCTCCAGTGTCGCGTTTTTGCAGCAATGTTGTCACCGCGAACGCATATTGCTGTAGCGCCGTGTTTCTGCCACAACGTTGTCCGCGCCAACGCATGCAGCGCACATCTACATGCAGTAATGCAGGCAAGGGAAGTTGTGTACAGCCATTGGCTCTTAATAACTAGACCTTTGCTTTTAAGAAACCACGTACCAGCTTCCGAAGGAATAAAAAACGAATGTAAAGTTCTGCTATGCCTCTAAGAGAACTTTTATTCAGTCAGATTGGAAAGCGTGCACTGGGGGTAAAAGTCTCTGCTATTTTATTTATCTTATCTACTTTCACGCGCACGTCTGCGCTCTTGTGCCGGTGTTCATTAGTTTGCGGTAGCTGTCAGCTGTCACCAGTAGCTTTCGTTGCACACTTTCCAGAGAAAAGCTCTGCTATGGTTAATAATGTAACATTGCCATCACCTCTCCGTATTTCTCTTATCTTCCTTCCATTTCCTGGAGTGCTTGGCTCCACTCGGGCTCGGCACAGGGTCAGCAGTACTTAGGGAGCAAGCACACTTAATCGCTGGTTCTTAGCATTGGCCTTTTCCTCTTCCACTGTGGTTCGTAGATTTGTTTTATAGTCGCGTATGTCGTGAACCGAAATGCTAAACTAATTAACTACCAGCCAAAGAAAGGCAACGAAATTTTGCTGCTGAAGGGCGTACGCAGAACTGGGCTGTCTAGAACGCACTAACGCGCCACTGAAGGCATGGCGTTAACTCTCTGGTTTGCACTTTGACAGCATCAGATGTAAAATTTTTCATGGAGACTAGCAAGTCAAAATTCATTTTAAAATTCTGAAGCTTTTAATTAATGCACATTGCATATACACTGTGTTTATATACAAAAAACAGCTAATACATTCTCTGTCTTCGTTTAGCTTCCGCGTGGCTTATGTACTGCCAGTTTTGAAGATGCCTTGGGCTCCCAAAAGTTTTCAGATTCCAAGGATTTCTTCGGGCGTGGCTGCAGTGGGAGATTCAGTGGGTATAGCACCTGATACAACCGCAGATGAGTAGGGGCCGAAAGTTTGCACTCTAGTGGTATCTTCTTTCCATCCTTCTTCGACTTTGCTGTAAGAGAACCAAATATTTTTCACCTTTTTACCCAAAAATAATCTTTTTCACCGTGATGCGCTAAAGTCCGAGCTTTAAAGAGTATTTTTTCACATTTATTGTTATTAATGATCTGTGAGACCAAAGTAGCGAAGCATGAAGGTGACTTGCACACGTACGCATTTTCTTGAATGAAAAGCGCAAGCAAAAGTCCCTAACAATGCTCGTAAAACAACACTACACCCGAAAACCACCTTTTTAAACTCAGGGTGTCCGACCAGAGAACACACTGCTGGACCGCAACCTTGGGAAGAGATGAAAAAAGTAACTCATGAAAGCGGCATGCTTCGCTGGCCCAAATGTCGCGACACCGGTTGCCGACACGGAAGTAACGGCACCTCAGCGTCTCGCCATTTAAGCTGGACGGGGCGACTCGCCCAGAGTTCCACTCCACGTTGGGGTGAGCAAGTTTCCAATTAGGACAAATTAATTATGCAAGAAAGTAAGACAGAAAAGCTCCCCGTCACAGAGACCCTGATAATTAATTTTAGGTGTCTGGGTTTCTGGCCGAGCTGTCTTCGGTGCTCTGCTTGCAAGTTGTAGCCACAGATGTGTTTAGTCGCCCGCTGTCTGTCTCAGCACATGGGCTGTGCTCTCGGTAACTGTCAGCGCAGAACGGACAAGTGCACTCCTCGGCACTTGTGCGCCTTCCAGACTGCTTACGAGAAGAACTGAGCAAATAGTGTGAGAACTGGTTGCGTAGACGTGTTGGTTTTAAGCACTCTGCCCTCTAACATCATTTTGGTTTAGCTTTTTCTCTATTAATTACATGTGCTACCCTTAAACTACATCAATTACAGGGTATGATGTGTGGGTTCTAACGTCGATAAACCGCAGCTGGGATACGAGGGACACCTTAGCGGAGGGCTCGGTATAAATTTCGATCTCCTAGGGTTCTTTAAAGGGGACTGACATCGCATACAACATAGCTGTTGTAAGAATTCACTTACATTGAAGTGCGGCCACAGCAGTCGCATTTCGCTTCCATGACCTTGAGCGCAGGAGATGAAAGCCGCAGACACAAAGCCACCGCGGCGGGTGTTGTAATGGCTGCCCGAAACGCCTATGAGTATACTTGTAAGAGGCATAATACATATAACACTGGGTGCACCACTACCTTTGTCGAATAAGTGTGCACCATTGGTATTTATGTGGAGCGACGATCCCTGCTTTTTTGGGCTCATCTATTTTCTGGCAAATAAGTGTATTTCATTCAGTATCTTTCTACCAGACAATTTTGCATTTCAGGCTATTCTTGGCGGATACATTTAGCAGTGTTGTACGACGCATATGAGACAGCCGCCACCATTATTATGCTGTAAACACTTACAACACAGTGAGGATTGAGTACGGTGAACAAACGATGTAAATCGATGGAAGAGGTAAAATAATTTGGAAGCTGCTCATTTAAATGCATTTGAAAAGGCTCGGGAACACCACTCTCACCTCAACCGTGTTCAGACAAGCTTTCTTTTCTAGGCCACGCCGGGATCAGTGAAAAAAAAAAAAAAACGTCTTGCTGGAGTGCTGCCGATGTATTTCGGCTGGCAATGGTTCAATACCCGCTGTGTAAGTCCAGTGCAGAGGTACTTGGTGTTTGCTATCCGTAACGGTGGCCCTTTTGGCAACCTGTACCATTAATCGCCTGCTCTGTAGAAGAGCCTTGTTGATGGTATTTACAAAGAGTGATGTTTAAAACAATTAAAAAAAATCTAGGAGAGTCGTACAGATCAGTTGGGTTGATCTAAAACAATGTTTATCTGAAGCAAAATTTCCCGCTACAAAGGCAAAAAAGAGGCCGAAACTGAGTGTAATAAGAGGTGTAAAAAACAGCACCTATGCATGCAAGATATCTGTGCATTAGAAGGAAATAACAACGGCCTTCTTAGAGGCCTACCTCCGGGATACTAAATGGCCATGTTAGATGTTATTCGTCTGCAAAGAAAACCCTAACCGCCTTTCACCGCTTCGTTTTCCTACGTGTGGATTCGCCATCTAGAGACAAGCTAGAGTCTCCCTTAGATGCGTGCTGCCAGCACTAACCTGCAATAAGAAAATGGCTCACGCACGCACACACGCAACACGCACGTGCACGAACACACGTGTAAGTGCTCTCAGACGCATACAGACATGTGCACAAAGACGCAGAAGCGCAGACAGGGACACAAGCGCTTCTGCGTCTTTGCGCACATGTCTGTACGCGTCTGAGAGCACTTACACGCGTGTTTGTGCAGAAGCGCAGACAGTGACACAAGCGCTTCATTTCATTTCTCCGTTCTGCCTGCTATCCTTTATTTCCGCTGCCCCAGCTCAGGTGCTTCAGTATCGATGGCAGATGCCGGGACTAGCAAAAATCTTTTCTTTCCTTTTTACTATTATTTTAATAAACAACCACTACCACCACCACACAAGCGCACACGCCTGCACACACGCACAAAACCATTTGCATTTTCGGCCGTTTCCTAACTCGTTCATTCGAAGATAAGTTGGGCGAATGCTGAATTGAATGATAAGACATCTGTATCAGTGGAGCGGAAAGATGGCAGGTAGGCGTGGCGTTCTGGAGGTTGCTTACGGTTTAGAACGCATCTGTGCTCGTAGAAGCGCTGTCTTTCGAGCCGAAGAGCAAGCAGGAAAGCACCATCCGCTGTCTCCTCTCTGCCATTCTGCGGCGATAGCAGTACTTTTGCATTATGAGGCTTTTTTTACGTCCACTCATTTTTTTATGCTTTTTCAAAAGCAACAAAAGTTGATCGTGGTGGTAAGGTCTCATTTCGTGCGCAACGAACGCGAAGGTGTGATCTAGTGGATATTTTCGGACAATAAGCATGACAAGTCATTTTGCAGTAGAATTTCGCCGATCTTTCTTTGCCAGCCCATACGCGTATCACAATGAGCAGGAAATGGCAACTCCATATATATGTTTTTCTTCACTTTTCTCAAAAATGAAGTACAGCTACTATGTGATGCTTGTTTAAATTGTATTTAAGCTTTTTCGCCAATATTTACGACACACAGATATTCCCAACGGATAGACTTGGCACTAAAGACGGCATACTTTGTGGATGTCGAGGAAAGAAAACCACCTCCACTCTACAGATCCTACTAGCAGCTCAAAGTTCTAAAGCTGTCCCTATGCTCTCATGAAAGAGAAATGAACTAAACATGAACAGTGGCCTGCAACATCGAGGCATGTGCTAAGTTTTGTAGAAAAAAAAACATTCTTTGCTCGCCACAATTGCCTGATCTTGATGGTTGTTATAGAAGCACTACTTTGATTAGGAGTTGTCTCTGAATGACGTGAATATAGTGTAACAATCCAGTTCACACGACAAAGTGGACCACTCTCGAAAGTTTTGCTTCCCGACTCTCAGAGTTGCTTCAATTAAAGGCGTATTTTTAAGCATGAACTTTCTAACGGTCTAACGGCTACGTAGAAACGTATGTCATGCCTCGGCACGTCTTTCCTTCTTAGTGACTCATGGAATTGAGCAACAATTTTATAAAAAATCTTGTGAAGACCGGGACATAAAATACGAACTGCGGTTCCCTGCCAGCGCACAAAACAACTATGTTTGATATAACTCTAAATATAGGTGTTTGTTCTCTGCTAAAGGCTTTGCCAACGATCGTTGAATGCATTAAAAATGTTCACCCGGACGCCCTAAGCATGAGTGCTTGAAGTTAGGGCTGCATTTGTTAAAGGAAAAAGAATGAAGGTTGAAATTAAGATTTTAAAACAATAACGAAATTTAAATGCTTCATGCAATGCGATCGTTGCGGCCATTGAACCAAATCATTTACCGATTCTTCGGTAGTATTTGAAACGTCCCATTATTGAGGCTTGAATTATCAAGGTTCGATTACTGCAGCGTTAGCTAAAATCAACGTCATTTAAAAATGCGGGAATTGCCAACCGCTTTGCGTGGTGGGACTGCATTCAAACTAATCTACGCTGTCCCGGACATTCATGTATATGAACGCACGTCTATGAAGCGGTATTTTTTCCTCTGCTTCCGGTTGTAATGGTTCATTTTCCACTACGATCACCAAATAGGTTCGAGCCACGGCCGGTGTCCGTTTTACGTCTGGCCCTAGAACCAGTGCTGCGACACACATAATTTCCATCCACTGTACTTCTACCCAAGGCATGCCGCGAAATGGTAGTCTTCAAGACGACATGCCACATTAAAAATTAATTTTCTTGGGATTCTCTGCACTGATAAAGCAAGGAGCGCTGTCCAAGGAGGGAATTTTCCTTCTTATGCTTCTTATTGCACCACCTTGTTTTGTTTTAAGGGGCATCGAATAGTTACTTTTCCTATTCCAACATATTTAGGTCTTTTCAGCACTTTGTACTCAGTGCTTTGCAGACCAGCTAAGGTCTGTTTAAATATTCTATCAAGACTCATGTATTATTCTAAGTAAATGCAAAACGAATACCGAAGCAACCTCTGGAATGCTGCTTATCAAGAACCTTACACATCAGTGCTATTGGCTACGTTGTCACCGAGGCCGACACGCACAGACTGAATCTTCAAAGATGGGCACTTGCTTTCTAACAACAGATATTCATTCTTCCTTTTTCACAGTTATTATTTTTTTTTTGTCGAGGCACTGCTTGTTGGCGTGCCTCTCTGCTTGCTTTGGTATTACGGCTTCTAGAGACATGAAGGCAGAGAAGGAGCTAGTCTAGAAGCTGGCGGTCTTCCCAGATGCATTCACGTACTGCCCTGCCTTTCCATTTCGCCGTTGGTCGGGTCTTCGGCGTTCCTGATTGTTTTGTCGTGACTCGAATGCCTGACGCACGCCAGCAAAGGCAGCCCTACGCACGCGGCAGTGAAGGGAAGACGAGGTAACTACAACGAAAGGGCCCGCGTGCCTTGCGGGGCATAAAGCATTCATCGAAAAATACGGTGCGGTTCGGTAATCGAGGGATTGTTTCCCGAATATGATGCGTTTCGTGCCTATTTCGGGTTCCCTCTTGCAATGACAGTCGTGTTCGGCGCTCGACGTCGCCTAATGGAATGGCCTCCTTTTTTCTCCTGTTAGTTCACATTCAACACACGAGCCTGCAATGTGGTGAATAGCACATAAGACTGCTTTATTTTCTTGGGATATTTAGTGAAAATTTTATTCCTTCTTGTCGCTATTTCACGAAGCGCCGAACACGGGTTTTGTGTGTCTTGAAACGAACTAGATCTTCGAGTAATGGCTGCTGCCGCTTTCATCGGGAAGGCAATGCCAATGTTCGTAGTTGCAGTGCAAAGGCTACCATTTTTTTATTTACACAGGATGCGTTTTTGGGCACCACGTCATACACCAAGCGACTATACTCAGATTGAAACTGCAATGAGACGCTTTCATTTCTACGTTGAATACATCGAATACACAAATGCTGCTTGCCCCGCTCGAGAATTCGACTTTGAAAATGGGCTTGTTTTCTACCGTGAACATGCGAAATATTTGATGAGCGAAGTGACAAACAGATAGAAAAGGAAAACACAAGAGAAGCACGATCGCAAAGGCACCACTGGCATAGCTGAAAGCCTGTGACAAGCATCAAGGAGTCTTTTAGGTTTACCCCGGGAGGTAGGTTTACATTGCCTTACTCCGGCAGTCGAGCTTCTCAGTGAATTGCAAATATACCTGTTCTACACTCCTAAAAAACAATCGAATTTTTCGAATTTACTTGTTACCAAGAAAGTAGAGAGGCTGATGGCTATGTCATACCAAGGTACCGATCAGGCAGCAAAATATTTGAGTTGATGAATTCTCGTTTGTAAAAGCAGCACTGTGTCCTATGAAGAGCACAACAGAGTAGGAGCTTTTGGGACATTTTTAATCGCGTGAGAATATTTAGACCGCCCAGAAAGTCGAGCACACGGGCGTTATTTACATATCGCTACGGTCGACAATGTTGCAGGTGCGGTGAGGTTTCAGCCTGAATTTTTCGTCTCTGCAGCGAAACACCATAGGCTGTCTGCCGACGCGGAGTCCTGTTCACATTGTCATGACGTGACGTGCAATAAAAAAACTACAACAATCTTTAGTTTAGTTTAATTAGGTTTTCAGTTACCGACCGCGCTGCGCGATAAAGGGTCTATATTTTACTTTCCGTGATATACTCTCTACTCCAACGGTTGTTCTAAAATATAGTGTTATCAGTACACCTTCTAGATTTAAGTTATTTCAGTCAGAAAATTAAACACAAACAAACAAACAAGCAAGCTGAAAAGTCAATACATAAACTGAGAACCAACTCTTCTCGCAACCCTGTCTCGAAATGTAGTTTCTAACGTTGTCAGGCGGCCGTGGCTGAAAACTCTTCGTAAAAGAAAACGTTATACACGCGGCTTGACCTGCTTTATTTGTTTATGTATAGAGCGCATCGAATGTAGCCGAAGCATTCAGAACGCGAATGGTATTTTTGGTGACGCAAATCCTCTTTGATGGTCGCAATCTTCAATGCGCGCACCGGTAAATCGCATTCTGTTTCCGCTGTGGCTTGGACAAGCCAAGCGCGATGCTGACGGCGCCAGTTGAAAAGCGAAAGCACTCCCCAAAATGCAAAATACTTTGCTGAGTGGTGCGTGCCCGAAAGAAAAGTTTTTCTGCTAGCACGACACGCGGAGATAGGAAACAAAACACTGGAGCTGGAGAACGCCGCGCGAACTAATGAAATGTTCCTCTGTCGTTAACTACACAGCGAGAACAAGTAAACTGGTAAAAGTAAAAATTTAGCTAGGGGACGGAAAGTGTTAACAGAAGAATTTCCATTCTCCTTGTTTTACTTACAATGAAGATCGACTTATTCCAAGCATCAACGCAACATCGCTGGCTGAGACAGTTTCTTGTCCTTTTTATGTTGTGATTTAAGAGTTCTTTTCCGCTTTTTACATAGAATTCCTAAAGCGTGCTAATAATGATCATGTTGAGCTAAATCTTTTACAAAATCGCAAGCCCGCTTGAAAGCACTATTTTCTCAGCATTAATTATGATGGCAATGTCTGGTCAAGATTCAAGACAAAACAGAATACCATGAGCATATTATAAAAATACACTACACAAATGCGTCGCTGCAAGGCAGCGACTCCGTTAAATTTCAGGGTGTCTTTGGTTTATAAGCTCTGGAAACATTTACACGCATCTTCTAAGCCTGTGTATCTTCTAAGCAACGGTGTCTAAAATTGACAGTGTTGTCAAAATGCCTCTGCATGGACAGCAGCAAGCGCAGGTTTCAAGCTTGCCTCATGGGCATGAATGAGCCAGAGGTGCGGGCTGCGGGAAACTCACGCAGAATGTATGCTGGCCAAGTTGTTTTGTGTTGATTTTCAGGAGATCTCTGAAACCATTTCTATTTAGCCAGTGCATATGCTCGTGTTGTGACAGCAGTGATTTAGGGAGTGGTAAGGCCGTCTGCCACAAGAAAGAAAGATGACAGGCTGACTGAAAAGCGAGCCCTAGATCCCGTGGGGACGGTGGATATCGGGCAGCTTGTCACGGGTGTCTTCATTCGTCAACGACGGAGCCGGGCAAACAAGCGCAGGGGCTCCACCGCCACTTGTGGGACAAACGTGTCCTGCGAAAGGACGGTGAGGGATTGTAACACTATAGAGAAGGTATAGGGGCGCCACACTGTTGCATGAATAGTACTAATCTTGAAGTTTTGGCTCGGCGGTATAATCTAATTACACATTGGGGTGGAGGGTACATCATAAGTGAAACGATCAGGAAGGGTGTGAAACACGTCACGAGCGAATGGAAGCAAGGCGCAAATAAATGAGTGGAGGAACATTGTCGCCCAAGAAATAGTTCAAAAACCTCATGTAATTTTCAGTTGGTTGGAAGAAACAACTGATAGAAGAATTGCAAAACAAATTTTACTCTACACAGACATCGGCTATCATCTGTGTCGCTGTATACTGCTGAGTGTACGGTTAAATTCAATTACGTTTGAACTTATTCTATCTGCCATAACCACTGAGCCATCGCATCGGCTGAGTAGTAAGAAAGGCGCTCCTGAAAATGCGTAGGGGGCAGTGGAGGGCTGGAATTTCTGCTTAAAGTTCATGAATAATCCTCTCGCGCAGGCTGACAATATAAGCATTGCGATAAGAATCATAGTGAAAGGGAGGTTTTTCTCAGAAGACTAAATAGTCTGAAGTATTTTGCTAAACCTTATGTTGAGCAAGTGTCACTCAATAAGTAAACTCTGCATTTGCAAGAGATAGTTCTCTTCCGTTAAATTTTTGTGAGAGATTAGTTTCCTATTGTGTTTTAGGATAAAGGAAGGGGTTCATAGAAAGGAATATCTGAGTGATATTTCTTTGTGCCGAACACTGGAGCATCACAGGAGAATACACAACGTTCCGTTTCGTCATGAAGGGAAGAATGTCCTCAGTTCATGATATTAAAAAAGAATAAATGCAGATGTGACGAACAAAAACTAATTGAATAACTCATGCAAGAAGATTGAAAGTTTTAAAGTTATTTCACATAAACTGAAAAGAAGAATGTTACGAGAGACAGAGCACACAGGAAAAAATACAGGGAACGAAAAACCTCGCTCTTATTGGCTCATACTCTCCATCGGTTGGCGCACTTTAAACATTCTTGACATTTGTCCCGCTCAACATGATTGCAGCCCACTATATGTGGCCAGAATTCAGTTCTTTAGTTAGTCTGCGGTTTCTTTTGTGCCTCCTGGTACATCGCATTGTTTTGAAAAATAAAACTTGGGACAAGGGCTCCGGCTGCCACCGTTTTACTGCAGGCCATATTGCCTCTCACTGTGTATAGCTTCATCGTTTTTTTTGTATTTTTTCTCACTGTACTTATCACAGTCTCATTGTAACGATGTGAGGATGTCGTACATGATTTCGAAGTCGAAGGTTTGATACTTTCATATCTTTACTTCTCTGCTTGCGCGCTTCTCTGGCGCTCACAAAACAACAAAAAGTGCAGAAGCAAGATATATTCCGCTTGGTGCTTGCAGGTCTTTCATTTAGCGCGACTAAATTTATTATTATTCAAATGTGTTAAACTGTTATTCAAATGTGTTAAAGCAAATAAATTAGCAGGAAAAGAGGGAAAAGAACAAACATTGCAAAAAGCCTGGGAGGAGGTGAGGAGAGTGGAAACGGTCTTCAGAAGCACCTCGAAGTCCACCGCTTAAAAAATGTGGACGGTCCTTTTAGCCATTCGTGACTTATGCTTTCTCTCATGCCTCATAAAAGCTAAGACAGCGAGACTGGTGAACAAAATGGCAGGAAGCTACGCAAACATGTTGGAAAGGCAGAAAGCGGAAGTACAAATAAGAAAATATATTAAAAATGCGCATCGCTGTTAAGCGGCCGCGAAAAGAAAAATCGGTCGAGGACAGGGAAATGAAGGCGACCGTATTGCACAAGCTCTGACAAATTGCTTCTGTTCCAAAGTCGTCCGCGCTTCTATTCAGCGAAGTTGGCGGGTGCTCCCATGGCATTTATCAGACTTAAGCTGTAATTCGCTTACGTGCTCAACCCGTAATGTCTTCATGCACTTTTTTCGCCGGCAGCCAGCTTCTGCCGCAGCCATTCCACTTTTCTTGTCTCCTCTTAGAGAGACCATTCCGTGGCCGCTGCTTTGCTGTCGTCACGACGCCTTCAGTGACGCCCACTATTCTGAACACTCCAATAGTAAGGCCGGATGAAAAAAATGAAGAAAAAGTGATACATCATGCCAGCCAGACCGTGCACGCTCTCTAGTCTTAGAGGTCTTTTATTTTTACCCCTTTCGTAAATTTATTATCCGTGGACATGCAAACAAGCAGCGTAGTTTGAGACTGCCCCATAATGTGAGATGGCATTGTGCCCCCACCTTTAGTGCTTCCTTTTTGCTGGCAGCGAGAAACTACAAACGTTAAATAGCGAGAAACTTTTCGTGTACAGAGCATTCGTAGTATTCAGGATGCTTCCTGCTCAAAAAAGATTCATTTATTTTTTCTTGGTTATTTTCTTACTTGTTTCTTTATTTATGGCTTATTGGAGCTAGCGCGCGTAGGTACTCTGGCTCAAAACGTTCTTGAAACATGTAGTGCTTCCACAACGCAGCGAGCAGCACGTCCTTAAAGTAGTGAAAAAACAACAACAAAACAAATACCCGTAGGCATATCTGAAAATAGTGGCCCTGGCTCTTGAATAGTGGCCCTGGCTTTTGAAATATTTTATTTCACGCTTTGTTTTCGCATCCTTGCCACTTTCAAGTAGTAATAACTTCTTCATGATTATTACGAGATTAGTACCTGTCACCTAAAGTGCTATACTCTGCGAATTTGCACTGTTATTTCTCATCTTATTTTGTTGTAACGCTGCAAGGTAGCCAGAGGAAGCAGCCATTATCGAAGCCATTGCTCGTTGGCAAACTACTTCCTGCCTTCAAAATATGCCCGGCTACATTTCAGACCACAGCCGATGAGCCTGATTGCTTAAAAATGCTGATAAAAAAATTTAATTTCCCCTGACAAGCCCTACCTCTGAAAATATGAAATTGGTAGACTTGTGTTGTTATTCAACCAAAAAATATGGAACGATAGAGATCAAAGAAACTTCGCAGTTGCCTCTATGAAATCCGAGAAAATTAATGGTTTGGAGCTGACATCAGTTACGACACATCTCTGAATATAATGCCTGTTCTTTCAAAGGTAGACAACTGTGCAAAGGAGAATGGAGTCTAAGGAAAGGCGCGTTCAAAGTTTTGAATGAATATCATGAAAATAAAATAAAGGGAATGCATCTACTTTTACAGTAATCATGGCAGAGCTAAGAAGCAGATGCCGTGAAAACTGATGATACTTGTAGGAATAATCTCCCGAACGCAGTCATACTTAATTCAAGTTCATTTTGGACTCAGTGGCATGGGATAACAGTGTAATGGAATCAAGCAACGCGTCGTTGGAACTCCGGGCTACCACTTTAAATTTTTCTTTCGTTTCACTTCATTGCCATATAAAATACAGACGAAAAAAGACATCGTCAATGTCGCTACCTGCAAATGTCGTTAAAAGCAATTTAGGGAGGCTTGTTCGCCTTGAACGAGGATAGCTTTATGGTTTATGTTGTGAGAGAGCGCAGCATATATTTTGAGGCCACTTCAGAGGATACCTTCCACTTAGACTTCCTGAGGCATATGTATGCGGGGTGAGCTTCGGCGGGGAGTATGCGGGGTGAGCTTCGGCGGGGAGTATGCAGTAACGAGTGTCGAAGTTTGTTAACTGAAGAAAAGAACCACAAAATGCGACATTCAAATGTTTCACGAGGGAAAGGAAGGTTTTCGCTTTAAGGAAACTATATCTATCGCAGAAACAGTTGCAATGCACATTAACGCACGAAAACGGTTCGGAGGAATGAAAAATTCCTAGATGGGCAATTGGCGAATTCTTAAACAACGTTGGTCCGCAGAAAAGCGTCGCAATATATTCTCATGGATCTGCGTTGATTACAGAGTTCATGTCAAGTACAGTCTTCATTTTGGTATTTTTTCACTCGAGTGGACATGGATATTAAGGTGGCCTGAAGAAGTAGAGCAGCTGCTCCTTGAGGAAACGCACGATGAATGGCATGCGGGTAACCAAAGGCACGCGGCAGCGGATATAAATCTAGTTGGACCTCCATCGTACCACGGCACGTTTTGTGGACAGCTGTGCCCAAACCGTTGGAGAGGCTGCTCCCGCTAATGCCCCCCTTACTGTTCTTCTTTCCTTATTTCTCATTGACTTTCACTGCTTGCAGGGCAGTGCTTGCCACCTTGTAAAATGTTTGTTACCGCTAGCCGCGACAAATGTTCGCCACAGCGAAAACAATGCCCCGAAATTTGCGCTCTTTTGTTTGTAGCAAAGGCCACTACAAAACGGACCGCTTCTCACCCTGGCAAGCTTTTCGTTTTTTCCTTCTCTAAAAAGGGAAAAAAATATCATAAAACCGGCCACTTTTTTGGAAAAAAATTTAAACAGTTACCGTATACTCTTAATTACGGATTGTGCTCGCATATGGGCTGGTACACCCAACTTTGGAGAGGGTTATATGGTTAAAAAAATTCCGCAAATGTTTTACGCATTTAGAAATTGATTTGTGCGGCACGCTCTCTGTAGAGCTGACAAATTACGACAGTAGCTTATTGCTATTACAGTCTTAATAATAACATAACTGCGATCTCCCAGCACTCACCGCCCTGTAGCTGTGTGCCATTTAAAAGGAAGTCAGGCGCCTGTAGTCAGCGTGAATGGTAACGACGGAACACAAAATGACACAGACAGTAAGGCTATGAAGAGCGCATCACTTGAGCTCGGCTACACGTTCGTTGATTTTAAATTCATAGCGAGTGGTGTTCCCGGACGTTGTTGTTCAAGTACGGTTTCGAAGTTAAATGATTTTGAATGCCAGAAATAGAATCGTAGATCCCTTCGTATAGGAACGTGGTAAGGAGATCGGCTTCAGCAACCGCGACAGAGATACGAAGAAAAAACCTTGAATGTTTCTAAAAAGATATCCCATCACACCATATGGTAGGTAAAGACAGTTTCTATTGAATACACCCAGAAAATTGAACTGGAAAATAGCGCTCCAATGTAAGAGCCACATACTCAAAAATCGCTAAAGAAAATGTGCGGCCCTTATCTAGTGTGTGCAGTATTGTTTGCAAAAACAGCCTTACATTGAGATGTAATAGTGTATTAGTCTTTTTCGTTCACGTCATCATAGCACAATGGTTTCTTTATCTCGGCACCGCCTTATGGTATGATTTTTTATTATTGCTTTTTTTCATATGGGCATGTTAGGACGGGTTTTCGCTTGGCAGTTGTATTACTCATCTTCTTAGTGCACGTAAAACCCAAGGACAGAGGGAGAGCAGGCACCACGGACCGTGTCTCTGTCCTGGCGTTTCATGCGCGTTCAAAAGATGAGACAGCGTCACAAGCCACACACTAGCCCAGCGGTGTACACTTAGCAGTTCTTCCGGAAACTCACTTCAGCAAAGGGGAGAACAAAGCACAACTTAGAGCTCTGCCCACAACGGAAAGCAGGTGCGTCATGGAATTCAACAAAGCATGCCAGTGGTGTTACTAGCGATTGCAAAAGAGAAGGAAATTATTAGTCATAATCACCGTTAATTTAGTTTTTCTTTCACTCATTTCTTGACTTCTATTATGTTCATTGCTGCACAAAACTGAATTTTCGCAACTCTCTTACGAGGGAGTAAGAGAGCTGCAAAGAATCAGTTGCCAGAGATTCCGCGCGCCAAAGATTTTGGCGCACCTTTGCCAGATAGTTACTTTTAACTCCTTAGACTCACTGTGATGGTTCTTTCGATTTCAAATAATTTTCAGATAATAACTTGCGAAAGCTATAAATTGAGCCACAAGGTAACCTATAGTGATGGTCTCTGGATTAATGCTGACCAACAAGGCCTCGTCAATATACACCAAAGCCGCCACACACGTGTTTCCGTACATCGCCTCTAAGGAAATCTACTCCCCACGCTCATGTATTCTGTAGCCGAACGCTATAGCGTCTGAAGCACTAATTCAGACACAGTTATTGAGCACCAATGTGCTATTATTCCATTAGCCAATCCTCATTTATCCACATTGTAGGCTGACAGAGTGATTCCAGACGTTTTTAAGGCAATGCAATGGGCGCGCGAGCCAGGAAACCTAACTCGTTTCTTTTACTCTTTTTTACGCGGGGGCTTAGAAGAGGCCCCAACTTGTGCTATCCAGGTATCGCAGAAGAAATACCCCTCTAAAGAAAGGGGCAAAACACCAGAAGAGAGTTCGATATAGAATAGAGAAAAAAAAGGAGATATACAAGGTAAACAGAAAGAAAAACTGCCGTAAGCAACCCACGTTTATTATGTTAGGACTGAGGGCTCAAGATGCCAGCGCTGCACTTGATACAAACATAGTGCAGCTTATCACTGTATAAACCGGCAGTTTACATTACATTAACTGCAGGAAACGGATAGAAGCAAATACGGCTGGCAATATAGGAAGGAAGCTAATTTCCTAGGCGAGCCTGAGGAGAAGACCCCTTTTTTGGTGCGAGCATCTGTTATTGCTTCTGAGCGACCGCGAGAGCGCCGCCAAGAGCCAATATCGGTCCGCCGGCTTATTACGGGCATTCAGTGAACAAGCTTCGAGTAAATAAAGTCTATCGTTTGCTTGCCTTCACTATGATGTCGGTCTGTTTATTAGGCCAGCTATTACGCAGTGGTGTTTTCAAGGCACGAGTCCTATATAAGCACAATTTACGTCTGGGCCCTATTAGAATAAGCGGAGGGGCATGCGTGAAATGCCTGAGGTGTCCAAAAAGGGTCCAGTTTCCTTCATTTAAGGACGTCGAGTAACGCGCTGCAAGAAGTAACTCGGAGAAAAACCATAAACGCTAGTGGCAAAATGCTCTACAAACACCAAACAGCTGATAAGATGCAATAATAATTTCAAAGAAGGCGAACTGGAGAATAAGCGGTGACAGTTGGAGCAAACAAACACACAATGAGATTTATTAGCTCGTAAAATGGCATGTTATTTCAAGGAAACCCGAATATTGACACAGTGCATCTCGCATGTTCGCTTAGCGCTGAGCTGAAGCACGCGCCGCCTCAAGAAGAGGAAGTAAAAGTGACAGCGATCTGGAGCTGTGGTCAAGACGTTCGTCGAAGCTCGCCGCTCTTTTTCGATATCTGTGGTCTCGCTCATTCACGCGTGACAGTATCTTTTTTTGCAAAATAATTTTTGAAGTAATTGCTGGAATAATGCGCTCCGCTATCGGTCAAGACTTCGTGTGCAGCCTTTCTTTCCTATGAGTAGTCTGATTTCATCCACCTCTTCTTAGTTCATCCTGCAGCATGATGTCGTATAATATTGAGGCTACTGCAGAAATAACAACAGCTAATGCTTGTAGGCAATTTGAAGTAAGTACGCATTAAGGAAAAAGTATTCTGTCGTCCAAAAATTCTGAAAATGG
This sequence comes from Amblyomma americanum, assembly GCF_052857255.1. Taxonomy (NCBI): domain Eukaryota; kingdom Metazoa; phylum Arthropoda; class Arachnida; order Ixodida; family Ixodidae; genus Amblyomma; species Amblyomma americanum. The sequence continues at coordinate 169,818,636 of NC_135500.1, read as the reverse complement.
TAGTAAGCATCAATGAAACAAGTAGAGCTTTAGTCATTACAATCTCTGTAGTATATTGAAAAAAAATATACTTCCGTAATATGTTAATATTTGCCAACACATATTGTTTAATAAATGAAGTTAAAATTGTGCTTGATATTATTCATGACGGAGGCTTTATATTAAGGGCCTAGCTTTTGTTCCAAGCAACATGAAAATGTAAGAAATCCTGGTACTGCATTTAAAAGCTCAATTGTGTTAAGTTTAATATGCCATGTTTTGATGACATTACGACGTGTTTTTAACGTTAACTACGTTTGGCTCTTATTCATGAAAAAAAACAAGAAAAACATCATCCTGGAAACCACCGGGAACTTAGTTCCAAATTCTGGCCCAACATGAAGGAGAATCTCTCTGAAACATTAGAAAACTTTCCGCCTCTTTGTGTCCAACAAATAAAATCTTTGCGATAGTAATTTCGCGAACTGAACTTCAAACCAGCACTGGTACAGGCAGGACATCTTAGTTCCCAGATGCATTAGACCACTGGGATAGCTTCACAACCTTGCGTGCTGCGTATTATAATCAGTAGCCCTTTGCTTGAGATGCTCGAAACAGTCGTCTTCGTTATTTTTAATCTTCAGTTCTGCTTTTGAAATTGCTAGGTCCTATGCACACTGCCTTGCATGGAAAATGGAAGCTTCTGAAAGCGGTGCCATAGAAATCATGAACAATTGCGAGGGAATATGAGAGTGCTGTCTAGTTAGGAAAACCAGCGCATGGAAGAGCCTTATGAAACCTGCCAGGAAGGATATGCGCGCTGCCACACTCAACGAAAACAAGCAGTCAATCGCGGGCCACGTTAGCCAGCCATACCACCATACCAATAGCTGAGTGCCACTAGCAACACTTGTGAGCCGTGCTGAAATGATATATACCTTTCTTGTAATGTATTTCGTTGTTATATCTACTCTTAAGGACGTGGTGGAGTACAATTTTTTCTCAAAGTGCTTTGTTTTCGTGGTATTGAGTTGTGTCCCCGTTGCTCACCCAGCATTTAGCGAAATTTCTGCGGTCTCTCGTGCTTCACTCTACGAAACATTGCAAGCAGGAAGCAACCTCTAATTGTTTTTTTATAGGAAATATTTCTTTCTGCAACACTGTTGACGTACTCAGGTCACATCACCGTTGATTCAAAATCTAGCCAGCAAATATTTTGAAATATATATATGTCCTCCTTGATTTTTACATTTTGTTCCGCGACCACCGTTTCTCTCTGGTGTGAGAGAAATTGCCGAACTTTTCGTTTGCCCAGTAACCTGACAAACGAGCCATTGACATTCGACTTTGTTTGGGCACCGCAGTTATAAAATGTGTGATGGTAGATGCTGATCTGCTTACTACGACGGTTTGTGTGTAGTTACAGCAACCGAGTTTCTCAATCGATTACGATATTTGCAACTTTCCCGACTCTTCGCGAGGTTTCTTTGTCACACAGGCATTGGCTTTTGTTCGTTGATTCGAGACTTGAACAATCGTTGATGAACAGCGGTTAAGTAATGCGGCCATTGGCCAGCACTGAATTTCTGTGAACAGGCCCAGGCAGTGCAAGCATACAAAAGTTTATATCGCTTGGCTGCTGACCAGAGTTTTAAACCAAGTGTAAGCGTTTGCATTTCCTGATACTCAAGGGGTTAGTATCAGTTCAAGACCCCAGGCAATTCCTCACAACCTGAGTCGTGGGAAGCTGCATTCCTGTGTAACATGTCATAATCGACCAGTTTTGATACACAGTTAAAGTAGAAACTCCACACCAAATTCGGTCTCTAAACCGGTATGTGAACTTTAACTACAAGCAGCGTTCTCTTCAAGTGTTTAAAATTTGTATTTTTGTAAATTGTATTGAAATACAGTATTCAACTAGGCCATCCTGTCTGACGTAGTTCTAAATCAGCAGCCGTGCTTTACAACCTAGATGAGAGTTACACAAACTCAAAATACCATACGCTGATTTAAAATCAAGTAGCTTCTAGTTATAGCCATACTACCGACGCTTCAAAGCTTCCAAGTTTTAGCAGCGAGACGATCCATATGTCTGGACCATGTCCCATCTGAAGCCCTCGAGCGCTAATCAGACGCTTCGAAGGCCAGGCACGTCTCCCTCTTGGACGTCCCTGTGAGTAGCGTGCGATCAATGAAGTGCGGAGTGCAGGGTAACGAGAACTGCACGCGGACTTACGGAGTCCTTTCGAGCCCTCAAGATGCCATTATCTGTGTACTGCGTTGTCCGTGCCGATATCCAGAAAACGTGCGTGGGGTGCGGATGGGTTCCCGCTTCCCTTTGGTGCGTAGAGCGCATGCGTGTACTCTCACTATGACGCAATTGAGACTGTACCTATTCAGATGGTTCGAAATATGATACACTAGATGAGGAAAATGGAGCCGTTAAATACTTTAGATGGCGTGCATTGAAACCTGCATGTCATCTGTACTGAAATGGCTCGCTTAAAACAAGACTTCCCTACTTTTTCTCCTAATGACTGAGGCACGGAGATTACGATGAGAGTTCAATAACGAGAACTATGGGCTAAAGGAGGGACCGCTCCTGCCGACAATTCTTCTCACCAGAGGAGGCCGAGATATGAGGGATTCTTCTGAGTGTTTGTGTTTCCACTCTGTAAGGACAGTAGGAAGCACTGGAGAGAGAAAACAGCAAAAAATAAACGCTGGGGGATGTTGTCTGCACCTATTGCAAGCCACGTTTTCTACCTTTAACATACAGGGAAGTCGGGGAAGAAATGAAAGAAGGCAGCAAGAGAGAGAGAGCTCATATAGCGCGCACACAAATGGTTGTACAGATAATGTCTAATTGGTATGACACTCGAGGACTGTCAATGTTTGTAAGTGTTTGTAACACTATCGGCGCTTGTAAGTGCTTTTTTCCGTGAAGAAATAGGATTCCCGAATGCGCAGAGACAGCGGTTAGGGCTGAACACTCTGAAACCAAGTTCAGCCCCCCGTTACACATGTTCGAAAAAAGCGAAAGTGCCTAAAAGCCGTGACAGCTTCTCTGCTATGCTGCTACGACAGTTCAAAAGCCGCCATGATACTTTTATTTTCCAGATAGAAGCAATCGTCACCCCCCGTCACTCAGCCAGTTAAAACCTCTTATGATATACCCGCAGCCTGTTTGAATTTCGTTTTGATTACTGCTGCAGGTTATAAGGGAACCGTCTGCGACCAGCCGAGGGACGCCACTTCAAGTCAGGAACGCGAATTTAGCGTAGAAAAATGTTCTACAAAAGGAATTCTCAGCTCGTTACGCGAGCTGCGATGAGCGTATATTTCTGCTGATTGTTTTTTGAGCATAGGATCTTCAACTGGCTTGAGTTATCTTCTAACTTATCAGGAAACAACGTCTCGCAATAAAGATTTCTTAACAATCAACATCACGACAGGAAAAACCGCGGCACGGTTTGCAGACATGTAAATGAAATAAAGTTTACACAGTAGTCATCTGAAAGGAAGGAGAAGTATTCTATACAGCATAGAATAATTCCTTACTGAAGGGGATAACAACAGTAAACATCCACATGCTGAAGCCATGTTATAACCCTGCCTCAAGGCTGTAGCCCTACTGACAACCCGGCAGAGTGCGTCAGCTGAGGTCACACATAACTTTGCAGCGATTGGACAAGAAGATGATTTCTTCATGAAATCTTCATAATTTCTTAATGACATATCTTCGTGAAAAGATAAATTGTGGGCGCAAAATAAAGATCTCTTGTCATATACCGAATTTCTCCGAAAAAATAAAAAAAAATTGGCTGGAAACAAGCTTCGTTTTAAGGGTATGGCGTGATATTGTCAATGGGTCTCTTGAGAAGCCTAGAAGGCTTCTACAAAGCAGGCATGCATGCTCTTGTTCACCGGGGGCGAAAACCCATACAAGTTGAAAAAGATTGTATTGAAATCTAATATAGGCCCTTCAGACATGCGGCTGTATTTGAGAATTGCACAAATGTTGATTAAACAGTGATGAATAAAAAAATGAGGACCAGTACCTTTCGGCTGACATATATACCTTCTCATTTTCTGCGTTAATTCCGGCTATAGAGTTTTGTTTCACCAAGAAAAAAAAACTCGGACAAAGGTGGAAATCTCTGTTTTATAGGGTGCAAAATTTAGCGGCGCCCAGTGTGCTATAAAAGCGCTTTTCGCAACGCCATGGGGCACTTTGTATTGTGCTGCTGTGCAGTCTGTTGTACTAACTAAATTTTGGGAGGAAGGACCTCTTTTGAGTTGACATTAACGTCAGAATAAAGGATCATGGCCTCTGTTCTTATGACAGGTTTCTCCGGCCAGTAGTTCATAAATTTTATCATCACACCAAATAGCACATTACAGTCTTTTTTTATAACTTTACATTGTCTCTATTTCTTGTGTAAGGCAGACCAGGCTTTGTTGCTACTTCCAAAATTGTCATGAATCCTGTAAACTTCAAAAATCCTTGGATTTCTTGGTTTTTCACATGGAGGTTGTTTCTCTTTGAGAAAACGCAGCAAAGCCTTAATGATCCTAATCTCAACGCTATGCTTGGAAACAACTTACTAGCCTGCGTTGCTTCACATTAAGTGACGTGCTGCTCTCCTCGCAAGCGCCTTGCGATTTTGTAATTGAATTACGCTATAAGACTTCACGTCTAATCAGATTTGTAAACTGTCTTGTGTCACCTTTGTAAGCCATAAACCTTGTCCCTCAGGATCCTGATGGGTAGTTTGATTTTATTCTGGGAGCCTTGCCTTGGAAGTCTGTTCGCTATTAAAACATCACCTCTTGTTTTTTATAAGCTAACAGATATGGCCTTTGTGTTTCCTAGGATTCGCCAGGCATCAGTAAAAAATAATGCACCGTGATTCTTCGCACGATCGCTGAGAGAACGTAAGAACACACTTGACAGTAATGTCCTTACTCTGACTGAAAAGTAAAATGTGAGTGAAACGGGCAGGCGCGATCGTTGTACGAAGGGGCATAGCATCATGTTTTTGACAGAGCTAAACGTTACGAAATTTTTATTGAGTGTAATTTGATTTAAATAATGTGTTTTTACGTGACAGACGGAAGACTGGAGGTAAAAAGTGTAGGAATGTTTAAGAATTGAGAAGACTTTGTGGGTGCCCATACACAGAACTAACCGTAACTTTAATGTGTGGCTCATCGCATATGAATGACTAAACGTCTCACGAGTGCTCTACCCCACCTTCTTAATCTCAACCTCTCAGTGGCGCCAAGCAGAGAGAGCTTCGATGCACCCGTAAGTTAATGCAAATTTGGGATGGGTGATATTACCTGCAATCTTTGCGAATTTTGCCTCAGATACCTAAACTTACGACAGAAAATTCAAAGGCGAAAATGATTGTGAGCGTAATAAAATTGTGAATAACAAGAAAGAATTTCTTATCACTTAGCAGCAAAAACGGGTTGTATTCATTCCGCTACATGTTCCTAGGACTCCTACATGGCACGGGACTTTCGGCGAAGGCCGACATCACTTGTCGCTCTGATTTCGAGGAGCCATTTTGGTTGTGTGTAGTAGTTCCGTTATCAGTCTTACACGTGTCTTCTCGGAAGAATAAAGACTGCCTAGAGGAAACTATGATAAAACGGGAAAGGAATAGTGTATTTCAATAAATCTCCCAAAGACCCTGAAATAAGTCTACTTTCTCTTACAAGAAATTTTATTAGCTAGCTGACTAGTCCAACATGCACTTTAAAACCAAAGCTTTTGAAAAAATAAATAGTGAACCGTGCCATTATAATAAATCCACCTACATAGTTCAGCGTGTGGCTTTTACCACAGAAGTCCTTATCTGTAGAAATAAACAGCGACAGCGACAAAAGCAGCAATTGCGACTTTGGCTTCCTTCATACCAACCTTGGCCAAAATGAACCATGAGCTGAATAGTTTGTAAATGTCCGTACAAAAGGAGTGAACAGTTTTTGAAAGTAAGGAAAAGAAAAGGGGGTATATTTTATTGCCCAGACAAAGGAAAGCAGAATTAGGAGCATTACGCCGAGCTCTCTCTATTAAACCTTTATCGCGTTCCACGCAGCACTTGCAGTGTCTTAGAGCGTGTGACGGCCAGCTCTGTGAATGAATGACGCACCAGTCCAGTTAATTAGATAAGTAGCTTGAAAACCTACGAGTGCCGTCGTAGCTAAGTCAGTGGAGCACTGCTTGCATAATGCGGAGCCTTAGAGTTTGTTTTTCACCAGCGGAGCATTGCCCGTTTCCTTGCTTCTTTCTGCCAATTGGTATGCAAACCTAATGATTTCTGAACTACTTGCGCACTATGAATAAATAATATATAATTAAACTTTCTGAACATACGGTAGCCTTCTGTCGTTCGTGGGGTCATTTTAATGGGCCATGAGGTGAAAACAACTATTTCAGCGCTGGAGATGAGGCAAACAGCAGAGTGATACGGACTCCCTTTGTTACTCTACAGCATCTTAGTTGAAACTGCACTGAAACGGTCACAAATCGTGGCAGTAAAAGGACGAGCGCAGAGCATAATATTGTAATGTATCCCTTGATTGCTCAAGCAAAAGCGCTAGATTAATTTACTAGTTCGTTTTGTGGCGGCCTGTAAAAAATTCAGATTTCCATATTACTTTGAAAGGGTAGAAGTTCAGAGATAGTAGAACTGTTTTGACACTTAACACGCTTATGGCGCTTCTCTTTTTCTGATGTGTCCTGCCGCATTGCTTACGTTTTTGAATGTCCCCAATTCTGAACAAACGCAAAGAACTTTTCATGCTTAGCGCTGCGAAAACCAGGACACGGTTCCGGAACAGAGCAAATAAAAGCATACTTTGTGTCTCTCTAGCAGCCTAACCGGAAATTGAACTTCCGCATTGACTTATCTGTAACTCATATGCTTCTGTAGGGGAACTCTGGTGCACTATATATAATGCAGGGTTTCATTTTAGAAATCAAAGGAAGAACTGCAGGAGCTCTTTCGCAACACCATTAATCTCGACTTCGCAATACACGACACCGACTACGCTGAAAATGAGAGCCTATGGTGTACAAAATCCAGTGCGCGAAGTTGTGATTCTCTTTTAGACTTTACTGTGTGTTTTTTTCTTCTGAACCTTATACAAAAAATTGCTTCTCCTGTTTTTCATTTTTTATTTTCTGCAAATATTTGCACTCTCATCGCAAGATTCGGTGCTATATGCCGCTAAATTTGTATGGCGCAATGATATCATGAAGCTCACGAAACTTCATATCACTGTAAAAAAAAAATTGCCGGAAAATGCAGAAAGTTTTTGGGACCTGCTTTGCCAGGAACTTTTTTTAGCGTTCCGTTTTCTGTTTCAGGCCTGTCTGTTTTAAAACATCTGTTTTTTGTTTTTACTTACAGAACATTCTTGTGAGAAGCATATTTTCTGTTTCCACTTTATCTGTGTTTGGATTTCTGGCATTGTCTGTTACGGTTTTTGTCTTGCGTTTTTCTTTTCTTTTCTGTTAAATGTGCTTTATGCCATGGAGGCGGTTTGTGCAGAACCTTGTTTATTTTATGTAAACTGCCAAGAAAGCATTCAACACACAAACCTTCTAACTGAGAATATTAGTGCAGGAGCTCCTAGTGCCAGGCTGTGCTGGATTTCGTGGCCTCCTTATTTGTGCCTCTGCCAGAAATCCAAAATATTTATGGCTCCGCTGCAAGGAAGAGGCTTCAGATATGCATACTGAAAACATCTATATAATATGTGAGATAATGTATTCATAACAGATATAATACAATTATCACCGACTACCGTCGAAAGCCGGAATTTCACAGTTAAGTCGCGGGCGGCTTATTGAATAGTGCATGAGTTCAACACTGTAGCTCTTGGCAGCCGTTAACTGAGGTAGGAAGATTTGGTATCTAATAGCGAAGTTTATAATATTACATGTAACAACCAGCTCTAAAGACCCATCTCGCAAAATGAAGCACCTCACATTCAGTGCTAACGCGATTGTTGTTCATTACGCGTCAGCAGACGTCAGATGTGGGAAATATGAAAGACTTCAAGCGAAACCGCGACACTGGGCGTTGGTGGCGCATTGCTCATGAGCGCGAGGAGGTTCCCTCAAATTTCAGGAACTGTTGTTCCCATTACACGCAAGGCAGTACGCTTCGATCGAGCCCCCGGCATGCACTACCGCCCTGCATTGTCGAGTCGACAACATACACCTGCAAACGCGTTTGCCTCCGGTTCCTAAAGTAGCCAAAGTAGGTGGAGGACGGCCAACTGCACCATGCACTTTTGTTTCCTTTCATACTGCACGCATCTCTACTCTTATTACAAGAGCAATTGCATACATTGATCGGCATTTGTGCACGCTCTCACAGTCTGGGGCCTTTCTAAATAGCGTCGTCATTGAGTCTATGCATGTAAACCGCTAGAAGTATCTGATAAAGTTAGCGACAACAGTGACTGGCATGCACGAGTGCAATGAGTGCTGTTAGTGTCGGTCGATGACAAATTCGGCCGGGCGGGACCGCGTGTTGTCTGTACACAAAAGCACTACCTGCCAACAAGGCACTCATAAAACGAAGTATAACATATTATCTGTACCAAAAGTGAGGAACAGGCATCGCTTACCGTCTTTCGGAAATAGTCTGATCGGTAAAATCATGTAGAAAACGCGATTGCTGCACGGCAAGTACCACGGCGGCCATCTTGAAGAGTGCAGGACCGCTGCAAAACAAGATACCACACTGTGCAAAATGCAGATTAATCGGTTGAGAAAACCGGCTATTCTCGCTCTTTTCCTTTACAGATTTACACACATTTTGAAGGCAATTTTTTTAAATCGATGGGCCGCGTGACTGGTACATTGGGTGCAGCTGCTGTAAGAACAGAAAATGTCGGTTTTATTTATAAACACGTTTCTGTCGTGGACCTTTAACAGATAATAGTGCGAGAATACTCATACGCTCATCAACACAGGCGAAGAACTTTGCCATCGTACTTACGTTCGCTACCTACGATCTTGCGCCATTGCCTAACAACCCGAGTTACTACCCGAGATTACCAGAGTAACCCGGGTAAGCTCGGGTAAGTTCGGAGGAGCGTCGCGCCAGCTGCCCGACATGTTGTTCGGGAAGAGCAACATGGGTCGCACAATCCCCACCAGTGGCTGTGGTACAGAGAACCACCTGCCAGTGCAGTGGCGCAGTGGTTAACTGCGCTGGTAGTGGTGTGAGGACTCGCCGCCTTCTATGAATGTTAAGAAGAGAATGACCAATTATGCACATATGAGTATTAACCCACTAAAGATCTCACGTCGCACCTTTAAGGCAGAGCTTAGGAGCCATTGAGCAATGAATACCTGCTCTCGCGCGTCTACTCTGTTTACCTACGTTAAATTCCTACCAATTGTTTTTTTGTGGCCACCCAAGTTTTCAGTAAAATGCCTGTTTTTTACGCACATTTTTTACAGTGGAAACACAGATCGCTCGGGCTATCTCATTTAAATATTGTTGCCCAACAGACGCATACACGTAGTATCACATATTGCGGGGAAGCTCAATTCAATAGTCTTTGGTTTTTGTCTGGAAAACATGTATGCGCCAGTTAAAGTTATTTTTGAGAAATAGGCAATACTTTATTAATAGAAGGTGACTTCATTGTTAATGGCGAGTCGGCTCACCGTATGTAAAAGGCTTGCTCTATGTATGCTACTCAGGCACGGGAAAAAACAACGTTATACTTATTGAAAAGTCTAGGAACGCAGGTCGTGACAGAGGCAACATTTTCTCGCAAAAATTGGCCCCTGCATGCTGATATCGCGGATGTCAGATGCTATTAAACGCCACGCCACGCAATGTCGTGCCTTTGCACAAACTCGCACACCGTAGTGGTGGGGACTGCGCCCCGCCCATAAACTGCTTCATGTAGTAATATATCCCCTCAAATTGCCCTCAACATGTGGACGAGCCATAACGAGCACTGAACTACCGATAGGCGAAACGACTACCGCCGACAGCAGCTGCATTGAAAGTCTTCAAATGAGTACAAAGTGAAGCACAGTGAAGCACAGTGAAGCACAGATAAGGCATAATAATGCAGAGGTGGATATCTAGCCGTGTAATGATGTGCGTCTTACTACTACAGTTTGTAGCAGAATGGAATAAGAACGCATGATTGCACCTTATAGATTAATGAACTTTGGCGTAGCGGGTGGTTCGTTGTGAGTGAGAAAGCTGACAATGGCGCGCAGCGACTAGCAAGGAAATAAAAAGAAACGTCACTCACAAACGGTGGGATCTGTAACATATAAATTTCTTGGCTTGATTTGGAAAACCATCATTTATCAAAATAAATCTCGCATTCACTCTGACGGGCTCGCAGTGTAGCGCGCACAAGGGAAGATGACGAATGTCAGCAGTGTGGCATATCCCCGGCCGTGGGTATGTGCCATTAAGCGTAAGGGAATCATCTTAGACCCATCCGTTTCAAGAAGCAATGATAAACACAAGCTGACAAGGATCTTGGTAGTTCGCCAATATTTGAGGTATTGATGAACAGATCATTGCTGATATCGCTTTGCGAAGCCAGGTAACAGGCTACGGGCAGGGGATGTCGATCACCCACTTGCTGTCCCATTAGTAGAATTAGGTGATAGCGCCTGTAATAATCCCAACTTAACTGCCTGAAAGCTCTCAGTTTTAAAATTTATTTGTAAGTAATAAGGACAATGCAGAGCTCTTCGACTTGACTCCACATTGACCTCTACAGATTTGATGTATTAGAATGTACTCGCTAATTATTTCACTGATTTTAAAATTTCTCTTGACCAAGGTTTTAAAAAGGACGGATCGCTGAAGCCCCAGTGAAACGAACTAAGGTGTGTTGAAAGTTGCGTGGCCTAATCTGTAGTAATTTGTCTTCTCCAAAGTTAATGGACTAGTAAAGACCAATTAGTTAACTTTTTAATTATTCGGTTCAGTAATAAAGTGTTAATTCAGAAGCTGTACGGCGTATTGAAACCTTAGTACTTTAAAATACGAATAGTAATAGCATATTTTCTTCCTGATAATGAGGAGAGACAAAATTTTGGTGCTAAAATAAATTTAGAAGTACGCATGAGAGTTACCAGGAAACATTACATCGATTAACTAACCATTGGCTGGCATTTTATACCCCTATCAACATCACCGTATTAACAGAGAGTTTTAGTTTCACGTACGTAGAGGGTTCACGTACGCAAACGTGAGAAGTCTACGTAGCCTGCACGTAGGTCGTTTGAAACCCTTATAGTTACACGTACGCGAAGCACGCTGCGCGTTACGCCTAGCGCCATCTACTAAGAAACACAGACACTGGTTGCAGCCTAAATCATCCAAGACAAGTCTGTAAGCCAAGCCATTCATAGCGAGACCGTTGCTATGATGACGACCAGCGCTGCTTCGTCAGGCTTAACAGCTGAAAAATCGCCCTTCTGTCTGAAAAACAAAAGCTATTTGTCGCTTGAAACCTTATGCGAGGGTAAGAATGGGCAAATCTAAGGCGAATGCAACAGTTTAGAACACGATATCACGTCGAAGGATTAGCGACGAAGCTGTTATCGCTGTGAAGCGGCGGGTAGGGCGCCGCCATGTTTGTCAACGCTACGTACGCAAGCGACGCAAAGACCGCAACGTAAAAATCCGAATCTCACGTACGTACGTGAGGCTCGCGCATACCCTTTGCGTTCTGCGCATGCGCACTGGTCACCCGTAAGAGCTCTACGTACGTGAAGCCTCTACGTACGTGAAACTAAACCTCTGTATGCTTGGCCAACTGTAGGACATGGTCCCGCTTATAGGAGGAGGATAAGCGCGATGAGGTGCTGCTTGTGGTGCAATTGTTTTGAGAGTAAACCTAATCCAGTTTTGAATCCAAAGCAAGTTTCCTTCCTTCCAAAAGCTTTTAAAACTTGAAGTCGAGAGTACATTCCGGCATATGCACAGAAATACCTTCACTAGCGTTATTTAGCTCAAAGAATTCACTGATGCCTTCAGCGAAACAAATTAAAAACTGACAAGAAGCCGCACTAACGGAGATAAAAAGCGTTGATAATAATTTTTTAACAAAAGTAATTACGTATGTGCTTTATATCACCATTGAGGAAATTGTGATACGAACAGCGGCTGTCGCTGCTTCGCCTGATATTAACATTAAACACAGCAGGCCGTGCGCGTGATTCAATTAAAAGGAACAAGCTGCGGGCCAGGGCCAAGCGTAATGGCCGTGACATTAAGGCCTGGCGTGGCGCGTCAGGTTTGTATTCTCATGGAAGGTCGGTGCAGCAGTATTTCCCGTCCTGTGCAACAAAACTGCTATTACTTCCTTCGCGTGCGCAACATATAAAAAGCCACCAGCATTATTCACTTACGAGAACAAAAAGAATGAGACATATAAAGCGTGGCAAACAGCCATACCGCTTTTCCGGCAGGCGTGTTTACCAGTGCAATTTATGTTAATTACTTTTTAATGGAGAAGAACGGCTGCTGCCATGGCAGTAGCAGCGTTTCTTTGAGCTGTACTAAAGCATTCGCTCGCTTCGCAGATGGCTTAAATGAGCCAACATAAAATGTATGTTCTGCAGAGCTAACGGTGGAGCGCAAAATGGCTTCGTTTGTTGGATTGTTCACGCCCTCCACTGCTGTGTAATATCTTAAGCATGTTTGCTTTTGTTTCAGTGCCATCAGGTCCGCATGGTCGGTTAACATTTCCTTATTTAAAGCGAAAGATTGCTCGGGTTTCTTCAAACCACTGGAAGGTGGATGTAACGATTTTCCAGACTGCAGCTCTGCTAACTTTTTCAGGCCACATCTGGTTTACTATACCTTTGAATTATGTCAAGCGCGGCTTAGGACAAACTCTACAAGTGAGGAGTTTAGTCCACATAGAGCAAAGCGTTGCTGCCAGAGAAACTAAAATGGCAGGGCAAAGTAAAATACTCAGGACATGTGCTTTTACCAGCGTGGCCTCATTATGACAAATATTCCCTACTCAACGAATACAGGCAAGGAAATATTAGTGGAAGTTAAAAACATCCACGGACGTTCCCATGGCTGCAAGCATCATTCTAAAATTTATTTGACATCTGACTTGCAAATTCTGGTATATGTGATTGTCTGTCTGCTAGGTACACATAGCTGTTAGAAAGGATTCAATCGCAGTTTCAATTTCTGTTATTGCTCATTTGTGCAAGTATAGCTTAGTAAACAAATATGGAAGAAAACAAGCGTAGCTGTCATTTCTCTGTCCATCTCATGGATTAAGAAACAGTAGATTTAAGCTTTGTAAGTCGTCGGGAGAAGCCGTCTGCTTAAAATTATCTCGTCACAGGCATCGGATCATACGCAAGATGGAATTATAGGATACGAACCAGAGAATAAAGATCTCCTTAACTGGCTTTGCTTATGCGTTTTGATAGTGGTGTTTTACTGTAAAGCTAGTGTAGGACCAACTGTTTGGTATATATTGCTTGCTCGTGTACTTAAACGCGTACAATATATAATCAAATATGAAAACAAAAAGAAATAAGGGGAGATCAATTGGATTTACGTGAAGGAAATGCAACGGCATTTTTCTTTCACTCCCCGGTCTATTCCAATTCTGATTCTATTCCATTCTGAATAGTAATTAAAATCTGATGTAATTGCCTTTTACTCACCAATCTAATTTACTGACCAATCTCCAATCATTAATTCCCTTTTACTCACCAATTTCAATTTGATTCAGATTCTGATTCTATTTGAAATTCGTTATATTCAATATCTAGTATCAGAATTTGAATATAACCTGTAATCTATAACATGATCTCATTTCCTTTTCTATTCGCAATCATTTATTCTATAGTTCCAACTTACTCTTAGCCTGTATTCTCGCTCCTCTCCTACATGTGGAGAGTGGGATTGCCTTTCTCCATCTCCCACCTGAAATACTCCATGGTCGGCAGGTGGAGGCTTCGCACACGCACCAGCGCCGGACAGTTTTCGCCACCTTCATGGCCCTCCTAATGCTATCGATATAAATATACGGGACATTCAGAGATCTGATGCGACAATTCTGCGAAAGCAGTGTGATTTACCCTCGATGGTTGGTCGTGTGGTTTCGCTCTTTGTTTTAAGCCGAGGTTTCACGCGACTGAATTTCTCAGAAGCTGAAGAGGGGAGGAGGCGGGTGGCGCTTCTGGAGGGCGGAGAGGAGGTGGGCAGCAGGGTCTAGATGGCTGTGTGTGGATCGGCCGCCTCATAGCAAGCGAAGCGTTGTGGGGTGGTAGGTGGTGCATGCCGAAGTCGACTGGCGTTCCCACCTGTCTTTGAATTAGATCTCACCGGGTGGTGGCGCTTCTGGACTGTAAAGTGGGTAGGTGGGTGCTGAGAGGCGCATCTGTAGGGCCAAGATGGGCAGGTGTGGGGAAGAAAATTGAAGTAGGCGGTGTGGGCGGTGGCAGAACCCAGCTATACTCGCATACAACTCAAGAACGCAGTGGCGAATGCACCTCAAAGGAGGCCCTACAACGAATAGCGTCGACTGGTTTAATGACGCCGCATTTAATCCACTAGCGTGAATTCGCGGGTGGCTGGATGGCGCTTCGCTGAAATGAGTCTCCTTCGAGGGGATATTTTTAGCTGTATTCGTGAGTTGTATCCGACCATTTAGGTGTGCGTTGGAAGGTGAATGGTGCTTCTGGAGAGTAGAGACTTTAATGTTCGTAGCTACAGAAAAACAGATGCCGCCATTTTAATGCAATAGCACTATAGCTGCCGTCACACCAAAATCCCTCTGTCAGATGTCAGGAATATTCCTGATTGGTTTAGGCAGTGGTGACTTCAAAAATGTCGCATATGGACACCGGGGACCAATAACCGTGCGCCGATATGTGTGAAAATCAATTACCACCGCAGCAGCGGCGAGGTTACGAAAGTGCGGACATTGCATCTGGAGAGGGCCAGCGAAGCAGGACTCTTTAAGTGGTAGGTGGGCGTAAGACGAAATAAATAAATAAATAAATAAATAAATAAATAAATAAATAAATAAATAAATAAATAAATAAATAAATAAATAAAACTTTAAGTTGGGGTTTATTGAAAGTAACTGGGACTACTGGAGCAGCGGCGAAAACAGTCAGATGTCATCCAGGTCGAGCACAGACATCCGCTGCGATTGCAATTCGGCTGAAGCGCATGGTCATCTTCCTCTTTGTCACCTACTGAGACCGCGCAAGCGTAATTCGGCGCGGAGTTTCTGGGCAGCCGGACGACCGAAAACTTTGGAGAAGTTTGTCTTGAAGCCAGACCAAGTCCGGATGTTCATCTCGTGGCTCCGATACCGCAGGTTAGCGACGCTGGTAAGATAAAAAATTATATTATTTAGTTTTGCCGCATCGCCCTATTTGTTGTAAAGGTTCACCCGCTCGTAAAACGAGAGCCAGTCTTCGCATCTTGCTTATCGGTCCCACTGAAGATGCCCTGGCTTTTTGGCGAAGGGAACCGGCGCAGATAACAGGTGGGCCGCTTGCACGTCTTTATGTTGAACGTCGACAGGAATTCCAGGTGTTGGGAGGTGTTGGGAGGAACTGGGACGATGGGAACAGCGACGAATAGACCGACGAAAGCCAGGTCGAGCACAGACATCCGCGGCGATATCAATGCACCCAGAAGCGCATTGTCATCTTAGTTTTAGTCAGCAGTGTGAGTCTTCTTCTTTACAAAGACACTTAATGGCCCCATGTACTTACCTGACACTCTCTCGCGCTTTCCTTTGGATGTCGTCGTGTCCATCAACTTCCGTTCATGAGGAATGCATGCAGAACACACCGCTATCACACTGAACTTTAAGGTGAATATTTTGCACAATAACCCTAGTACTGTGCTATACTATACTATACTATACTATACTATACTATACTATACTATACTATACTATACTATACTATACTATACTATACTATACTATACTATAATATACTATACTATACTATACTATACTATACTATACTATACTATACTATACTATACTATACTATACTATACTATACTATACTATACTATACTATAGTATACAAGCACAAGGTACTATAGAAGCACAACGTACTATACCTTGTGCTTGGCGCATGGTGGCCTTAGCTGCCTATGTGCCATTAAACCCAACACAAACGCAAACCTAGTACTGCTTACGCATTGAAATAAAGGTGACTGTGTGGCTAAGAGGCGAGATTCTTGTTAGGTTTGGTTAAGGTCTAGAGCTAAGCAGGTGATTTTTCCCCTATCGGGTTTATCGTAATTGCGAAGTGCTTTTAAGACGCTTAATTAGAATTTTGGAGAGCTGTAGTAGTGGTTAGCTGTGACCTTTATTGCTTGATTGAAGTTCCCCCAAATATACAACTAGTACTAGGTTCGCCGTGGTCGGAATCCAGTTTTAATGCAGCAATGCATTTACTGGCTGCATTTCCTCCCATCTATGTCCGCAGATTCTCGACTTTCCTTCTGTGTGCACAATGAGAAAACTCTAGAAAATGAAACGCCTGCCGAAAAGTATGGACTGTCACCGTGTCTATAAATATAAGAGGCGCTCGCGGACGCCGGAGACTAACCGCAGGCAGCGGGGGGGGGGGGGGGGGGGGGTATCATCTGCGCCGTCATCTGCTACCGCACAAGGTTCGCTTTCATTCACTTACCACGCTCTCTGAGAACTGCTTTTAATATAGAGTTGTCTAGGGTGTTGCTTTAGAACGACTGCATTAGCGAGCAAACGTAGCGCCCGCGGCAGCACGTCGGACTCTATGAGATGTCCACCTTGACAACAAGCATTTATCACGATGTTTTAAAAATGTCATGCTCCTCTTTAAAATACTCCCCAGCTGTACCCCTTTCCCCAGGAAAATACTCCTCAAAGTAAGTCTCTTTTCACGCCGCCCTGCTTGCTAGCTAACTGCGCAAAGGTCATAACACTAACTTCTTAAAATTGCGTGCGTACGCTATATTTCAGTTGGGCAAAGAGTGTGTTGATGGCTGCGTGACGGTTTTGAAATTATCAAGGCTTTATTTTTACTTGAAATAATCTTGCCCAAGTTTTAGGAGACTGGTATAACGTGCATTTTTTAGCATTCCTTGCTGTCTTACTTTTAAATAATTTTATGTGAAGTTAAAAGAGGATGCTAAGCAATTTATTAGTGTTATTCAGCGAATAAGGGGTAAATATTATGATTCGTTTAAGAGGACCTTCTAGTACCCAGCATTAGTTGGATATCTTCTGAGGACTTGCTCTTTTTTAAGCTTGGTCATACATAGCTGGAAATCCTTGTGTAGGGCACCGTAAGTATAGAACACAGGTAGCTTCTTTTTTTTACCACAGATATGGAAACTTCACATCTTTGAGACAAGTGATGATAGCTCCATTTTTTCTAAACTTTATAGACCTGCAGTCTATCTCCAAACCTTTTCGATGAACCTGTGCAGTTACAGTAGAAACAAATCGATGTGTATGAAGATCGACCCATTAATATTGAGTAACGAGTTCGATTTTCATATCCGAGCCATGTGCTATAGCTGTGAACTTTGCTTACAATCATGGCAATGGAAGCGGCTCAACGATGCGAGTCTAATTCAAAAATTATACTGGAAAAAAGAAGGTAAAAGTTTCCCAGCTCCCGCGTGATGTGGCTCCTGTTTTATTTTATTTTTTTTTATTTCACGTTTCCTGTTCAGTTTTCTGAACAAAGTAGACTATATCTTGTATGACCTCCAACGTCGTGCTCGTGCACATGTCCTTCTTAGAATATCGAAGCTTGCAAAATTTTTCACTTCGAAAAACCGTAAATTTGCGTAGTTTTGTACCATGCGCCCTTCTCACAATAATATCGTTACTTATGTAAATCTTAGAGCTAAGGCTGCAGCACGATGGAAACAGTTGTCAGATATATTTAATTACGCACAATCCTCCTCTTGGTGCTCCATCATGTCAGTTGTTTTTACAAAATGTTCTGGTCTGAATAATTGCATAAAAAATATTTCTGGCTTCTCAAGACCTACGATAATAAGTTTTGCGCCATGCATTTTTCGGATACACTCTAAGAATAAAAATTCTCTTCGCGGGTTCATGCAAGTGTGCATATGCATTTTTAGCTTTTTTCCTTTGCTAACAATGGCTCTCCTCGTTCCCGAGTTTTCTGCCTTCCTGCACCTTTGTCCTTTTTACGGTGCCCCATCTGAGCGCACAACAAATACACCAGCAATCTTATAATTTCCAGGTTATTCCTTCGCTAATTCCCATGCTGTCATCGACGAAGACTTCGGCCTTGTTCAATGAATACCTACTGGAAGAGAAATATGTTTGCATTCGCAATGGTATGGACAATATGCACAACAGTTTCCAGCTCGAAGGACTAGGAACAAAATATTTATTCGCTGAAGGCTTGCGTGGAGGAGTGCTTTCATGAGCACTAATGAAAGGAAGAACCAATATTGACACTCTGACTCCCTAAGAGCTGTAGTACAGATGTACGATTGAGTTTGTTGAATACTTTTGTTAATTTGTTAGGTGGTTGTGTCTATTGTTCATTTTGACACTGCTTTTCTACAGCTGCTCCTGGTTGTTTCTGGGTGAAATCAAAAAAACACGCTCTATGAATCAATGTGGGTATAGATGTAGGTATAAATATTATATACACAAGGAAACCAGGTGCCGACGAAACGCCTACGTCATTACCAATTCTTGCATGCACATACATGACGTTTATGTTTATGATAATGATGATGAGTTATTATGTGCTAAGGACATCTGTGGCCAAAGAGCGCCATGGCACAGTTTTAAGAGCGTTAGTTCTTACTCATCACGTTTCGAGATTTCGTGGGGTCTGGTACACCCTTGATCACAGCGCCATCTGTGGCAGCAAATATTCACCATGTTTCGAAATTTCGTGAGGTTTCCTGCCACCCTGAGATCAAAGTGCCATCTGCGGCTGCAACTAGAAAACAGCGAATCTCCCATTGAGTCTTGTAGCACCATTTACAATGGCATCGTAGAAACAAATGCCACGTGCCTACGATGACGTCACGGTCCAATATGGTGGATAGAGGTGGAACTAGGTGAGTATGGCGTCAGGGACGAAATAGAGGCATAGTTTCTTTTTCTTCAATCCAAGATGGCGGCCATTAAAATTGGTTGTGCCCTCTCATCTTCCCCGCAACTGAAAAGCCTGGAAAAGTGATAAATTACTATTACGTTATTCTGCTTCTAATTTTTATTTCACTAACACATAATTACTCTGACTACGATGAACTAGCGCGGCCTAAGTGGATGATTTTTTTGTTACACGTTAATTTTCAAGCGGAGTTGGTTCTGGAAATTTTTGTCGCGAATATTACGATGTCTGCTCGAGAAGAGATCAGCTCTTGCACTAAACCCTCTCTCACTAGATGCGGAGGAGAATAGGGTGGTGTTACAATGTATGGGCATCTTGAGCACCAGCTTGGAGTTGTGCACACCTTCCAGACTTTGGTACTTGCATGCCCGGTAGCGTGCACCACGACCGAGAGCGGCATACAAGTGACAAGCTGCGCTGCTCAAGAATTGTAATTTTATTGCTGCTTTATGAAGGACTATAGTAGATTTGTATCTACATAGATATCTTGAGTATTTTTACATAAGGCTCTTCTACACCCTGACTCTGCAATGCCTGCATGACCGCTCAAGTTTCGACTGAGTGAAATGGCGTCTCGTAATCTATAAAAGCTGTATAAAAGAGGTTGATGGTACTCAGCGCATTACTCCGTCACCTGGATTATAGTGTGGGTATGGTGTATTTTCGAGAACCCTTTGCAGAAGCCTGCCTGATTATTTGGTTGACTGAAGACTAAGGTTGTCCTGACTCTATAGTGATTACTTTAGTAATACTTTATAGGCAACGGAGAGTAAGCTGATCGGTCTGCAATTTTTCTAGCCCTTGACGTCTCCTTGGTGGTAGTTTTTCTGGCACAATCTCTCTTTCTCTATTTCAAGAGATCTGTTATTATCTTGTTTCTTCACCAGCTGCTTTTCTCTTTTGCGTTAATATTAAAGCCTTTTTTACTTCATCTTAGTTTACTGCCAAGATCTCTCAGTGATGTGTGCTACTGCGGCTTTTATTAACCTCCTGATTACATTGGCTGCTGTGCAGATTTGTGCAAAACTTTTTAGGCTACTTTAACTATATTATTCATAATGCTAATGAGCCGCCTATTTGAATCAGTGGTTTTTGTGCTCGGCTGCTGAACCGAAAGATGCGGATTCGATCACAGCCGCGGTGGGCAAATTTCGATGAAGGAGAAATGCTAGAGGCCCCGTACTGTGAGATGTCAGTACATGGTAAAAGTCCCTATGTGGTTGAAATTACCGGAGCTCTCCGCATACGGCGTCCCTCATAGCCTGAGTCGCTTTGCAACGCTAAACCCGCTAAACCACAACGAAACCATATTGCTAATGACATTTAAATCTTTTTCTTTTATCGAACACATCGGGTTTTGGCCTGTGCCTTGTTTCCTGTGCACCTCTTTTACTCTACCTGGGTAGTTTAAAGCATGCTCGATTGTTTCCATATTAAACATCCTTATGCCAGCTACTTTGGGCTTATTGATTAACTTAGATAGCTCTGCCAGTTCTATTCTGCCTGTGATGTTGAGGTTAGATGCCTTCTTGTTTTAGCGTTCCTTAATGACATCTTTCGTCTCCTGAGTTAGCTTGTGAGTATCCTGTCGAACCAACCTACCGCTTACTTCTACTGTGCATTCCGTAATTATAACCCTGAGATTATCGTTGATTGCTTGAACATTAAGGCCGTCGTCATCAGTTAAAGCCGAATATCTGGTCTGCAGTGAAATCCTGAATTCTTATACTTTCCCACTAACCGCTAACTCGTCAATAGGCTTCCGCTTTACGGCTGTGTTCTGTTCGCTCTTCAAGTCTGGGCTAACTCGAGAGCTTACCATCCCATGATCAATACAACGCAGCTTTATCAGGGCCTCTAAATCTTGCACGATGACCGAATGAGTACCTATATATCCAATATATTCCGTTTTCAGTCTCACCATTGGGGCTGTTTCACATCCTCGTCCTGTTTTATAGTTTGCAGGAGAAGATACTCATGGTCTGTAAATTATATCTCTGCGAACTCTATTAGTAATCCCCCTCTGCTGTTTTTAGAGGGTATGCCATAGTACCCTACTGCCTTGTCTCCCGCCTGCTTCTTTCCTACCTTGGCATTGAAGTCACCCAGCAGTACAGTGTACTGTGTTTTTACTTTGCTCATTGCCGATTCTGAGTCTTCATAGAAGCTTTCTATAACCAGGTCACCATGGCTGGATGTTGGCTCGTAAGCCTGCACCACTTTCAGTTTGCACATCTCATTAAACCCTAATTATGATAGCTGCTACCCTCTGGCTAATACTACGGAATTCTTCTGTGTTGGCAGCTTACCCTGATCGATGAGGAATTCCACGCCTAGTTCTTGCCTGTCCGCCATTCCACGATAGCGTAGTGCGTACTCGCTCTTTAACACTGTATACTCCTCATTAGTCATTGTAACCTCAATAAGCCCTGTGAAATCCCAATTAGTAACCACTAGTTCCTCTAACAGTGCTGCCAGAACAGCCTCTGAAAGAGGAAAAAACAAAACTGCAAGGAAGGCTGCGCTGTTTTTTTCTTTCACGATAGAATCCCGCGTGGTCCATATAGTTTTACTTCTGATAATAAAAAAAACTGTAGTAATTGAGCTGTTTCAACAGAATCCTTAATTTACGCGCTTTCTTGAGCTATGTCTCCGCCTCCACGTTCTGTGCCGATACAGAGTGGTCACGTGATGCTTCTCGCTACGGGAGCTGCCGTAGAAAACGGCTCTGTCCCGTTCGTGGCCCGGATTTGAGAGCGCGTGATGATTCTCTCCAGCCGGTTTGTTTTTTCTTTGTCACGAAGAAAACACCCCCCTTTATTCCCCGAGGAACTAAACATCACTTAAAAAAAAAGCATCCAAACTAGCAGCAGGTTTAGCCGCCAGGTGGAGGTTCACAAAGCTCCACCGTTGATTAAAACTTGTTTTTGAGGAAAAAAAAGAAAAAGGACTACCGGAGAGCGATTGCGAAAAAAAAGGACATTACCGAGAAAATTACTGCATGGAAAAAAGTAATCTAATAATTGAATATTACAGGTAACTGAAACTGATTTAAAGTGTTCAGATTCTTCTAACGCGCTACTTACAACTCAGAATCCGTAGATCTTTGTTCACACACACACTGGAAGTAAAAAAAATATTGTTATTCACGTGGACATAAAATAAGCTGTAGACGGCGAAAAATAAAAGAGCCGGGAATAAATATTTGGGCTTCAAAGGTAGCTTCGGCAGGGATGCCAGATGAAAGAAGCTGTGATTGAAACGTGAAGTCCCCCTCCCCCTCTCCTCTCTTGAAGTTGTCTTCGCAACAAAGTATGCTGCATGCATAAGTGCCTGAGGGTGCAAACTGCACTGCAATGAAAAGGAGTCATAGCTATATTAATTCAATTTAGGCGTAGGGTTTTTTTGGGGGCTCTAAGACGCAATTTGCTTATCCATTTATCAATTCTATATGAATTTAAACAAAAAGTAGTGCCTTCCTAAGAAAAATGCAACGCCAAAAGGAGATAGCTATAACAAAAAAACATAGTGTAACTTCTATAGAATCTTCTATAATTTATTGTTACAACTTACAGTGTGATCCTAGTGTAGCCGCTTTCGTTGTGCACTAGATTTTTCATTTTTTCGTCTACCCATCTCTCAGCGGTAGGAAAATTAATTTTGTATACCTCGATTTCGGCGCGCTGCCATTTCTGAGTGGTTCAAATGCTTTTATGCCTGTATTCTATTTTTTGTTGTATAGTTCCTCTTGCATGATTTCCCTTTGTTAGTGCTTCCCCACTAGAATGTACTGTCGATGACAAAAATAAAAGTAGGTGGTGTAGAAAACAGTAGTGCATTGTCAGGGGGCGTTGCATGCAGTCTAGCTGGTTCAGAGCTTCTAGGGGGTCATTTATTTTTGCCACCGAGAGGACAGTGTTACACGGATGTATTATGCATAAAAAATGAATAAACATGACCGAGAATAATTTCAAGGCTGTGAAGCGGTCGAAGAGGCTTTCAGTGCGAAAAAAAAAGTGTTTCCAAAGTGAGTAAGATAAAGAGTAAAGCCACTTGAAAAAAAAATGTACTGCTGAGAAGAGCGCGTTAAATAAATCGCATCTTTCACAAGCGGAGTTGCGACCAATTTCCCCATTGCAACATATTGAGATTTTTTTTGGATGTAGCGGCGACCAAGAGCGATCCTTTCTGCCGCAGTAGCAGCGGGCGGTGTCCATTCGTTGCACAATGCAGATATGTGCAATATCTGTGTAGTTGGGTAAAAATTCAAGATGCGGAACGATCAATTTTTTTTATATCTTGTACACCAGAATATGCCGGCGCGCCAGCGAGAACTGTTGTCATTTTGCTGGCCGTTTTCACAAGCCTCAGAAGCGTTATGTTCTAGAAAAGAAGATCACGCAGCGGTCAGCAAAAAAAGAGACGTAAAAGACTGTGCGCTCCCGTTTTTCTTGCTACCAATCAAAAGATACTTGGGCCATCGACGCAAGCCGCGTTATACAGATGGCCGTACGCAATCAGGAATAAAGAGAATGTGAGAAGCGGGTCAGGCGGGAGGCGCACATTACGATGCTTCCGAAAGCAGCGATTTCCAGAGTGAGCTGCCTCAGCGAAAAGTCGGGCAGAGGGCGTTTGGTTGCATTTCCACCGACGTCACTATTAACCGTCGTAATTAAAACTAATTGCACTGAAGGGCCCCACCCGGCGAAAGAATTGAAGGCTGGGGTATGCAGTTCCCGAAAATAAGAAAACTGCTTTGTTCCTCGGGCAGGTTCAGATGACGATGCGAAACAATATTTGCAGATAAAGACAACTGACTTTGAAGTCAGTCGGGTTGGGCGGCTGTCAGGTTCCTGTGCATTTTACAAGGCTGCTCCTCTTTCTCAGCGCCGTTTCTAGTGTGGCCCAGCGGCCTTCCTGCAAATTCTTAGCTTTCCGAGAACAGGTTTCGTGTTTTTTTTTTCTATACAGAAGTGATTGATGTTCAAATTTCCTCTACATATAGGAAAAGAGATGCCTGCCCGAGACTTATTTTCATGCGCTTTCGCAAATGCACCCTGAAGCCTGACCAAGCAGAGGTGATGCTACGTGGGTAAGTTGCATACGGGCTTAGCTGCTAGTTCGAGTTATCTAGCACCTATTTCTGTTGTATCACAGGAGCAACGAAATGTGGTTCAAACAAGCTTCATATAAGGAGAGACATCTAATGGTGTAGTCGTGGAGCTTCGAAATTTATTTCTTAATAAGCTCGAAGCAGTAGGACATGCGAATGGTGCTTATAAGTTTTAAGACGCGTTTGTCAAAGCCAGATTGTCGTGTTCACGCTCAAAACAAGCACCCATTTCTGAAGAAACTGAGGAAAATGTGCCCTCTACTACAGAAACTGCTTCTATTCACAATTCCCTTTCTTTTGACTCGTTTTTTCTGCTGAGATCCTTCATGTGACGACGGTTCAAGAAATGCGGAAGATTGTTGGGGCCTATAAAACCTAATCGCTCGTGCTGGTATAATCTAATAGACTTTAAATATTTGGTATAACGGCTTTCTGCTTCCTTCGTGAAGGATTTGAGCAGAAATCAAAGGAGAGAGAGAAGGTTTCTGCCCTGAAGAGCTACTTTACTCTGAGCGCCTTTCTCAAGGCACGAAAATCTCCAAAAGAAATGAAAATCTGTTCTAGTGCTGGAAAAAATTCGTCATCCGCTGGTATCTTGCTATTATGTTGCTTTGAAGTAAGCGATGCAGACACTGTTTCGCAAGTGTGCTGAGTGACCTGGCACGCAATGAGTTGTGTCTGGGATGCAAAGTAACGGTGAGACAAGAAAGAGAGCTTGGTGAAATACAGTGCTTTCGGGCAGACGCGGCTGTGTGGCTTCGCGCTTTCAGAACACGCAACTCGTGAGCTTTGTGCTGAAAGCACTGCATTTCATGGGCAACAGAACTGATGGACACCACAAATGCGAAATTTTCATGGCAGGGGAAGACACAACTGTCGCTTTGAACCCCTTGAGATCCTATCCCAGAGGTCTACAATCATTTTCTTTGTGTCGCAATTGTTTCCCAGTTAAGGCCTCACAGACACATGGTGCGGGAGGTTTTTTGGTTTGGATATTGTCCTCGCTTTTGTCGATCTATAGCCCGCATAAGAATCAATTTTCTTTCTCTCGATTTTTTTTCGGCTCTTGCCAACCACCGTACCGAATGACATATTCTCGCCATCAGGGATTTGAGGCACAGGGTACAAAAAAATTGAAAAAGGCTTAGGTAGGTCCCAGTCAACTAGGCCGGGTCCAATTCCAACATAAATAGTCACGCAGGCTTTCGCAGACGTAGTGCTTGGGCTAGTGGCTTGTGCCTTATAAGATTTTAAAAAGGCTCTGACGACACAGACACAAAAACTTTTATACAGAGTGTGCTCCCGCATGTTTCTTGGCCAATAATCCTTGTGGGTATGCGCCGTTATGTTTCTAGGACAACAAGAACAGCTGTGCGATAACCTCCAAATGATTATACTAGCGCGAGGAAGCGGTGTTTATGCTCTTGGCATTGACTTGTGGATGCTCACAAAGCGGCGTTCCAGCAGTGCCACTGGATTAGCGTAGTAAATTAAACAAAAGCAATGATCTGCGCTTAGAAATTATCTTTTATCTGCTAAAACTCAAATAATTGACTCCTCCCTATGAATTATGGTTCCGGATTAGGAATATAGCGAAAAGCAGTAGCAGATCTCTTCCGAAAGTGTCGAATTGTATCGGTCGCTGTTGGCAGCTACTAAAAAAAATTTAAAAATCCAAAAACATCACAGCGATTTTAGAAGAGTGTGAATGGAAAATATGGTTGCTTTTAGGGTCCGCATATTATGTATTCGTTATTCTCTGCCATAAGAAAGCTTGCTTCAGTGCGCAAAAACGCTGGTCCTGATGCTTTATAGAATTCAGTGGGTGTGAGGGTCGTTTTGTAAAGCTTATAATCACCTATCTTAAATTAAAGTTTCTAAATGAGGAAATTACCTGTTTCGTCAAGAAGAAATAATACGCATAAGGTAGAATGTAGCACCAATTTTTTTTTGTAAAGCTTTCCTCCGGCTACGGTGATTCCTGAACACAAAATCGATCTTTTTTTTTTTATCCCAAGTGCTACCTTCTGGTCAAAGATAAAAAACCTCGTAGAACTAAAAGTAAACAGGCAAGAAGTAGTCCTATTGCTTTTTGTTGTGCTCGCTGAGGAAAAGATGACTTGAATCGTCTGGAACCAACTTGCCCGACTGCGTGTTATGAGATAAGAGAGGTCAACGAGATCATGAAAGCTACAAAAATATAAAGTTATTTTTGTGATGACAAAATGAAGATTTAGTCAGAGAGCTCCTACGGAAACAAAAATGACCTAAGTACTGTACGCAGCCAGAGGTTCCACTGATACTATTTATCTCGTTTAAGGGCCATCAGGACTTCATCCTCAGCAAGCTAAGCCTACAAGTTTCAAGAAAATCGAGGCTGCACAGGCTTGCATTTCTTGATATCCATTGAGCATATCAAGCCCGAGGCACCCACTGACTTTACAAACCGAGCTTGCATTTTTCAGTATTTTTGAATTTTAAGGGTCTTAAAGTATCACCATATTGGGCATGCATCGCTTTCTTAGTGATAAGTGACATTAAGGCGTCTATGTTACACGACTGCCCTCATCACGAGCTTTGCAGTATATGCGAACACTATGTAAACTGAAGTCTCAACACTCATTAAAAGCCCACGTTGCCTGTTCGTGCATTGGGCATGGCATTGTACCTTGAAGCAGTAAGTGGCCTTAGAAATTGATTATTTCGCACTCTAACCGTTGCATTTTGCGGGCTGGGCTGCCTGAAGCTGTGAATTCTTGTCAGCCAGCGTGGTGACGTGGCACTCCGTCGCTCGTGTGAATGAATGTGTAGTCACCTCCCCCTGAAAGTCAAGTGTCTTTGTAGAGCAGGGTCAACCACGGAGTCTTACGGACTGTCCTTATCGAGAGGATCTTATCGACGCACAAGTAGGGAGAGACACGCTGATTCGACAGTTAATAGACAGTCACCCTTATAGTGAAAGTGGGCATAAGCGTGTTTTACAACGTCCCTGTCAAATCGCACCCGCGGCGAGGATGCTTAATCTCGTTCCTGATTGTCTAAAGGGCGGATATTGAAAGGGCTTTGGGCGGGCTCACAAAAATTCCTCTGGTGGCAGGGCAATCTTGCTGCATCTGCTCAGTGGCATTTATATTAGAGAGAAAAGACTGTGACACTCCGACCAAAGACTCATGAGAGATCAACCCTTTGGCGCCTACGTGGCACCTCCTCAGGGTCGACTGGGTAGGAGCAAGAGATGCGCTGTCTAAAAATCTCTTTGGCCTGCTGCCACTGCTCAGGGAACGGGTGGCGGCCTTTCAGATACCCTGAACAGTAGCAGTGGTCACCAAGAAGGCCAAAAATCGCGTCTCTTTCTTTCACCCAGTCAAACCCCGAAGGAGGTATGCGGTTTAACTGTACCGCATCGTGTCTTGTTCAACGACCATTGATAGAAGAGTCGACAAAAAGCATAATATTATTTGAACATATTTTACAGCGATGTCACCTTGTTCGTAACTTTTAATAGCTTGCTCAAAAATTTTAACCAGAAAAATATTTACAAGATGAATATAGACACAGGATGAAAATGAATCACATATATAGTAACGCTTTTTGTCATTAAAACTGCACACAGGAGTTTCATTGTGCTAAGTGTATTCGTTACGAAATATTCACGATATTTCCACAAAGCTTATTACCCGTATGTTCTATAAAGCACTAGAAATAGTTGCCCTCTTACTGAGTGCTTTAAATTAAATGAAATGCTTAAGGCTATCGGCATCGTTGCATCAAGCTGAGAAGACGCCAGGAAACAGAAATGTTTAACTCACGAGAAATAACCCATTATTGCTTTGAACAGGAGATGTTATCGCCCGTAGTCGCTGCCATCATTTTAACCCATTCAGAAATATAGAAAAATGCCTGCTCGGCTAACTTTCCGAAGTTACTTTTGGAACTCGCCTTAAATAGCACATGTTGCCTTCACCGAAATAAAAAACAAAAACAAATTATGTTGCAAGTTTAAAGCACCTAGCTGTTTTTATTTAGCAATATGACGGCTAGAAGCAAGATAGGAACAGGCTGAGATAAGTTTGCGCTGAGTGGCTGCTCCAAGACTGCAGTCAGCTAAATAACCTAATTATGCGTAACTTATGGTGCTCTCTACTGCAGCATCTTGAGGACTTATACGCAATGAGGTTTTTGATAAATTGGAGTCCAATTTTGGGAAATAGTTATTTTCTTGCAAAACTTCTTATTTTGTCCGTCTCTTGCCTCGTTAAAAAGATGGACCCTTCGTTTCTAGGCGCCAAACTTTAACCTTCCCCTCGCACACACGAATGCACCGTGATTGATAGAGGTTGCCAGCGAAAGGCACAGAGATTAATAGATAAAACATATCTCTTGTTCATGTTCCGCGGCGTTCAAGTAATCTTCGCTCTTGCTTTTTAAATTTTTTTTCGACGTCTTGTCGCGTTTTTCTGATTTGTGCGCTCCCGTTTGTAACGTCGAAGAAAAGTTCGATCGTTTTACTTCAAAGCTTCTGTGAGATTTGGCAGATCGAAAAATTAACAAATTCGTTCAGACCAGTAATTAATTATTTATTCTCAATGAAGAAAGCATGCGCCAATTTAAATGACGGCCTTTTCCTTCCCTTCTTGCAGATGGTTTTAACAGGAAATATCGTGTAAAAATCTATATTGCATCGAAAGCTTGTACTCGTCACTGAAGTTTATAGCAATGAAATTTCTTTGTATGCATGATTTTTTCTGGACGCATCCAAAATGTTACCAAAGGCTACGGAGATAGAATAGCTCGCTCATAATCTTGGCCGAGTTTACATAAGGAACGTCTCATATTACAAAAGAAAGCATTCCTAATATATTTGTCCGATGAATGAAGGCTTTGGCTTTCTGATACAGACTGACAGCTTTGACCTTCATGCATTAAAACAAATCGTTCTAACAGGCCTCCGCGCAACCTGTTCCTGTGAAGTCGCCTACATTTACGTCAGAATAGAAAAAATGAAAAAACTAACCTCGCCGTGAACGCACCTTGCTGACGTCGCGCCCCTATCGGCGACCATTCGGTAATAATAGTCGGTGCGGTAATTCATCACAAAATTCTCGTGACCTGTCTATTGCTGCTCCGGCAAGCCTATGGTCGGGCCGGTCTGTCTGTGGATTAAATTTTTTCTTCCTTTTACGATGCGATGATTAATTCAGACAGCAAAATACTTTAATTAGGGAAAGTTCACTTTTTTAAAAAATTTCGCCGGGTGTATCCTTGCCGTCTATTTCAAAATATCCGCCAGCTGTTGTTTAATTGAAAGGTGGCTTAGCCACTAACAAAGCACTACAGGTAATCAATAATGGCACCAGTGACCGAGTAATTTGAAACTAGCCACGAACAAAAGGTTTTCGAATATTTTAGGTCTGGAGAGTTCGCTGTCATCCAATGTGGGTGATCATGCTATATAAACTGAAAACAGTTAACACTCTCGTGTAGTGGCTAAAATATAGAGTAACTTCTGCAGCACCACCCCCACGTATTTAATTCTTCGTATACAATCGAAGTCATCCATGACGAAGATAACGTGGTATTAAAATAACAAAATAATGGAAACGGTGTGCAGTAAAGATAAAGTAATTGAAATAAAATTAATATCATTCAAAACACAGAATACGTTAAGAAGGTTGACATAAACAGAAATGATTTAAACAGGTCAAAATATTTACACATAGAGGCACTGTCTTGCACAAAGGCATATATTATCGACGCGCAATCTGTTTAACCAGAGAAGCTTTTAGGAAATGCTGCCCGAACAAAGCGGCTCTTTTTGGCCTTTGCCGGGTTGCTGTGTGGAGTGTTGACATTACCACGAACAGACGCCACTGTCCAAATGCATTCCAAGGGAAGGGGCGACCGAAAGTGCCTGCAGCCTTTTCAGCGGGCGTGACTTCACAAAGGGAGCAGTCGTTTCTTGAAAGCGTTTTGATCGGTGCCTTTTTTTCCTTTCACTTTATCATAATTTGTTGCTCTAAAGAGAGCTCCCTACGCTAAATGGGCGGTAAAAGAAGCAGCCGACGTAGATACTTAGAGGCCCTACTCAAATTTTATTTTCCTTAACTTTTTTTTGTGGCAGCTTCCGCACTTGTTTTTGTGAACAATTACGAATTTTATTTATGCAGCCTGTCAAATCATTTATTTTTACTTCTCTTTAACCTTTTCTCATCTGTGTCCTTTTTAACCGCATCAAGTGCCCTGTTCTCACCGAAGTGCGTACGTTGCTTTCATTTCCAAATTAAAGCTTTTGTAAAGTATGATTTGAGTCGCATTGTTACTGCCAGTTAATCTGCAAACGCCTTGGGAGAATTCGATACAATCTCCATTTCATGAATCTCACAAACATTAAAACCGAACGCGGCATTTATCAAAACCAATTCTCAGAAGAAAGAAATCTCGAAAACAGCAGCAGAGGCGTCGGATAAAGCATCGATTATGAGCCGTTATACTTATGTAGCGTCACAAAAGCAAAAGGAACTTTTTCTGCGTTCGCACAGTGGCTAGCTGATTGGCTGAACACAAATAATCCGACTATTTTTCTCAACTTTTGGAACGAGGAACTGGCATGATTTCGACAAACTATATGTTAACATCGCAAAACTTCAAAAAATAAGTAATGTAAATGGCACGTGAATAAAATCTTACTGTTCATTACAGAAAGCTTTAAAACTCTATTCTGCGAAGATATCTGAGCATGAAGATGCTCTATATACTGTACAAGCTGTTAAAGCTGAAGAGCAAAACGTATTCGATCATGTACCGCATGCATGATTTAGGATATTGCTGGTAAAAAATGTAAAAAAAATTCGTCGCGCACTGCAGCCTTTCAAAAAAACATTTATTTCTTATTCGACATTTTGAATTAACTTTATGGCGTTCCCCCAACACCAGCCCCTTTTCTTTCTTACTGGAGGCAATTTCGAAACAAGAAGGTTCTTGTCATCAATCATTCCGTGCCGAGAAGCATGTTTCTCGGTACCGGCAGAACGACAAGAAAGAACAGCGCTATTAACGGGATGGCAGCTCGGTCGTTTTCACCGAGTCAATCCGGTTATTGCTCAGCGGTCCAATTTTGGTTGGGGGGCTGTCAAACAATTTAAAGCAATTATTAATTAATAAGAAGATAAGTAGCTTAACACTCAAGAGCGGAAGGCGGTGCCTGTTTGTGTCGTCGAGATGCTACTCTCCACGCTGAGAAATCAAGGAAGGTCTACCGTAGTTGAAAAAGAAAAGCACAAAAGTGTAAACTCTTTGGCTTCTCGTTCTATTTCATGAAGAACAAATGAAAGTAATTGTTGTATCTTCCCATTTATTCATCCTATGTGAACGTGTCGGCTTCGATGTCCACAGACAGGGTCGTGCAACTTTCCGAATGATTAGCATCTGAACATGAGAGTACTGCGTCCCAGAAAACCACAGTGTGACGCGAGCACCAACGTCACTTACCGTGCAAGAGGTTCCCTCTGCAGCCGTTGCTGTCAGTAAGAAACTTCCATATACCCTACAGTACAATCCAGGTAAAGCACTAACACGTTGTTACGGGCTTTCAGTTCATTAGGTAGCTGTAAAAACGACAAAAATATACATATTTAGTTGAAATAACAAAAAACGGACTTCAAACCGCAAAATCTGCTTGCGTGCAAGGCTAGTGTGTGACTAAGAAGGAGAGGCGACCTATCTTGTGCTGGATCCATTGGAGAAAGTAAAGGATAAAACGCTTAGCAGGTGCCGTGAGGCTGGGAGTAACGCATTTTACTTGGTGTATAGCAGGCTGCTGGCTCTCTGATAAATTACTCAGGGATCATTTTTTTGCGAAATTATGCAGGGCTCTTGTCACTCTCGAAATATCACACTTTAAGGAGAGCGAGAAAAACAGAAAGACGCGGAAGTTAGCAAGGCGTTATTGCTTTTAAAGTTTTCAGACAGGGTCAGGAATGAAGGGACGTGCAAGTACATTGCTTACGACGATGTCTTAACCTGTCTCTGAGTCACGACGGCCTCAGGAAATGAAACAGTGCAAGATAGGCCTTCCCAGCCGACAGTCACTGCGGCCTTCGACCGAGGTGCCACAAAACACCTTTAAAAAATTGAAGGAGCATTGGTATATTTTTATGCTAGGCTCTTGAATTTCTTTTTTGATTACTTCACTAATCGCATGTTTTAATGTGTCTTTTATCTATGTGCATGTTAAAAAACTATTATGAGGCAAAAATGTCGCATCCTGAATATCATACAATAATCGCATCGAATATAAATTTCATAATTTATGGTATATGTCTTGAATATCATGCATATGTCTATCCTATGTCATAAGATATGAGCGCTCGGCGAGCGAAAAGCACGCTAAGACGCTTTCTCGTTCTTCTATGAAAATAGTTTCTCTGACACTAAATTTATAAATCGCGGCCCTTTTTCGCACTTGGGCGCTTCCATAAAATTCGAGGTAGGACAGAATAGGAGTAAAGGAAAGATTTATAGAAAAACTGACGGCGGGTGTGCTATCCAAATGAGTTTTCCTTTGAGAAAACCCAGGCACTACTCCGTCACTATTGCGCAAGCATGCACTACCTAACCACTCTATGGCCGACTATAGGAAAGGCCCGATTTCAACACACGTGCAAGCCATTTTTCGCTCACATCACGCAATTTGGATATTTCCGCACATCTCTCCGCAGACAGTAGCAATACATCCAGATATGTTAAGCAAAAGCTGGTAGAGCTTCCCTCGTGTCTGACGGGAGGCACTCTTTCGTCATTGTATGCTCGCGCCTAGCCGTTACCAAGGGAACTTTGATTGCGAAGTCTCGTCTGGGTCTTGCAGCCGCATGCAGTTGTGAGAAGTAGGTGAAGAGAGTTGGACACCCAGTTTACTAACATTCAATCATTAGGGCTAGCTGGCCTTTAAGAGTGAGCGTCAAGGGTAGCTATCAGTTTGCTCTCCGAAGAAAAGCTTAGATTGATTCTTTTGTTTGCACCCTTTTGACGTCTAGTGGAGAGTGTTTAGTAGAATGCTCATGTTTTATGCAAACTGCCGGCTAAAAGATGTTCATGTGTTTTAGTTTTTCTCCACATTATCATAGACAACTTTTTGAGGGTACCAACATCATTTTCGTTCGTAAGCATGCTCTGGTCGGCAACACAACTCTAATAGAAGGCTTGAAAACACCTTGTTAAGGATATATTTGTATTCACTGAAAATAAGGGCTGCGATATGTGCTGTAAACGAAGTCATCGTACCACTTTCCGCTGAATACAATCAACGCGTTACTTTGCATTGTTTTGAATGCTTTGCCGATCCTATGTCGTGAATTAATTGCTACTTGATGTGCTGGTTAAAGCTATTTGGTTTCATGTGTTAATATATAGAAATAGCTTTCTGCCAGTGGCGTTCAGCTTCTTTTTAAATGGGAAGAGTACAAGAGGGGGAATGTGCGCTTGTATGCTGTAGATTGAGCGCGTGTAATTTTCATTTCTTCGTGTGTTTTTGGGCGCCATCGAGATTATGGAAATCCACGCCAACTCGCTGCGACCCTGGATCACTTTCTTCCCTATGCCCTCACAGATTCCTATATCTAGTTATCGATGTCTTTTTATTAGTTAAACCATGGCTATTTTGGCAGTGAAAAATGTGAAATGACATAACTAACGAACCCGGAAAACAAACCAAACACAATGTTCCGACTGTATGCTCTGCTGTATTAATGATTTAGACAGAATGGTGAACAACGATTTCTGAGATTGCACGTTGAAAACATGAACTAGAGGAGCTTTTCAACCTCATCCTGTAAAAGAAAAAAGGTGAGGATTTAAAGCAATCTTTCTTTCACAGAATCTTCCTTTCGTAAACGTTTTATATCCAGAAAAAGAATTTTTCATCTACTTGTTCAAATTTTTCGGTGATATAGAATTCAAGGCGCGGAAAATTGCGCTTCCTCCTTATATCGGTTGAATTGAATTACTTTTACTGGCAGAAATAAATACTCGGTATGGTCTGATGACTTAGATTATAGTGGAATCGTAATTCAAACCGTTTCGGTAGTACTGTGTGCCCTACACACACCCCCTTCCACCCTTCCTCGTTAAGAGGTCATTACTGTTGCTCGAGATGTGACACAAGCGCAGCGGCTCTCCAAAGTCACCGCGCAGTGCTACAATGCACAAGTTCAAGGCATAAAAATCCTGCGTTCGGTTGTTGTCGTTGGAATGCAGGCACGAATCAGAGGTCGTGCACTGGTGCGTCGCACTCTTCACTCAAGCGTGCTGGATACACCGCTCTCGAGCACGACGCCTTCCCAGAAAGTTCAGCGTCACTAACGCCGCCATTCTCCTCACAGGGTAGAGCAGCCTGTCAGCGATCACTTGGGGGGCAGAAAAGACAGCACGCAGCCAATTCTGACTTAGATATAGAAGAATTGTCCACGTGAACACAACTAGACGCGCACTAAGCTCGCTTCATGTAATCCTTTTTCAGAATGGGTCGACGTTTGTTACTGAAAGAAGAATACTTACCCGACAGGTGAGGGTATTCGTGGAAGGCCTGATGTTCATAGACGTCCAAGCGTTTGCATCATTATTTTTTAGTACGCACTTTTAGCACCTTGACAATTTCGAAACATTTCAAAGAAAGGCGAAAGCTATGCAGAGTGTCTATGCATTCCAGTACATGCTACTGGGAAAGAAAACATACGTTGACAGTGAGGTAGTTCTGACATATTTCATCTCCAGTCAGCGTGAACCGTGCACGGGATAATTATACTGACGTGCTTCAAACAACGAAGCGCTGCAGTTATAGTTATTACGCAACCAACAGTTAACGTTATGAACCATGAATTTAGTTTTTTTTAACACAGTAACACCACTGTTGCTTCCACTGGCGAACAAAACCGAGGTATTTGCTCTGCTATCTTGGTGACACCTCGCAAACTTGAGCGCCAGCGTTCTAGTGGTGCCTCCTGCCTTCGATACGGCCTGAGAAAGTTCATTAGGAGCCTGTATAGATGACAAAACATACTAGATACCTAAAATTTGCCCCTGAGTCGGTATTTTTATTTATTAATTATTTATTTATTGTGAGCTGCCGACTAACAGCCGTATGCCTTTAGAGTGGTGCACTCAAGCAGTGAAAGAGAGAAGAACAATAAAAAATAACAAAATAGCAATAGAAATGATGGACACGATGACAATTAATGTAAAAGCAGTTAACAATGAGAATGTGTTTGAGCAGGTTTTGTCTAAAAAAGTTGAAATCAGATTTTTTTTTAAACGTTGCACATTGTGTTCTGTCATGTAAAAAAAGGAGCTTTGAAGCGCCTATTTCGTCGACATGTCTCATTCTTGTCGACGTCAGCCACGGTTGCTCTGTCATTGCACCATTTTGCTGCATGGCCTTGGTAACTGCATTTTGCTGAAGGCGAGATGTGTTAGTGCCCTTGAAGTGAGATTTCAGTGGTCGTTAAAAAAAGGCATGTGATTGTAGCCGAAATTTTGTAGTCTGCTACTACAGCATTCTTCACTGATCATGGCGTTGATTCCTTACGTAAGAAATTATCAATAAATATTGTAACACTGTTTAAAGCAGATCAGTTGAGATGACATTCGATGCATTTTCACGTGAGATTTAACACATTGGAATGCTCAATGAGTCGTGAGATGCTAAGAAGAGCGTGTTTTCGGGCTACTTAGCTTTGCATGATATAAAAGAAGTGGGCGCAAAACTTGGTCAAGGACCGAGAAGAAACACAAACGACGACTGACAAGCGCGCCTGAAATGTTATTTCTTCGAAGGACAGTTGGTGAAACAATTGAAATCTGGTTTTCTGGAACGCAAGTTTCACGTAATATGTGGCTTGATGTGCAATTACACGAACTAATTACTCGTTTTCATTATAAGCGCATTGTTCGCTCGCATAGTGGGACAATGCGCAAGCGGGGGAAGTCACTTAATGTTCAGGCATATTAAGAGAGAGAAAAAAAGTTTAATGCATAGAATAGCTGGACTGAGAAAAGAATAAAACAATATACACCTGTAAAAATGCTATGGAAGAGAAAAGCAAGAAAGTTACAACGGCCCATTGTAATTTCTGACGAAACAGTGCGCAAATTAAACATTTTTCAGTGACACGTAAATGAGGAAACAAGAACGCTCACACGCTGTTCTAGCCTTGATTGCGCGTTTTTTAAAACGTCTTGCTGCAGTTTTTTCTTATAATTGAGTACCCTTCCTTATTCAGCGTGCTTAGTGCTTTCATTAACGTTGATCGGAACACACCAAGCTCGAGGGAGTAATTTCCTCGTCCAAACAGAGTTTATTTTTCTCGGCAGCGCTTCAACATGGTGTCTGGTATTTTACGCAATCAGCCGACGAGTAAATTGGAACTGCGGTCTTCAGGCATTAACGTGTGTAGTCGCATAACTGAGCTTTCGCTTTGTGGTGGAGCTGCAATTATACCGCATTCCTTTGAGAACAACAAAATAATATCATTTATATATCATTTATATATTTATATTATGTACATCTTGCCGTTGCCGATAAAGTAGGTGAACAGATTGCAACGTTGTAAATTTCTGGCTGCTTTCGTGCACATTGTTCGTCTTTTTTTGCTGTTGTGGTGCCTACCTCTGTTTGTAACTGTTGTAGAACAGCCTAACTCAGCTAGTTCTTGTTTGAAAAGTTGTTTTCTGGAAGGAGAAAAATTGGACCCCGTGGTACGGTGAGTAAAAAATCATTAGCAAGAAAGAGGAATAAGCAGCTTTTATAAAGTACGTAATGTAATTTACCCATTACTATTTGGTATTGGTTCCGGTAGTATCTTTTGTACTGTGTGCAGAGACAAGAGGTCCCGACAGTGTTCATCTAGATCTCGACGGCTAGAGTTGCTTGCAGTTTTGGGGTAAACATCTACGTACATCAGTGTTCGAGATCAAACTTTTAAGACGGTAGCAGTTTCGACTTTTCTCCTAGCTAGAGCCGTTAATTGAATATATATAATTATGAGACATCATTCCAGCGTTCAGAAACACCCGGACAAAGAGAGTACACACCACCCCGACTCACCTGCACCCCGACACCTGGGCACCTGGACGAGACACCTGAACCCCGGCTCAACACAGCTTAAACCTTTTCAGGTAAAGAGCACTCACCGATGCAGGGCACTTTGCTAGGTGCAGCTTGCTGCCGCACTTCAGCTTTCTTTAAGGCACACAGATTTACGAGACATCGCTTCCAGAGCAAATCTGCAGTCCTTGCCGCCTCACGAGTAAGCGTCCGGAAAAGTAGTTCACCATTCTGTCCAGGCATGATCTAAGCAGAGTAGCCGCGCAGGTAGTTCTGTAAATGCCTAATCTGCCTCCACAGTTCGGAGCGCAATATCTTCATCATCCATCTGGCATGCCACGCAGATGGAAAGCACGGCGTGAACGGAGCAAGAACATCAGGTAGAACGAGGCGATGGCCAAGAGTGGACGCCAGTTCCCTTGCACGACATGTGGTCACGACGAGAAGGTTCTCGAGAGTCGAGGAAGGACGCTGAGCGCTCCACGCTTAGCCATTGAAACTGTGCCTTTTCTAATTAACACACAGGGATCACCCAACCTCGCTTTTTGAAATAGTGTGAGTGAACCGACGCTGTGTATATAGTCCAAACAATGGTTGCGAGAATTCACTGCTCCCCATCGCCAAGAACTTAGCAGGGAACGTGTTTTATAAGCTGTCTGTTTTCACTGTCAATTTCACGCCCATTTGGTCCACTGTCATAGGTCACTTGGCTATACCCGCATGTTTCGAGCGTCTGTGGGAAGCGACCTGGTCACTGCGTGGTTGCCGATTGGATCTCAGCATTGGCTGCTTATTGCAGCCAATCGCAGTTAGTGGTCAGGTATTGTCGCCTGCTGGTGACAGAGCGCCCGAAAATAACTCGTGGAGGATTGGAAAGCATGATAGAGGATCGAAACGCTTAATTCAGAAAGGTTGGTCTAAACATTTATGTGCAGAAAACCAAAGTAATGTCCAACAGCCGCAGAAGAGAACAGCAGTTTACGACAGTCAGAGAAACGGTACAGTGGTAGGGGAATACAAGTATATTGGGGAAGTAGTGACCGAAGCTGAGGACTACGAGAGCGAAATAACTACACAAGAATAAAAACGAGAGGGAGTGTATTTGTCAGAAGCCCTAAGGTGATGAATAGCAGATTACCAATATTCTTAACGAGTGCATAACAGCCTTATCACACTGGTAGTAACCTATGGGGCAGATACGTGGAGGCTGACGAAATGTTCAACCTAAATTCATGATGACGCAGCGAGCAACGAAAGGAGAGTGATAGGCTTACCGTGAAGAGGCAAAAAAGAGAGTAGAGTTGGTCCGGGAGTTAAGGGGAGCTAATGATATCCTAGTCGGAATCTCGAAGAAATCGGCCTGAGCGGGCGTCTAATAAGAAGGCATATAATCGATGGTCGTCAAGGGTAACTGACTGCATTCTAATAGAAGGCAAGAGGGGCCTTCGGAAAGTGGGGTGGGGCAGTATATTTTTATGCAAGGTGCACTTTACGAGCACAAAAGATTATGTGCACAGTTTAAGAAGCTCAGACCGTGATAAACCTTTCACAATGCGCACAACGCGATAAAAATAACTTGAGGAGGTCTTCTTTAATACCTTTGCAGTTTGATGCACTTTCGAAGTTGTACGTAAGACGCAACCATCGTCAAAAAATGACGTATTGTTAAACACAGTTAGGAGGGCCCGTCGTTAGCGTACGCAAAGATAGTAGGGGACCCAGTACGCTTCCTTAGGGAATGCCTGAGCGAACTAAAACATTTCAGAATGAGCACTTGTCTATATCAACATGTTGTTATCTGTTGGTTCTAAATCTTTCTATGCAGTTCATATTTAACGCATTTGTAATGAGAGCTTTATGTTTAAGGAGCAAGGAACAATAAGTTTCTAATCGAAGATTTTCTAAAATCAGTAAATAAGACATGAGCACTTTCGATGGACTGCAAATTAGAAATAACATCATTAATGAAATAAAATATTTGTCTCGCAGAATGAATTAAACCGCAATTCGTGCAGGTTCACAAATGGTGCTGTTGATCTTTGCTGTTTTAGTATTTTTTTTGCTCGACAAAATTCTGTTTTTTGTAAGCATGCTACGTGTAGGTTGTGCACTCTGTGATAGGGTAGGCAATTAACGATGCCAGCGGAAACAAGATTTTAGCATTCTAAATGGTTTTCCTTTCACAAGTTACCACAAGCACACCTTACAAAGTTGCACGGTGAACATAACAATGGCACTGAAGTCTTCTAAGCTGAAGAAATTTTCGGCAAATATACATGTGCAGTTTAAGTGACTAATATACAGTTTCGGTTGGCAAGCATACTGCGATGTAATTCACGAGCTGGACACTGTTTTACATCCACGCGGCTCTACGACTAACCATTCGGAACTTCAACGGCGCGCTTCGATTTGGAAACTCGCCTCGGGTGTCAAGGCGACGACAACTTTCCTGAAAGTAACCGTTCCGTTTTCACACATAGCACAACTGCACTGTACATATACATTCTGTGAACGGATATACATAAAAACAGAAAAGGAACACAATGGCATTGATCTAGAAAAGGAAGCAACTTCGGCTAGTAGCAATGCGGTAAGCTCTTTTTTTGTAATCCGCTTAATAAAGCGCTAAAATGTGCAAGACCCATTTTACTAAGCATGCCACCCCCGAAAGCCTAGTACCTGGCCAGAGGAAATCTTGTGCCCATTAGAAAACT